>NC_069505.1:35027437-35344937 GCF_027579735.1 Bombina bombina
CTTTGGTCTACCATGGCGAAGCCTGTTCTGAGTGGAACCTGTCCTGTGAAACCGCTGTATGGTCTTGCCTACCGTGCTGCAGCTCAGTTTCAGGGTCTTGGCAATCATCTTATAGCCTAGGCCATCTTTATGTAGAGCAACAATTCTTTTTTATTAGTTATTTGCCATAAGGTGCCATGTTGAACTTCCAGTGACCAGTATTAGAGAGTGTGAGAGCGATAACACCAAATTTAACACACCTGCTCCCCATGCACACCTGAGACCTTGTAACACTAACGAGTCACATGACACTGGGGAGGGAAAATGTCTAATTGGACCCAATTTTGACATTTCCACTTAGGGGTGTACTCACTTTTGTTGCCAACGGTTTAGATATTAATGGCTGTGTGTTGAGTTATTTTGAGAGGACAGCAAATTTACACTGTTATACAGGCTGTACACTCACTACTTTACATTGTAGCAAAGTGTAATTTCTTCAGTGTTGTCACATGAAAAGATATAATAAAATATTTACAAAAATGTGAGGGGTGTACTCACTTTTGTGAGATACTGTATATATATGTATGTGTGTGTGTGTGTGTGTGTGTATGTATATATATATATATATATATATATATATATATATATATATATATATATATATGTATGTATGTATATATATATATATATATATATATATATATATATATATATATATATATATATATATATATATATATATATATATATATATATATATATATATATATATATATATATATATATATATATATATATATATATATATATATATATATATATATATATATATATATATATATATATATATATATATATATATATATATATATATATATATATATATATATATATATATATATATATATATATATGAGTGTGTGTATGTGTATATATATATGTATATATACTGTATATATATATGTGTGTGTGTGTTAATGTATATATATATATATACTGTATGTGTGTGTGTATGTGCGTATATATATATATATATATATATATATATATATATATATATATATATATATGTGTGTGTGTGTGTGTGTGTATATATATATATGTGTGTGTATAAACATTGAATATCACCCTGTACTAGATTGAAAAACACATTATTAACACATTACTTGATCTTTGTAAATTTAATGTATTTTTGAAAATATAGACTCATTAAAATTTTCTGATGACTGCAACACATTCTAAAAAAGATGGGACAGGGGCAATTTAGGACTAATAGTGATGTGACAAGTTGTAATAAGACGGTGATGTGAAACAGGTGAGGCAATCTTGTAATCATTGTATATAAGGAGCCTCCAAAAAAGACTTAGTCCTTCAAGAGCAAGGATGGGTCGAGGCTCGGCAATCTGCCAACAGATGCGTCAGCGAATAATCCAACACTTTGAGAACAACATTCCCCAAAGAAAAATCGGTTGAATTTTGGGCATTTCACCTTCTACATTGTACGATATAATTAAAAGATTTAAGGAATACGGTCAAATCTCGGTGTGTAAAGGCAGAAAACTAATTCTGAATGCGTGTGATCTCCGATCCCTCAGACGTCACTTTCTCAAAAACCGTCATGAGTCTGTAATGGATATCCTGACATGGGCTTGGGGATACTTTGGTAAACCTTTGTCAGTCAACACCATTTGCCGCTGCATCCACAGATGCAAGTTAAGGCTTTACTATGTAAAGCAGAAGCCATACATTAACACTGTCAAGAAGCCCAGCTGACTTCACTGGGCTCAGTCTCATCTCATGGTCCAAAAGCTAGCATCTGTCATGGTATAGGGCTGTGTTAGTGCCCATGGCATGGGTAACTTGCACATCTGTAAAGGGCACCATTAATGCAGTAAGATATGTATACATTTTGGAGCAACATATGCTGCCATCCATACGTCGTCTTTTCCAGGGACGTTCCTGCATTTTCCATCAGGATAACGCCAAACGACATTCTGCCCAGATTACAAGCGCATGGTCTGCAGTCCTGACCTGTTTCCGAATGAGAATATGTGGTGCATTATGAAATGCAAAATAAGACAACTAAGGTCCTGTACAGTTGCGCAACTGAAGACATGCATAATGGATGAATGGGGGAAAATTTTGCTTGATAAACATAACCAACTGGTCTTCAGTGCCCAAATGCTTAATAAGTGTTTTTAAAAGTAAAACATCAAATAATGTGTTAATAATGTGTTTTCAATATTTTGTTTGTTTTTTTGCATTCTCCATACTGTCCCAACTTTTTCGGAATTAGGGTTGTGTGTATATATATATGTGTCTTGTGACAGGATGGTCGCCCCATAGGATCTGACAAGAGACAGGATGGCGGCCCTGTAGGATCTGAGAAGTGATAAGATGGCACCCCCCATAGTATCTGACAAGTGACTGGATGGCGGCCCCATAGGATCTGACATGTGACAGGATGGAGACCCCATAGGTTCTGACAAGTGACAGGATGGCGACCTCATAGGATCTGACTAGTGACAGAATGGCTGCCCCATAGGATCTGACAAGAGACAGGATGGTGTTCCCTTAGGATCTGACAAGTAACAGGATAACGTCCACATAGGATCTGACAAGTGACAGGATGGCAGCCCGATAGGATCTGAGAAGTGATAAGATGGTCCCCATAGGATCTGACAAGTGACTGGATGGGGTCCCCATAGGATCTGACAATCGACAGGATGGCGGCCCCATAGAAGCAGGCTGAGCCAGCAGTCTTTACTTTACTTACGATAAAGCCAGGAAGCTTGAAACAAAAAGCCATGACAACGGGGATGTCATGGATTGGGAGTCTTCCTCTTAGTGGCCAGATGGGATCTGAAAAGTGACAAGATGGCGTCCCCATAGGATCTGACAATTGACAGGATGGTGGCCCCTTAGAATCTGACAAGTGACAGGATGGCGTCTGCATAGGATCTGACAAGTGACAGGATGGTGGCCCCATAGAATCTGAAAAGTGACAGAATGGGGCCACATGGGATCTGAAAAGTGACAAGATGGCGTCCCCATGGGATCTGACAAGTGACAGGATGGCGGCCCCATAGAATCTGACAAATGACAGGATGGCAGCCCCATAGAATCTGACAAGTGACAGGATGACGGCCCCATAGGATCTGACAAGTGACAGGATTGGGGCCCCATCGAATCTGACAAGTGACAAGATGGCTATAGGATCTGACAACTGACAGGATGGTGGCCCTATAGGATCCAACAAGTGACAGAATGGTGGCCCCATAGGATCTGACAAGTGACAGGATGGCAGTCCCATAGAATCTGACAAGTGAAAAGATGGCGGTCCATAGGATCTGACAAATGACAGGATGGAGACCTCATAGGATCTGACAAGTGACAGGATGGTGACCACATAGGATATAAAAAGTGACAGGATGGCATCCTCATAGAATCTGACAAGTGACAGGATGGCGGCACCATAAAATCTGACAAGTGACAGGATGGCAGCCCCATAGGATCTGACAAGTGACAGGATGGCACCCCAATAGGATCTGACAAGTGACAGGATGGCGGCTCCATAGGATCTGACAAGTGACAAGATGGCGGCCCCATAGGTTCTGACATGTGACAGGATGGAGACCCCATAGGTTCTGACAAGTGACAGGATGGCGACCCCATAGGATCTGACAACAGACAGGATGGTGTCCCCTTAGGATCTGACAAGTAACAGGATAACGTCCACATAGAAGCTGACAAGTGACAGGATTGCAGCCCCATAGGATCTGACATGTAACAGGATAGTGACCCCATAGGATCTGACAAGTGACAGGATGGCTACCCCATAGTATTTGACTAGTGACAGGATGGTGGCCCCAGAGGATCTGACAAGTGAAAGTATGGTGTCCCCATAGGATATGACAAGAGACAGGATGGCGGCCCTATAGGATCTGAGAAGTGATTAGATGGCGCCCCCATAGTATCTGACAAGTGACAAGATGGCGTCCCCATAGGATCTGGCAAGTGACAGGATGGTGGCCCCATAGGATCTGACAAGTGACAAGATGGCAGGCCCCATAGGTTCTGACATGTGACAGGATGGAGACCCCATAGGTTCTGACAAGTGACAGGATGGCGACCCCATAGGATCTGACAACAGACAGGATGGTGTCCCCTTAGGATCTGACAAGTAACAGGATAACGTCCACATAGAAGCTGACAAGTTACAGGATTGCAGCCCCATAGGATCTGACATGTAACAGGATAGTGACCCCATAGGATCTGACAAGTGACAGGATGGCTACCCCATAGTATTTGACTAGTGACAGGATGGTGGCCCCAGAGGATCTGACAAGTGAAAGTATGGTGTCCCCATAGGATATGACAAGAGACAGGATGGCGGCCCTATAGGATCTGAGAAGTGATTAGATGGCGCCCCCATAGTATCTGACAAGTGACAAGATGGCGTCCCCATAGGATCTGGCAAGTGACAGGATGGTGGCCCCATAGGATCTGACAAGTGACAGGATTGGGGCCCCATTGAATCTGACAAGTGACAAGATGGCTATAGGATCTGACAATTGACAGGATGGTGGCCCCATAGGATCTGACAAGTGACAGGATGGCAGTCCCATAGAATCTGACAAGTGATAAGATGGCGGCCCCAAAGGATCTGACAAGTGACAGGATGGTGTCCCCTTAGGATCTGACAAGTGACAGGATGGAGACCCCATAGGATCTGACAAGTGACAGGATGGTGACCACATAGGATATAAAAAGTGACAGGATGGCGTCCTCATAGAATCTGACAAGTGACAGGATGGCGGCACGATAAAATCTGACAAGTGACAGGATGGAGACCCCATAGGATCTGACAAGTGACAGGATGGTGACCACATAGGATATAAAAAGTGACAGGATGGCGTCCTCATAGAATCTGACAAGTGACAGGATGGCGGCACGATAAAATCTGACAAGTGACAGGATGGCAGCCCCATAGGATCTGACAAGTGACAGGATGGCGCCCCAATAGGATCTGACAAGTGACAGGATGGCAGCTCCATAGGATCTGACATGTGACAGGATGGAGACCCCATAGGTTCTGACAAGTGACAGGATGGCGACCCCATAGGTTCTGACAAGTGACAGGATGGCGACCTCATAGGATCTGACTAGTGACAGGATGGCGGCCCCATAGGATCTGACAAGAGACAGGATAACGTCCACATAGGATCTGACAAGTGACAGGATTGCAGCCCCATAGGATCTGAGAAGTGATAAGATGGCGTCCCCATAGGATCTGACAAGTGACTGGATGGGGTCCCCATAGCATCTGACAATCATCAGGATGGTGGCCCCATAGAATCTGACAAATGACAGGATGGCGGCCCCATAGCATCTGATAAGTGTCAGGATGGTGTCCCCATAGGATCTGACAAGTGACAGGATGGCAGTCCCATAGAATCTGACAATTGACAGAATGGTGGCAACATAGGATCTGACAAGTGACAGTATGGCGGCCCTATAGAATCTGACAAGTGACAGGATGGCGGCAACATAGGAGCCGACAAGTGACAAGATGGCGTCCCCATAGGATCTGGCAAGTGACAGGATGGTGGCCCCATAGGATCTGACAAGTGACAGGATTGGGGCCCCATCGAATCTGACAAGTGACAAGATGGCTATAGGATCTGACAATTGACAGGATGGTGGCCCCATAGGATCTGACAAGTGACAGGATGGCAGTCCCATAGAATCTGACAAGTGATAAAATGGCTGCCCCAAAGGATCTGACAAGTGACAGGATGGTGTCCCCTTAGGATCTGACAAGTGACAAGATGGAGACCCCATAGGATCTGACAAGTGACAGGATGGTGACCACATAGGATATAAAAAGTGACAGGATGGCGTCCTCATAGAATCTGACAAGTGACAGGATGGCGGCACGATAAAATCTGACAAGTGACAGGATGGCAGCCCCATAGGATCTGACAAGTGACAGGATGGCGCCCCAATAGGATCTGACAAGTGACAGGATGGCGGCTCCATAGGATCTGACAAGTGACAAGATGGCGGCCCCATAGGATCTGACATGTGACAGGATGGAGACCCCATAGGTTCTGACAAGTGACAGGATGGCGACCTCATAGGATCTGACTAGTGACAGGATGGCGGCCCCATAGGATCTGACAAGAGACAGGATGCTGTCCCCTTAGGATCTGACAAGTAACAGGATAACGTCCACATAGGATCTGACAAGTAACAGGATAACGTCCACATAGGATCTGACAAGTGACAGGATTGCAGCCCCATAGGATCTGAGAAGTGATAAGATGGCGTCCCCATAGGATCTGACAAGTGACTGGATGGGGTCCCCATAGCATCTGACAATCATCAGGATGGTGGCCCCATAGAATCTGACAAATGACAGGATGGCGGCCCCATAGCATCTGATAAGTGTCAGGATGGTGTCCCCATAGGATCTGACAAGTGACAGGATGGCAGTCCCATAGAATCTGACAATTGACAGAATGTCGGCCACATGGGATCTAAAAATGACAAGATGGCATCCCCATGAGATTTGACAAGTGACAGGATGGCAGCCCCATAACATTTGATAAGTGACAGGATGGTGGCAACATAGGATCTGACAAGTGACAGTATGGCGGCCCTATAGAATCTGACAAGTGACAGGATGGCGGCAACATAGGAGCCGACAAGTGACAAGATGGCGTCCACATAGGATCTGACAAGTGACAAGATGGCGGCCCGATAGGATCTGACAAGTGACAGGATGACGACCCCATAGGATCTGACAAGAGACAGGATGGTGGCCCCATAGGATCTGACAAGTGACAAGATAGCGGCCCCATAGGATCTGACATGTAACAGGATAGCTACCCCATAGGATCTGACAAGTGACAGGATGGCTACCCCATAGTATTTGACTTGTGACAGGATGGTGGCCCCAGAGGGTCTGACAAGTGACAGGATGATGTCCCCATAGGATCTGACAAGAGACAGGATGGCGGCCCTGTAGGATCTGAGAAGTGATAAGATGGCACCCCCATAGTATCTGACAAGTGACTGGATGGCGGCCCCATAGGATCTGACATGTGACAGGATGGAGAGCCCATAGGTTCTGACAAGTGACAGGATGGCGACCTCATAGGATCTGACTAGTGACAGGGATAGTGTAGCTGCTGCTGATTTTATAGGGAAATTGATAGCTAGGCTAGTGTATTCAGTGTCCACTACAGTCCTGAAGGACTCATCTGATCTCTGCTGTAAGGACAGCACCCCAAAAAGCCATTTTTAGGGCTAGAACATTTTTTTTTTGCTTGTGTAATTTTGACTGTGAAACATCAGTCTGCTAGTGTAATCTAATTGCAGTTGCCTGCCTGCAGTGCCACCACTCATATCTGTTGTAACAGTAGTGTAAATTTTGTAAAAAAAAACTTTTTTGACTGTGAAACATCAGTCTGCTAGTGTAATCTATAAGCAGTTGCCTGCCTGCCTGCCTGCCAGCGTGTGTGCCAGGCCCACTTGCCAACTAGTGCCACCACTCATATCTGTTGTAACAGTAGTGTAAATTTAAAAAAAAAAAAACATTTTTGACTGGGAAACATCAGTCTGCTAGTGTAATCTAATTGCAGTTGCCTGCCTGCCAGCGTGTGTGCCAGGCCCACTTGCTAAGTGCCACCACTCATATCTGTTGTAACAGTAGTGTAAATTTTTTTTAAAAACTTTTTTGACTGTGAAACATCAGTCTGCTAGTGTAATCTAATTGCAGTTGCCTGCCTGCAGTGCCACCACTCATATCTGTTGTAACAGTAGTGTAAATTTAAAAAAACAAAACTTTTTTGACTGTGAAACATCAGTCTGCTAGTGTAATCAAATAGCAGTTGCCTGCCTGCCAGTGTGTGTGCCAGGCCCACTTGCCAACTAGTGCCACCACTCATATCTGTTGTAACAGTAGTGTAAATTTTTTTAAAAAAAACTTTGACTGTGAAACATCAGTCTTCTAGTGTAATCTAATAGCAGTTGCCTGCCTGCAAGCGTGTGTGCCAGGCCCATTTGCCAACTAGTGCCACCACTCATATCTGTTGTAACAGTAGTGTAAATTTAAAAAAAAAAAAATTTGGACTGTGAAACATCAGTCTGCTAGTTTAATCTAATTGCAGTTGCCTGCCTGCCAGCATGTGTGCCAGGCCCACTTGCTAAGTGCCACCACTCATATCTGTTGTAACAGTAGTGTAAATTTAAAAAAAAAAACTTTTATGACTGTGAAACATCAGTCTGCTAATGTAATCTAATAGCAGTTGCCTGCCTGCCAGCGTGTGTGCCAGGCCCACTTGCCAACTAGTGCCACCACTCATATCTGTTGTAACAGTAGTGTAAATTTAAAAAAAAAACTTTTTTGACTGTGAAACATCAGTCTGCTAGTATAATCTAATAGCAGTTGCCTGCCTGCCAGCGTGTGTGCCAGGCTCACTTGCCAACTAGTGCCACCACTCATATCTGTTGTAACAGTAGTGTAATTTTTTTTTTAAAAAACATTTTTGACTGTGAAACATCAGTCTGCTAGTGTAATCTAATAGCAGTTGCCTGCCTGCCAGCGTGTGTGCCAGGCCCACTTGCCAACTAGTGCCACCACTCATATCTGTTGTAACAGTAGTGTAAAAAAAATTTTAAAAAACTTTTTTTGACTGTGAAACATCAGTGTGCTAGTGTAATCTAATTGCAGTTGCCTGCCTGCCACCGTGTGTGCCAGGCCCACTTGCTAAGTGCCAACACTCATATCTGTTGTAACAGTAGTGTAAATTTAAAAAAAAAAAAACTTGTTTGACTGTGAAACATCAGTCTGCTAGTGTAATCTATAAGCAGTTGCCTGCCTGCCAGCGTGTGTGCCAGGCCCACTTGCCAACTAGTGCCACCACTCATATCTGTTGTAACAGTAGTGTAAAATTTTTTAAAAAAACTTTTTTGACTGTGAAACATCAGTCTGCTAGTGTAATCTAATTGCAGTTGCCTGCCTGCCAGCGTGTGTGCCAGGCCCACTTGCCAACTAGTGCCACCACTCATATCTGTTGTAACAGTAGTGTAAATTTAAAAAAAAAAACTTTTTTGACTGTGAAACATCAGTCTGCTAGTGTAAACTAATTGCAGTTGCCTGCCTGCCAGCGTGTGTGCCAGTCCCACTTGCCAACTAGTGCCACCACTCATATCTGTTGTAACAGTAGTGTAAATTTAAAAAAAAAAAAACTTTTTTGACTGTGAAACATCAGTCTGCTAGTGTAATCTAATAGCAGTTGCCTGCCAGCGTGTGTGCCAGGCTCACTTGCTAAGTGCCACCACTCATATCTGTTGTAACAGTAGTGTAAAAAATTTAAAAAAAACTTTTTTGACTGTGAAACATCAGTCTGCTAGTGTAATCTAATTGCAGTTGCCTGCCTGCCAGCGTGTGTGCCAGTCCCACTTGCCAACTAGTGCCACCACTCATATCTGTTGTAACAGTAGTGTAAAATTTTAAAAAAAAACTTTTTTGACTGTGAAACATCAGTCTGCTAGTGTAATCTAATTGCAGTTGCCTGCCTGCCAGCGTGTGTGCCAGGCCCACTTGCCAACTAGTGCCACCACTCATATCTGTTGTAACAGTAGTGTAAATTTAAAAAAAAAACTTTTTTGACTGTGAAACATCAGTCTGCTAGTATAATCTAATAGCAGTTGCCTGCCTGCCAGCGTGTGTGCCAGGCTCACTTGCCAACTAGTGCCACCACTCATATCTGTTGTAACAGTAGTGTAAATTTTTTTTTAAAAAACATTTTTGACTGTGAAACATCAGTCTGCTAGTGTAATCTAATAGCAGTTGCCTGCCTGCCAGCGTGTGTGCCAGGCCCACTTGCCAACTAGTGCCACCACTCATATCTGTTGTAACAGTAGTGTAAAAAAAATTTTAAAAAACTTTTTTGACTGTGAAACATCAGTCTGCTAGTGTAATCTAATTGCAGTTGCCTGCCTGCCAGCGTGTGTGCCAGGCCCACTTGCTAAGTGCCACCACTCATATTTGTTGTAACAGTAGTGTAAATTTAAAAAAAACAAAAACTTTTTTGACTGTGAAACATCAGTCTGCTAGTGTAATCTATAAGCAGTTGCCTGCCTGCCAGCGTGTGTGCCAGGCCCACTTGCCAACTAGTGCCACCACTCATATCTGTTGTAACAGTAGTGTAAATTAAAAAAAAAAAATGTTGACTGTGAAACATCAGTCTGCTAGTGTAATCTAATTGCAGTTGCCTGCCTGCCTGCCAGCGTGTGTGCCAGTCCCACTTGCCAACTAGTGCCACCACTCATATCTGTTGTAACAGTAGTGTAAATTTAAAAAAAAAATGTTTTGACTGTGAAACATCAGTCTGCTAGTGTAATCTAATTGCAGTTGCCTGCCTGCCAGCGTGTGTGCCAGTCCCACTTGCCAACTAGTGCCACCACTCATATCTGTTGTAACAGTAGTGTAAATTAAAAAAAAAAAAACTTTTTTAACTGTGAAACATCAGTCTGCTAGTGTAATCTAATAGCAGTTGCCTGCCAGCGTGTGTGCCAGGCTCACTTGCTAAGTGCCACCACTCATATCTGTTGTAACAGTAGTGTAAATTTTTTAAAAAAAACTTTTTTGACTGTGAAACATCAGTCTGCTAGTGTAATCTAATTGCAGTTGCCTGCCTGCCAGCGTGTGTGCCAGGCCCACTTGCCAACTAGTGCCAACACTCATATCTGTTGTAACAGTAGTGTAAATTTAAAAAAAAAAAAATTTTGACTGTGAAACATCAGTCTGCTAGTGTAATCTATAAGCAGTTGCCTGCCTGCCAGCGTGTGTGCCAGGCCCACTGGCCAACTAGTGCCACCACTCATATCTGTTGTAACAGTAGTATAAATTTTAAAAAAAAAAGTTTTTTGACTGTGAAACATCAGTCTGCTAGTGTAATCTAATAGCAGTTGCCTGCCTGCCAGCGTGTGTGCCAGGCCCACTTGCCAACTAGTGCCACCACTCATATCTGTTGTAACAGTAGTGTAATTTTTTTTAAAAAAAAAACTTTTTGACTGTGAAACATCAGTCTGCTAGTGTAATCTAATAGCATTTGCCTGCCTGCCAGCGTGTGTGCCAGGCCCACGTGCCAACTAGTGCCACCACTCATATCTGTTGTAACAGTAGTGTATTTTAAAAAAAAAAAAAAAAACTTTTTTGACTGTGAAACATCAGTCTGCTAGTGTAATCTAATAGCAGTTGCCTGCCAGCGTGTGTGCCAGGCTCACTTGCTAAGTGCCACCATTCATATCTGTTGTAACAGTAGTGTAAAATTTTTTAAAAAAACTTTTTTGACTGTGAAACATCAGTCTGCTAGTGTAATCTAATAGCAGTTGAATGTTTGCTAGCGTGTGTGCCAGGCCCACTTGCCAACTAGTGCCACCACTCATATCTGTTGTAACAGTAGTGTAAATTTAAAAAAAACTAACTTTTTTTACTGTGAAACATCAGTCTGCTAGTGTAATCTAATTGCAGTTGTCTGCCTGCCAGTGTGTGTGCCAGGCCCACATGCTAAGTGCCACCACTCATATCTGTTGTAACAGTAGTGTAAATTTAAAAAAACAAAAAACTTTTTTGACTGTGAAACATCAGTCTGCTAGTGTAATCTAATTGCAGTTGCCTGCCTGCCTGCCAGCGTGTGTGCCAGGCCCACTTGCCAACTAGTGCCACCACTCATATCTGTTGTAACAGTAGTGTAAATTAAAAAAAAAAAACTTTTTTGACTGTGAAACATCAGTCTGCTAGTGTAAGCGACTTGCAGTTGCCGGCCTGCCAGCGTGTGTGCCAGTCCCACTTGCCAACTAGTGCCACCTCTCATATCTGTTGTAACAGTAGTGTAAATTTAAAAAAAAAAAACCTTTTTTTACTGTGAAACATCAGTCTGCTAGTGTAATCGAATTGCAGTTGCCGGCCTGCCAGCGTGTGTGCCAGTCCCACTTGCCAACTAGTGCCACCACTCATATCTGTTGTAACAGTAGTATAAATTTAAAAAAAAAAAATTTTTTTGACTGTGAAACATCAGTCTGCTAGTGTAATCTAATAGCAGTTGCCTGCCTGCCAGCGTGTGTGCCAGGCCCACTTGCCAACTAGTGCCACCACTCATATCTGTTGTAACAGTAGTGTAATTTTTTTTTTAAAAAAAACTTTTTGGACTGTGAAACATCAGTCTGCTAGTGTAATCTAATAGCAGTTGCCTGTTTGCCAGCGTGTGTGCCAGGCCCACTTGCCAACTAGTGCCACCACTCATATCTGTTGTAACAGTAGTGTAAATTAAAACAAAAAAAACTTTTTTGACTGTGAAACATCAGTCTGCTAGTGTAATCTAATAGCAGTTGCCTGCCTGCCAGCGTGTGTGCCAGGCCCACGTGCCAACTAGTGCCACCACTCATATCTGTTGTAACAGTAGTGTATTTTAAAAAAAAAAAAAAAAACTTTTTTGACTGTGAAACATCAGTCTGCTAGTTTAATCTAATATCAGTTGCCTGCCAGCGTGTGTGCCAGGCCCACTTGCCAACTAGTGCCACCACTCATATCTGTTGTAACAGTAGTGTAAATTTAAAAAAAAAAAATTTTGACTGTAAAACATCAGTCTGCTAGTGTAATCTATTTGCAGTTGCCTGCCTGCCAGCGTGTGTGCCTGGCCCACTTGCCAACTAGTGCCACCACTCATATCTGTTGTAACAGTAGTGTAATTTTTTTAAAAAAAACTTTTTTGACTGTGAAACATCAGTCTGCTAGTGTAATCTAATTGCAGTTGCCTGCCTGCCAGCGTGTGTGCCAGTCCCACTTGCCAACTAGTGCCACCACTCATATCTGTTGTAACAGTAGTGTAAATTAAAAAAAAAAAAACTTTTTTAACTGTGAAACATCAGTCTGCTAGTGTAATCTAATAGCAGTTGCCTGCCAGCGTGTGTGCCAGGCTCACTTGCTAAGTGCCACCACTCATATTTGTTCTAACAGTAGTGTACATTTTTTAAAAAAAAACTTTTTGACTGTGAAACATCAGTCTGCTAGTGTAATCTAATTGCAGTTGCCTGCCTGCCAGCGTGTGTGCCAGTCCCACTTGCCAACTAGAGCCACCACTCATATCTGTTGTAACAGTAGTGTAAATTAAAAAAAAAAAAACTTTTTTAACTGTGAAACATCAGTCTGCTAGTGTAATCTAATAGCAGTTGCCTGCCAGCGTGTGTGCCAGGCTCACTTGCTAAGTGCCACCACTCATATCTGTTGTAACAGTAGTGTAAATTTTTTAAAAAAAACTTTTTTGACTGTGAAACATCAGTCTGCTAGTGTAATCTAATTGCAGTTGCCTGCCTGCCAGCGTGTGTGCCAGGCCCACTTGCCAACTAGTGCCAACACTCATATCTGTTGTAACAGTAGTGTAAATTTAAAAAAAAAAAAATTTTGACTGTGAAACATCAGTCTGCTAGTGTAATCTATAAGCAGTTGCCTGCCTGCCAGCGTGTGTGCCAGGCCCACTGGCCAACTAGTGCCACCACTCATATCTGTTGTAACAGTAGTATAAATTTTAAAAAAAAAAGTTTTTTGACTGTGAAACATCAGTCTGCTAGTGTAATCTAATAGCAGTTGCCTGCCTGCCAGCGTGTGTGCCAGGCCCACTTGCCAACTAGTGCCACCACTCATATCTGTTGTAACAGTAGTGTAATTTTTTTTAAAAAAAAAACTTTTTGACTGTGAAACATCAGTCTGCTAGTGTAATCTAATAGCAGTTGCCTGCCTGCCAGCGTGTGTGCCAGGCCCACGTGCCAACTAGTGCCACCACTCATATCTGTTGTAACAGTAGTGTATTTTAAAAAAAAAAAAAAAAACTTTTTTGACTGTGAAACATCAGTCTGCTAGTGTAATCTAATAGCAGTTGCCTGCCAGCGTGTGTGCCAGGCTCACTTGCTAAGTGCCACCATTCATATCTGTTGTAACAGTAGTGTAAAATTTTTTAAAAAAACTTTTTTGACTGTGAAACATCAGTCTGCTAGTGTAATCTAATAGCAGTTGAATGTTTGCTAGCGTGTGTGCCAGGCCCACTTGCCAACTAGTGCCACCACTCATATCTGTTGTAACAGTAGTGTAAATTTAAAAAAAACTAACTTTTTTGACTGTGAAACATCAGTCTGCTAGTGTAATCTAATTGCAGTTGTCTGCCTGCCAGTGTGTGTGCCAGGCCCACTTGCTAAGTGCCACCACTCATATCTGTTGTAACAGTAGCGTAAATTTAAAAAAACAAAAAACTTTTTTGACTGTGAAACATCAGTCTGCTAGTGTAATCTAATTGCAGTTGCCTGCCTGCCTGCCAGCGTGTGTGCCAGGCCCACTTGCCAACTAGTGCCACCACTCATATCTGTTGTAACAGTAGTGTAAATTAAAAAAAAAAAACTTTTTTGACTGTGAAACATCAGTCTGCTAGTGTAATCGACTTGCAGTTGCCGGCCTGCCAGCGTGTGTGCCAGTCCCACTTGCCAACTAGTGCCACCTCTCATATCTGTTGTAACAGTAGTGTAAATTTAAAAAAAAAAAACCTTTTTTTACTGTGAAACATCAGTCTGCTAGTGTAATCGAATTGCAGTTGCCGGCCTGCCAGCGTGTGTGCCAGTCCCACTTGCCAACTAGTGCCACCACTCATATCTGTTGTAACAGTAGTATAAATTTAAAAAAAAAAAATTTTTTTGACTGTGAAACATCAGTCTGCTAGTGTAATCTAATAGCAGTTGCCTGCCTGCCAGCGTGTGTGCCAGGCCCACTTGCCAACTAGTGCCACCACTCATATCTGTTGTAACAGTAGTGTAATTTTTTTTTTAAAAAAAACTTTTTGGACTGTGAAACATCAGTCTGCTAGTGTAATCTAATAGCAGTTGCCTGTTTGCCAGCGTGTGTGCCAGGCCCACTTGCCAACTAGTGCCACCACTCATATCTGTTGTAACAGTAGTGTAAATTAAAACAAAAAAAACTTTTTTGACTGTGAAACATCAGTCTGCTAGTGTAATCTAATAGCAGTTGCCTGCCTGCCAGCGTGTGTGCCAGGCCCACGTGCCAACTAGTGCCACCACTCATATCTGTTGTAACAGTAGTGTATTTTAAAAAAAAAAAAAAAAACTTTTTTGACTGTGAAACATCAGTCTGCTAGTTTAATCTAATATCAGTTGCCTGCCAGCGTGTGTGCCAGGCCCACTTGCCAACTAGTGCCACCACTCATATCTGTTGTAACAGTAGTGTAAATTTAAAAAAAAAAAATTTTGACTGTAAAACATCAGTCTGCTAGTGTAATCTATTTGCAGTTGCCTGCCTGCCAGCGTGTGTGCCTGGCCCACTTGCCAACTAGTGCCACCACTCATATCTGTTGTAACAGTAGTGTAATTTTTTTAAAAAAAACTTTTTTGACTGTGAAACATCAGTCTGCTAGTGTAATCTAATTGCAGTTGCCTGCCTGCCAGCGTGTGTGCCAGTCCCACTTGCCAACTAGTGCCACCACTCATATCTGTTGTAACAGTAGTGTAAATTAAAAAAAAAAAAACTTTTTTAACTGTGAAACATCAGTCTGCTAGTGTAATCTAATAGCAGTTGCCTGCCAGCGTGTGTGCCAGGCTCACTTGCTAAGTGCCACCACTCATATCTGTTGTAACAGTTGTGTAAATTTTTTAAAAAAAACTTTTTTGACTGTGAAACATCAGTCTGCTAGTGTAATCTAATTGCAGTTGCCTGCCTGCCAGCGTGTGTGCCAGTCCCACTTGCCAACTAGTGCCACCACTCATATCTGTTGTAACAGTAGTGTAAATTAAAAAAAAAAAAACTTTTTTAACTGTGAAACATCAGTCTGCTAGTGTAATCTAATAGCAGTTGCCTGCCAGCGTGTGTGCCAGGCTCACTTGCTAAGTGCCACCACTCATATCTGTTGTAACAGTAGTGTAAATTTTTTAAAAAAAACTTTTTTGACTGTGAAACATCAGTCTGCTAGTGTAATCTAATTGCAGTTGCCTGCCTGCCAGCGTGTGTGCCAGGCCCACTTGCCAACTAGTGCCAACACTCATATCTGTTGTAACAGTAGTGTAAATTTAAAAAAAAAAAAATTTTGACTGTGAAACATCAGTCTGCTAGTGTAATCTATAAGCAGTTGCCTGCCTGCCAGCGTGTGTGCCAGGCCCACTGGCCAACTAGTGCCACCACTCATATCTGTTGTAACAGTAGTATAAATTTTAAAAAAAAAAGTTTTTTGACTGTGAAACATCAGTCTGCTAGTGTAATCTAATAGCAGTTGCCTGCCTGCCAGCGTGTGTGCCAGGCCCACTTGCCAACTAGTGCCACCACTCATATCTGTTGTAACAGTAGTGTAATTTTTTTTAAAAAAAAAACTTTTTGACTGTGAAACATCAGTCTGCTAGTGTAATCTAATAGCATTTGCCTGCCTGCCAGCGTGTGTGCCAGGCCCACGTGCCAACTAGTGCCACCACTCATATCTGTTGTAACAGTAGTGTATTTTAAAAAAAAAAAAAAAAACTTTTTTGACTGTGAAACATCAGTCTGCTAGTGTAATCTAATAGCAGTTGCCTGCCAGCGTGTGTGCCAGGCTCACTTGCTAAGTGCCACCATTCATATCTGTTGTAACAGTAGTGTAAAATTTTTTAAAAAAACTTTTTTGACTGTGAAACATCAGTCTGCTAGTGTAATCTAATAGCAGTTGAATGTTTGCTAGCGTGTGTGCCAGGCCCACTTGCCAACTAGTGCCACCACTCATATCTGTTGTAACAGTAGTGTAAATTTAAAAAAAACTAACTTTTTTGACTGTGAAACATCAGTCTGCTAGTGTAATCTAATTGCAGTTGTCTGCCTGCCAGTGTGTGTGCCAGGCCCACTTGCTAAGTG
Organism: Bombina bombina; assembly: GCF_027579735.1. Taxonomy (NCBI): domain Eukaryota; kingdom Metazoa; phylum Chordata; class Amphibia; order Anura; family Bombinatoridae; genus Bombina; species Bombina bombina. The sequence goes on from NC_069505.1 coordinate 35,044,362, forward strand.
CCACCACTCATATCTGTTGTAACAGTAGCGTAAATTTAAAAAAACAAAAAACTTTTTTGACTGTGAAACATCAGTCTGCTAGTGTAATCTAATTGCAGTTGCCTGCCTGCCTGCCAGCGTGTGTGCCAGGCCCACTTGCCAACTAGTGCCACCACTCATATCTGTTGTAACAGTAGTGTAAATTAAAAAAAAAAAACTTTTTTGACTGTGAAACATCAGTCTGCTAGTGTAATCGACTTGCAGTTGCCGGCCTGCCAGCGTGTGTGCCAGTCCCACTTGCCAACTAGTGCCACCTCTCATATCTGTTGTAACAGTAGTGTAAATTTAAAAAAAAACAACCTTTTTTTACTGTGAAACATCAGTCTGCTAGTGTAATCGAATTGCAGTTGCCGGCCTGCCAGCGTGTGTGCCAGTCCCACTTGCCAACTAGTGCCACCACTCATATCTGTTGTAACAGTAGTATAAATTTAAAAAAAAAAATTTTTTTGACTGTGAAACATCAGTCTGCTAGTGTAATCTAATAGCAGTTGCCTGCCTGCCAGCGTGTGTGCCAGGCCCACTTGCCAACTAGTGCCACCACTCATATCTGTTGTAACAGTAGTGTAATTTTTTTTTTAAAAAAAACTTTTTGGACTGTGAAACATCAGTCTGCTAGTGTAATCTAATAGCAGTTGCCTGTTTGCCAGCGTGTGTGCCAGGCCCACTTGCCAACTAGTGCCACCACTCATATCTGTTGTAACAGTAGTGTAAATTAAAACAAAAAAAAACTTTTTTGACTGTGAAACATCAGTCTGCTAGTGTAATCTAATAGCAGTTGCCTGCCTGCCAGCGTGTGTGCCAGGCCCACGTGCCAACTAGTGCCACCACTCATATCTGTTGTAACAGTAGTGTATTTTAAAAAAAAAAAAAAAAACTTTTTTGACTGTGAAACATCAGTCTGCTAGTTTAATCTAATATCAGTTGCCTGCCAGCGTGTGTGCCAGGCCCACTTGCCAACTAGTGCCACCACTCATATCTGTTGTAACAGTAGTGTAAATTTAAAAAAAAAAAATTTTGACTGTAAAACATCAGTCTGCTAGTGTAATCTATTTGCAGTTGCCTGCCTGCCAGCGTGTGTGCCTGGCCCACTTGCCAACTAGTGCCACCACTCATATCTGTTGTAACAGTAGTGTAATTTTTTTTAAAAAAAAACTTTTTTGACTGTGAAACATCAGTCTGCTAGTGTAATCTAATAGCAGTTGCCTTTTTGCTAGCGTGTGTGCCAGGCCCACTTGCCAACTAGTGCCACCACTCATATCTGTTGTAACAGTAGTGTAAATTTAAAAAAAACTAACTTTTTTGACTGTGAAACATCAGTCTGCTAGTGTAATCTAATAGCAGTTGCCTGCCTGCCAGCGTGTGTGCCAGGCCCACTTGCTAAGTGCCACCACTCATATCTGTTGTAACAGTAGTGTAAATTTAAAAAAAACAAAAACTTTTTTGACTGTGAAACATCAGTCTGCTAGTGTAATCTAATTGCAGTTGCCTGCCTGCCTGCCAGCGTGTGTGCCAGGCCCACTTGCCAACTAGTGCCACCACTCATATCTGTTGTAATAGTAGTGTAAATTAAAAAAAAAACGTTTTTGACTGTGAAACATCAGTCTGCTAGTGTAATCGACTTGCAGTTGCCTGCCTGCCAGCGTGTGTGCCAGTCCCACTTGCCAACTAGTGCCACCACTCATATCTGTTGTAACAGTAGTGTAAATTTTAAAAAAAAACCCTTTTTTTGACTGTGAAACATCAGTCTGCTAGTGCAATCTAATTGCAGATGCCTGCCTGCCAGAGTGTGTGCCAGGCCCACTTGCTAAGTGCCACCACTCATATCTGTTGTAACAGTAGTGTAAATGTTTTTAAAAAACTTTTTTGACTGTGAAACATCAGTCTGCTAGTGTAATCTAATTGCAGTTGCCTGCCTGCCAGCGTGTGTGCCAGGCCCACTTGCAAACTAGTGCCACCACTCATATCTGTTGTAACAGTAGTGTAAATTTAAAAAAAAAAATATTTTTTGACTGTGAAACATCAGTCTGCTAGTGTAATCTAATTGCAGTTGCCTGCCTGCTAGCGTGTGTGCCAGGCCCACTTGCCCAGTGCCACCACTCATATCTGGTGTAACAGTAGTGTAAATAATAAAAAAAAAAAAAAAAATTTGGACTGTGAAAAATCAGTCTGCTAGTGTAATTCTAATTGCATTTGCCTGCCTTCCAACTTGTGTGCCCGGCCCACTTGCCCAGTGACACCACTCATATCTGGTGTAACAGTAGTGTAAATAATTTAAAAAACAACAACTTTTTTCACTGTGAAACATCAGTCTGCTAGTGTAATTCTAATTGCATTTGCCTGCCTGCCAACGTGTGTGCCCGGCCCACTTGCCCAGTGCCACCACTCATATCTGGTGTAACAGTAGTGTAAATAATTAAAAAAAAAAAAACTTTTTTGACTGTGAAACATCAGTCTGCTAGTGGAATCTAATTGCAGTTGCCTGCCTGCCAGCATGTGTGCCAGGCTCACAGCGTATACTGTACCCACTTGCCCAGTGGCACCACTCATATCTTGTTTAATAGTAGTGTAAGTGTACATTTAAAAATAAAAAAACTATTTTGACTGTGAAACATCAGTCTGCTTTTTTGTGTCAGGCTCACAGCGTATACTGTGCCCACTTGTCCAGTGCCACCACTCACATTATCTTGTTTAATAGTAGTGTAAGTGTACATTTTAAAAATAAAAAAAATATTTTGACTGTGAAACATCAGTCTGCTTTTTTGTGTCAGGCTCACAGCGTATACTGTTCCCACTTGTCCAGTGCCACCACTCATATTATCTTGTTTAATAGTAGTGTAAGTGTACATTTTAAAAATAAAAAAACTATTTTGACTGTGAAACATCAGTCTGGTTTTTTGTGTCAGGCTTACAGCGTATACTGTGCCCACTCACAGTAGCTTGCATGCATAGTAGCACTAATCGACAGAAAAATGACAGACAGAGGCAGGCCAACCCGCAGGGGCCGTCGTAGTCGTGGTGCTGTGATTCCCTTTGGCCATAGAATAATGCCCAGTGTTAGGCCACGTACCATGAACATGAAAAGTTCTGATGAAATAGTTGACTTTATAACACAGGACACCCAATCTTCTACAGCTTCCGCTCGTAACCTTGACGCACCATCCTCCTCCTCTAGCTTAGCTTCAGGCACCTCTCAACTTACCACTCACTCGCCTGCCGCCACCACCGACACTAGCACCACAGCCGCCTCACTTGATCTGTCAGAGGAGTTATGTACACCTCAGTGTGATGAAATGATTGATGCGCAACCATCATTGACAGAGGATGTAGATAACTGTGATATGTCTCAGTCAGGCAGCATTACAGACATGGACGAAGCATGGTGTGATGATGATGATGATGTTGTACCCGCCGTTGCTTCCGTTGTTGAGTTGTCAGATACAAGTGAAGGGGTTGATGATAACGATGCGTCCGTGGATGTCACGTGGGCGCCCGGTAGAAGAGAAGAAGAACAGGGGGAAAGTTCAGATGGGTAGACAGAGAAGAGCAGGAGGAGGAGACGAGTTGGAAGCAGGGGGAGGTCATCGCAAGGAGCTAGTGGCACAGTCAGACAGCATGCATCGGCACCCGGGGTCAACCAGACAGAACGCCAATCAACGCATGCTGTTGCCACCACCAGAATGCCGTCATCACAGAGCTCAGCAGTGTGGCATTTTTTTTATGTGTCTGCCTCTGACAACAGCAATGCCATTTGCAACCTGTGCCAAAAGAAACTGAGTCGTGGGAAGTCCAACACCCACCTAGGTACAACTGCTTTGCGAAGGCACATGATCTCACATAACAAACGCCTATGGGATGAACACATGAGGACAAGCAGCACACAAACTCAAAGCTGCCATCCTCCTCCTGGTCCAGCATCTTCAGCCATGTCATCCACTGCTGTGCTCCTTGCCCCCTCTCAACCATCCGCCAATCTGTCTCTCTTCCGGAGCAGTTCCTGCTCATCTGCCCACAGTCAGGTGTCTGTCAAGGACATGTTTGAGCGTAAGAAGCCAATGTCACCAAGTCACCCCCTTGCCCGGCGTCTGACAGCTGGCTTGTCTGAACTCTTAGCCCGCCAGCTTTTACCATACAAGCTGGTGGAGTCTGAGGCATTCAAAAAATTTGTAGCTATTGGGACACCGCAGTGGAAGGTACCCAGCCGAAATTTCTTTGCACAAAAGGCAATCCCCAACCTGTACTTGGGGCAAGGGTCCATCTGACCACTGATAGCTGGTCTGCAAAGCATGGTCAGGGCAGGTATATCACCTACACTGCGCATTGGGTAAACCTGCTGACGGCTGCCAAGCATGGAATGCCTGGCTCTGCAGAGGAGTTGGTGACACCGCCATGACTTGCAGGCAGGCCTGCTGCCACCTCCTCTACTCCTCCTACTCCATCCTCTTCCATAACCTCCTCGGCTGAGTCCTCTTCTGCTGCTGTGTCTTGCTCCACATCAACGGCACCCCCCCAGCTCCCCAGGTACTATTCCACATCCCGGATATGGCAGTGTCACGCCGTCTTGGGGTTGACTTGCCTGAAAGCAGAGAGTCACACCGCAGCAGCACTCCTGTCCCCCCTGAACTCACAGGTGGATCAGTGGCTGACTCCGCACCAACTGGAGATCGGCAAAGTGGTTTCTGACAACGGAAGTAATTTGGTGGCGGCATTGAAATTGGGCAAGTTGACACATGTGCCGTGCATGGCACATGTGTGTAATCTGATTGTACAACGCTTTGTGCATAAGTACCCAGGCTTACAGGACATCCTGAAGCAGGCCAGAAAGGTGTGTGGCCATTTCAGGCGTTCCAACACGGCCATGGCGCACTTGTCAGATATCCAGTGGCGAAACAACCTGCCAGTGAGGGGCTTGATTTGCGACAGCCCGACACGGTGGAATTCAACACTCCTAATGTTCGACCGCCTGCTCCAACAAGAAAAAGCCCTTAACGAGTATTTGTATGACCGGGGTGCTAGGACAGCCTCTGCGGAGCTGGGAATTTTTTTGCCACGTTACTGGACACTCATGCGCAATGCCTGTAGGCTCATGCGTCCTTTTGAGGAGGTGACAAACCTAGTCAGTAGCACCGAAGGCACCATCAGCGACATCATACCATTTGTTTTCTTCCTGGAGCGTGCCCTGCGAAGAGTGCTGGATCAGGCCATAGATGAGCGTGAAGAGGAAGAGTTGTGGTTACCATCACCACCAGAAACAGCCTTATCAGCATCGCTTGCTGGACCAGCGGCAACGCAGGAAGAGGATTGTGAGGAAGAGGAGTCAGAGGAGGAATGTGGCTTTGAGGAGGAGGAGGAAGAAGAAAGCACAACAGGCATCCCAGGGTGCTCGTTGTCACCTATCTGGTACCCGTGGTGTTGTACGTGGCTGGGGGGAAGAAGATACCTTCATTGAAATCAGTGAGGACGAGGAACGGGACATGAGTACCTCGGCATCCAACCTTGTGCAAATGGGGTCTTTCTTGCTGTCGTGCCTGTTGAGGGACACTCGTATAAAAAAGCTGAAGGAGAATGAACTGTACTGGGTGTCCACGCTACTAGACCCCCGGTATAAGCATAAAGTGCTTGAAATGTTACTGAATTTCCGCAAGTCGGAAAGGATGGAGCAGTTCAAAAATAAATTAAAAAGTATGCTTTACACAGCGTATAAGGGTGATGTCACAGCACATCGGGAATCTAACAGGGGAAGAGGTGAAAGTAATACTCCTCCTCCCACGACCACGGCGGCAAGGACAGGACGCTTTACAGACGTGTTGTTGATGGAGGACATCCGGACCTTTTTAACTCCTATGCATCGCCACAGCCCTTCGGGGTCCAGCCTCAGAGAACGACTCAACCGACAGGTAGCAGACTACCTCGCCTTAACTGCAGATCTCGACACTCTGAGGAGCGATGAACCCCTTGACTACTGGGTGTGCAGGCTTGACCTGTGGCCTGAGCTATCCCAATTTGCCATAGAACTTCTGGCCTGCCCCGCTTCAAGTGTCCTGTCAGAAAGGACCTTCAGTGCAGCAGGAGGTATTGTCACTGAGAAGAGAAGTCGCCTAGGTCAAAAAAGTCTTGATTACCTCACCTTTATTAAGATGAATGAGGGATGGATCGCGAAGGGACTGACATTGGGCGATACATTCAAGTAAAAAAGGCCTGATGAGATGAGCTGCCTTGGGCTAAAAATGGTCCACAAGCTGCTGTATTCTATCTCTGAATGCAGGATGACTTGCGTGACTTATCCGCCACCAACTAGAGTTCAAGCCGCCATGTTTTAGGGCACTTTCTGCCAGGGAAACAAACATCAATTTTTCTGGCCACTGCTACAGCAGCGTCTGCAACAATACCTAATTTTTCAGGCATGTGTACATGCCAAATGTTTCTGGCCTCTGGTGCTGCACTGTGGCTTCAAAAATCAAACCAAAAAAGGCACATAACAGGGATTAAACTGATAGGAATAGTACTACTTAACACACCACTCCTATCTGGTGGCACATTAGATTGCACGCGCAGTGCCCCAAATTTGAAGTCGGAGAACTGACAAAGCATCTTTTTCCATCTCCCGGTTCCTAAAATCCATGCCATATACACGTCCCCTGATAGGGGATGTAACAGGGATTAAATTGATAAGAATAGTACTACTTAACACACCACTCATATCTGTTGTCACAGTAGCTTGCACGCATAGTACCACTAATTAAAAAAAAAAAAAAAAATGACAGGCCACCCCACAGGGGCCGTCGTGGTCGTGGTGCTGCAATTCCCTTTGTCCCTAGAATAATGCCCAGTGTTCAGAGGCCACGTACCCTGAAGTCGAAAACTTCAGAGCACATAGTTGACTGGCTAACACAGGACACCCAATCTTCTACAGCTTCCGCTCGGAACCTTGACGCGGTGTCTGTCAAGGTGTCTGTCAAAGACATGTTTGAGCGTAAGAAGCCAATGTCAGAAACTTACCCCCTTGCCCGGCGTCTGACAGCTGGCTTTTCTGAACTCTTAGCCCGCCAGCTTTTACCATACAAGCTGGTGGAGTCTGAGGCGTTCCAAAAATTTGTAGCTATTGGGACACCGCAGTGGAAGGTACACGGCCAAAATTTCACAAATCAATGCCAAATACACGTCCCCTGATGGGGGACGTAACAGGGATTAAACTGATAAAAATAGTACTACTTAACACACCACTCATATCTGGTGGCACAGTAGATTGCACGCGCAGTGCCCCAAATTCAGAGCCTCGGGCCCCGCAACTGCCTCTGGGAACCTTACCATGGGTCCCAGACCGCCCGTCTTGTAATTCTCTGTCTGGGAAATTATCTATCTATCAAATCTATCTATTTATCTATCAAATCTATATATCTATCTATCTATCATATCTATCATCAAATGTATCGATTGCATCTATTGATCTATCTATCTAATCTATGTATCTATCTATCTTGTGGCCGGACCGACCAAGCATCTTTTTCCATCTCCCGGTTCCTAAAATCATCTCCGGGTTCCTAAAATCAATGCCATACCTGTACTCGATTGTGTAAAATGAAGTAATGGCATATGGGGTCTTTCATGCTGTTGTGCCTGTTGAGGGACCCTCGTATAAAATGGCTGAAGGAGAATGACCTGTACTGGGTGTCCAAGCATCTTTTTCCATCTCCCGGTTCCTAAAATCATCTCCGGGTTCCTAAAATCGATGCCATACCTGTACGCGATTGTGCAAAAGGAAGTAATGGAATATGGGGTCTTTCATGCTGTCGTGCCTGTTGAGGGACCCTCGTATAAAAAGGCTGAAGGAGAACGACCTGTACTGGGTGTCCAAGCATCTTTTTCCTTCTCCCATTTCCTAAAATCATCTCCGGGTTCCTAAAATCGATGCCATATACACGTCCCCTGATAGGGGACGTAACAGGGATTAAACTGATAAGAATAGTACTAGTTAACACACCACTCCTATCTGGTGGCACAGTAGATTGCACGCGGTGCTCTGACAAAATGCAGAAGGACATTTGGCAGACAGACATTTGGCAGACGGACATTTGGCTGACAGGCAGAAAGCTAAAGAATGTTCCGATTTCGGCCGAGGGCAGATACACAGAGTGCTCTGTTCTAATCAGAGCCTCGGGCGCCGCAACTGCCTCTGGGAACCTTACCATGGGTCCCAGACCGCCCGTCTTGTAATTCTCTGTCTGGGAAATTATCTATCTATCTATCAAATCTATCTATTTATCTATCAAATCTATCTATCTATCTATCGTATCTATCATCAAATGTATCTATTGCTTCTATTGATCTATCTATCTAATCTATGTATCTATCTATCTATCTCATGGCCGGACCGACCAAGCATCTTTTTCCATCTCCCGGTTCCTAAAATTGATGCCATATACACGTCCCCTGATAGGGGACGTAACAGGGATTAAACTGATAAGAATAGTACTAGTTAACACACCACTCCTATCTGGTGGCACATTAGATTGCACGCGCAGTGCCCCAAATTGGAAGTAGGAGGACCGACCAAGCATCTCATCTCTGTGTGATTCCTGTTCTTGTAGGACAGTTAATGGGTCAGTCATGTTGCACAGCTCCTCAATGTGACAAATCTTCCTGGTTAGCTCTCTTTTTCCCAGCTGCTGGATCAGATCAGAGATTGTGAGTAAAACCTGCTCCTGCTGCTGGGTGATCTCACTCAGGACTCGCTTCTCTAGGTCTTCCAGCTGTTTCCTGATGTCCCTAATCAGGGCAGTCTCTCTGTTACACCAGCTGCTTTCTCTTGTACCCCTCTCCTGTGCTTCTGCAGACTCTGGACTCTTTTCTCAGTCTCCTCTCTCTTTGTGGTCAGTTTCTGCAGAACATTTCTCAGTTTCTTTTTCTTCTTCTCAGAAGCCTCATTCAGCAGCTCAACCTGGTGTCCCCTGTGCTCTCCGGCCAGGGAGCAGGACACACAGATACAGGCAGTATCCTCAGTGCAGTAATATAATAGGAGCATCTTGTGGGTGGAGCATTTTCTGTTACTCCAGGAAATGATTGCACGCTCAGTGACATCAGTGAGGATAAGGAACGGGACATGGCTAGCTTGGTATCCAACCTTGTGCAAATGGGGAGTTTGCGGTTGTGCAAATGGACTGTTTGCGATTGTTTGCGGTGCGTTAAATGGGGAGTTTGGTCTGTCACTGTGAAGCGGGTGTAACCCTTACACTACCTGAACGATAAAACATCATACCTTATGTTTTAAAGCACGTTATTCCAAACAATTTAGGAATTTTAGGTGATTTATGCCCTTTATGGATTAAAAACAGACTCTGCATCAACTATGTAATTTTCCATGGGAGTTTTGCCATGGATCCCCCTCCGGCATGCCACAGTCCAGGTGTTAGTCCCTTTGAAACAACTTTTCCATCACTTTTGTAGCCAGAAAGAGTCCCTGTGGGTTTTAAAATTCACCTGCCTATTGAAGTCAATGGCGGTTCGCCCATTCGCGAACTTTTGCGAAAATTCGCGTACGCAAAATGTTAGGTTTGCGACATCACTACTGATAGGTAGATAGTTCAGCTCAGCTCAGCTGAGCCCAACAAATAGGTATTACTTCCTCATAATTAAACTACAGTTGTACGCACAGAAGTTAGTGCAGAAGTTTATTGGCAGCACTTATGGTCCTTTATTCTGATATTTTGTGCATTTCATTTGTGTAAGAAAGTAAATAGTCTGTGTCACGGATGCCAGGCTGCAGGGGTTAAACTCCTAACCCCCCTACCACCTACGCACTCTTGTTTCTCAGTGGTTTTGGGCTCCTCAGAGCAACCACAATCTCCCAGAGCTTTGGTTTCCCTTGTTTTATATGTAAACCTGATTTTGAAATAGCTGGTCTCTGACCAACTCATTCCTATCCGGCCGGCCAGGCCCCTGGATCTACTGGCTGGCCGCTGCACCCAGCATCCTCCAGAGATCTTTACCTCTGGCCACTTCAGATGTCCCTTGCCCCAGCGCACTGCTCTTTTGGAGATTGGTACCCCATGGGGAGGGTAAGATATGGGCCAACTGCCGGAGGTGAGCTCTATAAGGAACCAGGGTTTTTGAGCCCTATTCAGCAGATGGCCGGCCCCATGGAATTGCCAGACACAGCAGCTCGGATTCCTGGTCCCCTTTGACTCAGGTCGCTCCAGCAGCTACTTGTCCTAGAGCTCCTCTCTTTTGGGGATTTGGACCTCTCAGGGAGGACTAGAGTGGGGGGAGTTTTTTGAGGGGTGAGCCCTCTCAGGAACCAGGGGTTTTGGACTCCCCCTCATTACCCCTTTCCCATTGGCCTTCCCAGTGTACTTTGGATAGTCAATAAATCTTACCCCTAGCCATGGACTGAAGCAGTTGGGGGCCAAGGGCTTTCCAATGACACCCTGGAAGGGCCACCGCTCCCCCGGGTTTCCATTCTGTTCATCAAATTATCCAGTCGAGCCTTGGATGATTTCCCCACCATCCCTTCTGGGGACCATAGGGACTATGATAAAGTCAAGGAGAGCATCCTGGCCTGATTAGGCCTCACACCGGATTCACACCGACAGAAATCCTGAGAGCTTAAGAGATAAGAGGGGTAGCATTTCACGGAGTGGACACACCAGTTCACCCATGCCATGGACTCTTGGTTTGCCTGCTGCAAATTAACCACCTTGGCTGCAGCCTCACAGCTAATCCTACTGGAACACTTTTATAACACTGTCCCAGTGGAAGCTAAAGAGTGGGTCCGCGATCGGCGAATCAGCGGATCAATATACCGATGCACGGAGGCAAGCTGCCCCAGAGCCCAGGTCAAACCCCAGATCTTCCCCAGCAGCCACCCATTTCTTGGCAGCTCCCCGGCAGCCCCAGACCCAGTCGCCCTTGGCTTTTGGGTCTGGTAAGTCCCGAAAATGCTTTGTGTGCAGACAGATCGGCCATGTCCAGTACCACTGCATGACACAAGCAACCAGAACCCCCCCCACACCACAGCACAGCCAAGAAACTCCCCTCCGGTCCAGTTGCCGAGGGCTCCAGTCAGGACCTACTAAGCCACTGCTCACTGCGCATATGCAGAGAACCCTACTGGGTGGGCAGATTAATAGGTTGGGGTTATACATGCAGTACATGTTGCCACTATGGATAACCGCCACCACCATCGACAGAATGTCTGGGTCAATGGACAGGCCACCCAGGGAATGAGAGACACTGGCACTACCATCACCCTGATCCAACCTTACTTGGCCCCCACCTCTGGCCAAGCAGGGAGGACCCTTTCCATTCTGGTGGCTGGAGGAGATACTCTACAGGTCCCCACAGCCTACGTACACCTGCACTGGGGCACGGGCTCCCATGATGTGGAGTGGGGATCATGCACAAGCTCCCTGCCGAGGTTTTGCTAGGTAACGACCTCAGCCATCTGGTTTCAGCTTTTGTGGAGGATACACCCTTGGAGATTTGCCCATTGATCACCCGCCAGCAAGTCAGACGTCCAGCCGCTACACCTCACCTGGGGACCCAGGTAAGACAGCCCCCTCTGACTCCTACCCATCCTGACTTCCCCTTTACCCCGACCTCCAGCCCCAACTCCTATACTTCCCCCTAATCAACCCTCCTGAGTGTCCCCTTCTGACTTCGCACAGGAGACCCTGAGCAACCTGGCCCTAGCCCCTTACCAAGACCGAGTAGGTACTGACCCCCGGGGCCCCGGAGAAGAACGTTTTCAGTGCGAGGGAGGGCTTCTGTACTGGATCTCTGAGAGGAGAAAATGGCCGGTGCCCAAATATCAGCTAGTTGTACTGAAAAGTTTTCTGTCTTACCTGCAGCAGATAGGTCATGATATTCCCCTAGCTGGACATCTAGGAAATCCAGAACCCACCAACGCATAACCCAGACCTTTTTCTGGCCCAGAATGACAGCTGAAAATAGGGAATACTGTAGAACATGTGATGTATGCCAGAAAGTAGGGAAAACAGGGGACCACACTAAAGCCCCCTTCAACCCCTCCCTATTATTTAAAGAACCCTTTAGCAGGGTTGCTGTAGACATAGTGGGTCCATTAGCTCGACCCAGTCCCTCAAAAAAGAAGTACATCCTTACCGTGGTGGATTATGCCACTCAATAGCCAGCAGCAATCCCTCTGGCTAATATCCAGGCGGAGACAGTGGCAGATGCTATTCTCTGGATATTCACCAGGTTAGGCTTCCCTCGGGAAGTAATCTCTGATCATGGAACCTAGTGCCCCAGTAATAAACAGGGTTCTCCCCATTTGAGCTAGTATATGGTAGGAAGATACGGGGCCCCTGGACCTAGTTAGAAGCATCTGGGTGGGGGTCACAGGAGAGGAGGAACCCTCTGTTGTGGAGTACTTCCTCCAACTCCAAAACTGAATGACGGACCTCACCAACCTGGTGCGGGAGACCCTCCAGGTCACTCAGCGCAGGCAGAAACGGTGGTACGACAGGAGTGCTCGTACCCAAACCTTAGCAGTAGGGCAGAAGGTACTAGCCTTGAAGCCTGTCAAAATGGATAAACTACAGGCTTCCTGGCAAGGACCCTACTGGGTGGTGGAACAGCTAAATAACACCACATACTTGGTAGCCAAATGTTCAGATGATGAACATGCTAAAGGCATACTTAGAAAGGGCCCAGGACATGGCCGCTATCTGTGCTCCAGCTGTGGAAGACTCTGAAAGCCATGCCGGAGCTCCCTGGACCCAATGAGACACCCAAGGAGTAGCCGACATAACCCTAGATGAAAGATTAGGGACAGAACAGAAAGGGCAAGTCCGGCAGCTGCTAGAAGACCGACAAGAGATGTTCTCTAATGTACCCAGGTACACCACAGCGGCCCTACACCAAGTGGAGACCCCGGGCCAGGCTCCCCAGTGACAAGCCACTTATCAGGTCCCAGGGGCAGTCTGGGACAGTATGCACCGGGAGATCTGGGGAATGTTGGACCTAGGTGTTGTTGAACCGTCTAACAGTCCCTTGGCCTCCCGGTGGTACAGGTACCCAAAAAAGATGAGACTACCCGGTTCTGCATTGACTACCGTAAGCTCAATGACAGAACCACCACTGATGCCTACCCTATGTCCCGGGTCGATGATCTGTTCGACAGAATTGCCCGGGCAACTTCCTGACCACCATCTACCTCTGTAAGGATCACCTGCTATATGGCCTCAAGGACTATGCCTGTGCATACCTGGATGACATTGCCATCTATAGCGACACCTGGGAGGAATACTTGGTCCACCTAGGCATTGTTCTAAATTACCTCAGAGCTGCCGGGTTAACCCTGAAGCCTGACAAATGCACCATAGATTGCTCGGAGGTCCATTACCAGGGCCATTGAGTGGGCTGTGGAAAACAGTGGATATTACCGGAGGTTTGTCCCCAACTACAGTGTCCTGACCAAACCTCTGACTGACCTAACCTGTAAACGCCTACCCCAACAAGTCCTGTCATCCGCAGAATGTAAGAATGCCTTCCAGAGCCTCAAGTCTGCCTTGGTCTCTGCCACAATACTGGCCGCTCCTAACCCAGCTCAATGCTTTTTTGTCCATACAGATGCCTCCATGTTTGGGTTGGGAGCAGTCTTAAGCCAGGTAGACGAAGAAGGACAAGACCACCCCGTAGCCTACATCAGCCCAGAGAGGTAGGCTACGCAGCAGTGGAGAAGGAGTGTCTGGCTCTGGTATGGGCCCTGAAGAAGCTGCAACACTACTTATATGGGAGACCTTTCACCATTCTCACAGATCACAACCTCCTCGTCTGTCTCAACAGAGTTTCTTGGGACAATAAAAGGTTATTGCAGTGGAGTTTAGTTAAAAAAAGTGGCGTAACTGTCTGATTATCAGTTATCCCAGAATGTTTTAAAATTGCTACGTACAGATATAAGGTGGCGCAATGTGTAATAGCTAATTCCCAATTCTTAGTAACCAATATAAAATATATATATATATATAAAAAAAAAAAATATATATATATATATATATATATATAAATATATGTATATATATGGTTCTTGGAATGTGTACTATGTACTCCTGATGTTGAGAAAAATATGACTAATGTTTGTAAGTATAAAATAAATAAGTTTATTTGTAATTATATTAAATCCCACATGGATAAACAATCTTTATTTAAAACCAATGATTTGAAATATAAATAAAAAAATTCTAACTAGACACCGGTGTCAAACTAAAAATGCAATCCTTATTCACAAATATATAGTAAAATTCATATTATGACGCCAATTTAACAAATGTCTGTCTGACCTGATCCGACAGTGTGGATCAGGTCCGACAGACATCGCTGAATGTGGAGAGCAATAGGCTCTCCTTATTCAGTATTGCACCAGCAGCTCTTGTGAGCTGCTGGTGCAACGCCGCCCCCTGCAGATTCGCGGCCAATCGGCCGCCAGCAGGGAGGTGTCAATCAATCTGATCGTGCTTGATCGGGTTGAATTCCGGCGATTCCTGTCCGTCTCATCAGAGCAGGCGGACAGGGTTATGGAGCAGCGGTCTTTAGACCGCTGCTTCATAACTGGTGTTTCTGGCGAGTCTGCAGGCTCGCCAAAAAAACACGTGCCCTCAAGCTCCGTAAGGAGCTTAATAGATAGGCCCATATAACCATGATACTCAATAGTATTCCAGTGGCCTGCAAGATATATAAACATCTAGCCTGCTAACCGTATAACCATCTAGCAGTGTACAAATCACAATCTGCACTTCTAGTCAGGTAACATTTGAGAAGCGTGAAACTTGTAAAAATTGGAGATGATATTTCATTGGTAATAAAGTCTCTGTTTTAAACTCAATGACTATTAGTCACAAACTTGCAGATGTTTACAAAAAATGATGAAGTCTCTAACTATCGATAAGAGAAGCAAACTGCAAATTTGTTACCTAAACAGATAGTTTCCTTTTCCAGTTCAAGTGTTATGCAATAAATTATATATCACAATAGTGCTAGTTTTCACAATTCGTCAAGATAATCGTAATTAACACATTTATGAGTGTAAGCTGATTTGTAAGCTATTATTCTAATACAAATCTTTGGCTCTACTGCAAAATGGTACCTTATAGTCCAGTTTACAGTGCACTGTAATGGATGTGATAATTTGATGATGCAAACTTGAATCTGTGCAAAGGAGGGCTACCAAAATGGTACATAGTCTAAAAAATAAAACTTACCAGGATAGGCTCATTGACCTAAATATGTATAGCTTAGAGGAGAGAAGGGAAAGAGGTGATATGATAGCAACTTTCAAGTACATTAAAGGGTTTAGTAAAACTGAGGCTGTGGGTATTTTACATAAAATGGAAAATTCAAGAACAAGGGGTCATGAGCTCAAGCTAAAGGGTAGTAGATTCAGAAGTAATTTGAGGAAGCACTTCTTTACAGAAAGAGTGATTGATTTATGGAATAAACTTCCTCAAGAGGTAGTAGCAACAAACACTGTGGGGGACTTTAAAAATGCATGGGACAAGCATAGGGCTATCCTACGAACTAGATAAGTTTATACTGTTAGGTAAGGTCGGGCAGACTTGCTGGGCCTATGGCTCTTATCTGCCGTCAATATCTATGCAGGTGTTCCAAAAGGAGTAGTATTTGTACAGTCTCACCTATGAAAAAAGTGATCTGGAGCGAACTTAATGTCGGATGATAGTCACTTCACCTTTTATTTTCCTTTTGTGAATCTTTTTATGTGGGGTAGCAGTTCTGCTACACAGGCTTCTTTGCTGTTCTATGCTGTGCGAGATGGATCTTTGGAGTGTAGGACCTCTAGGGATCCGTACTTTACCTCCTCTTTGTACTCAGTGTTCCTGGATTTTTCCGGCCCTTTACTGGGGTAGCAGTTCTGCTACATGGACTTCTTTGTTGCCTAAAGACGTGTCTTTGGAGTATCAATGTGGGACCTCTGTGGATCCGTTTTCAACTGCTCTCCGTACTTGAATCGATTGGTTAGGTTCAACGCATTTCGGCTGGGTTGCCTTTTTCAAGATACCTGATATCATTGATTCCTTGCCTTTTATAGCTCCGTTCATTCACAGCTTCTGATCTCTTAACTCCTTAATTGCCACTATTATATGCGTGTGCAGTGTATTTTTTAAGTACTGGTTAAATTCTCCTCACTTGAAATGTATCTTGTTTTCATACTATTCATTTATATTGTTAATATTTTTCAGGAGTAAACAGCACTGAATAGGGATCGTATACATTATCAGATTTAATTTTTATGTATATATTTTAATTGTGTGTTTTTGAGAATGTTTTTTTAATAGTTTTAACCTATTATACATTCTTTGGGTAACAATTCTTCCTATATACCAGGTAAGTGTGTTATGGTTATCTATTTATTATCACACAAAAAGAGTGATGAAAATGTAATGAATATAAGAAAATAAAACAAAATAAAACAAAATTATGGTAGCTTTATATATTCATGGGGTTGGATAACTAATGTTATTGTTATCCCCATAGTATGATTAGTTTTTAGTCGGCAAAGTTCACTATTCTATCCTTATTTGTAGGTCAAATATGTATGTTTGACTTAGTGAGTGTATCCTATGTCGAAGGTATCCATCTTTACTTAGAATGTATATATACTAACTCTATTTTTATTAAATATTTAGAAATCATTCTACGTTATATCTAAATGAATTATAGTTGATGTACTTAACATATTGCTAGAATGTAATCACCATTAAATTGAATTCAAGTTTTACATTAATTGTGTGTATATGTGTTGGTGTTTATTCTCATCGTATGGAACCAACCATGGTGTATAGGCATTAGTTGATGTGCAAGGGTATTTCTTATACTATTGTGACAAATGGTAGTACTATATAATTTAATTTAATTTACATCGAAACTGTTAGATAATTGCATTAAGATCAAGTTCACTGTTTAGCCCTTTGGGGTATAGGGTTCCCATCTTGAAAATAACTTCTGCTCTATGATGGAGTAGTCTCTTTTCTATGTTACCTCCCCTTCCATCTACCCTTACCTTCCTAATACCCCAATATGTCAGTTTTTTGGGATTACTTTGATGATATTCTTTGAAGTGAGCATATAGTCTTGTATTGTCTTTCTCTCTCTCTATGCTTCTGATATGTTCTCTTATTCTGTCTTTCAATTTTCTACTGGTTTGTCCTAAGTATTGGAAATTGCATGAGCACTGTAATAGGTATATGATTTTGTTGTCTGTGCATCTTATAATGTCATTTATTTTGACTTCTATGTTTGTAGTTGTTGATCTTACTGTTTTTGTTTTGGTACTGAATTTACCAGATTTGCAATTGTGGCAAGGGTAAAAGCCTTCTAATCTTTCATTTTTCAAATTCTGTTGTCTTTTTGTATATTCAGATTTAAATTCGCTGGGTGCAAGAATATTCTTCAAATTTGTGGCTCTCCTGAATATTATTTCTTGTTGTCGTTTAAGTCTCTTTCCTATGATAGGATCACTCCTAGCTAGATGCCAATGTTTTTTTTTTTTTTTAACATATTTTTATTAGGGGAAGCAAAAACAGGACGTACAGACATTATAACAGACATTATAAGCATCCAGTGTATAGATTACAAATAATAAGCAGAGTTGCGGTGGTTAACAAGAAATGGGGTGAACCTAATCCGAAGAGACATTGTCGTCTGATACAGATAGACATTTCTGCTAGATAACATATAAATGAGCATAAAAACCATCCCTGCACGTACCTGCCATTCCCAAACATTTTATTTATTTTTAAAGAGCAACCCTAAATTCTCTTACTCTTACTTCCTGAAATAGGTGGATCCAGTCACCTCTTAAAGTGCTTTCCATGAAGATCACAGAATCTTTAAATGGTCTGAGAATGAGCCTCTGTATTTCCAACTCAAAGGTGAGAATTAGTCTGCGCCACTTGCATAAAAATAGGCTTAGCCTGTTCTGGACATCAAGTCTTACGTCCATTTGTTCAATGAATAATTGAGATTGTAACAGGTTTTTGAAACCTTTAAATGAGGGGCCTACCGTTTTTATCCAGTGTTTTAATATATGTTTTCTAGCCACGAGGATAATTAAGCTCAGTACTGAATCATGTTGTTTTTACCGGTCATCCCAGCAAAGAAATATAATAGTTTCGGGTCGTATGTCAAGCTGTATCTGAAGTTTTTGTTTCAGCCAAAATTGTATTTTACCCCAATATGGCCTAATCGGAGGGCATTCCCATATCTAATGCGCATTTAGAGCATTTGTTTATATAGGTAGGTATCCATTTAGCCATGACCCTTGGTGTGAAATATGCCCTATGTAAGAAGCGTATTTGAGATTCTCTAAACATAGCTGATAGAGATGCTTTCCTAGTTTTTTCCATACTGTTCCTTATCTCTACCCATGGAACCTCCTGCAAACCCTCTCTGACCCAACCCGCCTGTATGGACAGCTGCAGCTCTGGAAGGCGGTGTTGCAACAGAGTTTGATAGATTTCTGAGAGAGAGAACCTGCCCATGGCATACAGTGACTGTGTGAGACAAAAAGGGGACCCCTCCCAAAAATCTGCTGTGTCTCTGACCAATGCCCCGGCATAGTGACGTATTTGGAGGAATGCATAGAAGTGGGTTCTTGGCAAGCAGTAGTCCCTCTGTAAGGCACCAAATGTCTTGATGGTTTTTGTTAGTGGATCAAATAGGTGTTTGAGTGACTTTATCCCTCTTTCCTCCCAAACCTTAAAAGGCATGGTATTGGAACCTGCCGGAAAGTCCGGATTTTTCCTGATAGGTATATAAAGCGAGGCGTGACAAGATTTACCTAAGTATCTGTGAGCAAGATGCCAGGCCTTCAAGGGGTCCCTGAACAGGATACTAAGGCCCAGGGTCTTCAGGGCCTTCGAGTCTGCCACATGTGGAAGGTAAGCTAGGGATATATCCCCCAGTACTGCCTGTTCCAAGTTCGGACGACAAAAGTGATGGGTGCCTACCTGCCAATCCACTACCAGGCGGACCAGAGCAGCCCAGTTATAAAGCTTAAAATCTGGGAGTGCTAAACCTCCATTAAGGAACGTCATATTAAGTTTTTCCCTCGAGATACGCAATTTTCGTGCTGCAGAGTTTAAGAGCTTGAGATCGGATTTGTTCAAAAGCAGAGGAAGCATGATAAGTGGATATAAAACACGGGGGAGCACCACCATTTTAAGTAAGGCAATCCTTCCCGATAGTGATTATGGCAAAGATCTCCAACTATTCATTTGAGCTTGTAGTTTAGCACATATGGGGGTTAAATTGTCAGCATATAATCTATTAGGGTTGGCCGAAATCTTAATACCGAGATAGGTAATATTATGTTTGGCCACCGTGAAGGGGTAGTTCACATCAGAGCCCGTCTTTCTATTTAGCCAAAGGATCTCCGATTTTTGTACGTTTACTCTATAGCCTGAGAATAGGCCAAAGTTCTTAAGGTCATCCATGATATCAGGCAGGTGCTTCCGAGGGTCTTGCACAAAAAGAAGCATATCATCTGCGTATAGCGCCAGATGATGTGGTGCTCCTGTTATATCAATGCCCGGGAAGTCCTGCCACAGTTTAATGGCCAGGGGTTCTAACTCTATATTAAAGAGCAGGGGTGATAAGGGGCACCCCTGTCTTGTACCTCTGTGCAACTGGAAGTCAGGTGAGAAAACATTATTCACAATAACGTTCGCTGTGGGTGAATGATAAAGATTTTTAATAAGAGTGAGGAAGGGACCAGAGAAGTTGGCTTGGGTCATGGTGTGGAGAAGGTGGCCCCACTCCACTCGGTCAAAGGCCATCTCTGCGTCAAGCGACAGCAGAAAGGCCTCCGGTCCGCCTGTCCCCGTGCGACTCCCAGAGCCAGACCAGAAGTGATGCACTATCTGTAGGACCCTGCGTATATTGACCACTGATGAGCGTGCATGCATAAAACCCGTCTGGTCCTCATGAATGATAGCAGGTAAGATACATTTTAGTCTCTCTGCAAACAATTTAGTGAGAATCTTGTAGTCCGTGTTCAACAGGGAGATTGGCCTATAAGATTCGGGCAACAAGCAGTCTTTACCTGGTTTATGTATCAGTGTGATGGAAGCCGATAAAAATTCTGGGGAGGGTATCGTCTCTTCTCTGAGATAGGTGGTGAATAGATCCAAAGGGGGGGGGCAACCTGTGATTTGAGCAGGCGGTAGAATTCGATCGGCAACCCGTCAGGACCGGGTGCCTTACCCAAAGACATGGTCATGATAGTTCTCTCGACCTCCTCCCTCTCTATCGGAGCATTCAGTTTGTTCAATTGCTCCTCAGAGATTTTTGGGAGCATGACAGATTCCCAGAATCTGTCTCTCACCTCATTTCCCGAGGGGAGTTCACTTGTGTATAGGGTAGAATAGTAGGAGGCAAAAGCCTCCGCTATCATTTTAGAGTCTCTAAGCACCCTGCCTCCCGACTTTAATGCAGCAATGTGTTTGGAAGAGTCATTAAGCTTTACTAGGGTAGCTAAGAGCTTCCCAGATTTGTACCCGTAACGATAATATTTACCACGAGTCCGGAGGAGTGCCAGTGAGGCCTGATGTGTCAAAAGCGCATCATATTCTGTTTTGATACTAACATATTTACGATAGGAGCAGTGGGAGGGGGTAGAGCAGTACTCGCGGTAAGCATCCGCAAGGCTATTTCTTAGTTACTCAACCTTTTCCAAACATTGTTTCTTTCTCCGAGCTAGGTACGCAATAATATCGCCGGAAAGCACCGCTTTAGCCGCAGTCCAGAAAAGTTCTGGAGTATGTATGTGTTGGATATTATTTGCCTTATAATCCTCCCAGCAATGCACTAGGTATGCTTGGAATTCCTGAGACGTTACGATATATTTTGGGAAACGCAAGGTGCGTCTATTACCCACCCTGGGAGTCACGTCAAGGAAGAGTGCTATGGGGGCATGGTCAGAGACAACAACCTCACCAATCTTTGTATCAATAACTTGGGCAACTAAGGAGTTTGAAATCATGAAGAGATCAATGCGCGACAGAGGGCGTTGCTCGGGATATGCAGGTATAGTCTCTGCCATCTGGGTTGAGCTGTCGCCAGATGTCTAGTACATCAAGGGTGCTGCACAGACCCTCAAACACCTCTCTCTCAAATGTATCTGATACCCTAGGCAGGCTTCTCTCTGTACATCTGTTGGGATCTTTAAGCCTATCACAGTGAGGGTTTGGGGCCAGGTTCAAATCTCCTCCTAAGATGATATGAGTACCCAGGAAAGGTGTGAGCGCAGTCAGTATGGAGTCCCAGAATTTCCTATCCTTTTGATTTGGGGCGTAAATGTTGCATAATGTGTAAGTATTGTCTGAGGTGCGAATCTTTACAACAATGTATCTGCCCTCGGGGTCTTTAAGTACCTCTAGGACCTCATAATCCAGTTGTTTACCAAACAGTATGGCCACCCCTCTACTAGCTGTCTTATACGAGGCATACTCTACTCTACCCACCCAGTCAGTCCGCAGTTTGCTATGTTCTAAATCCGAGAGGTGAGTTTCTTGTAGAAACACAATATCCGTTCTTTTTTTCCTGAGGTGGGTCAGGATCGATTTCCTCTTAATGGGGGAATGAAGTCCCCCTATGTTCCAAGAATACAGATTAAATGCTATCTAATATTAACGGTCTTAGAGTGAAGGCCACGTGTGTGGACCGAGGGGCTGCATAGTATATGTGGCATAGTAAGGGATAAGAAGAGATACCAGAAAAAGGATAAGAGCTGAAGTAGTGGGGGAAGAGGAAGAACGGGGAAAAGGGGGAGGAAGAGGGCGAGAGAGAAAAAAAAAAAGGGGGGGTCACACCTCTCAATTTTGTGACCCTTCATGGCGTGTGTAAAGGCTCCCGGTTCAGCCTCACAGCACACCATTCTCTCGCCAGGCCTCGCCAATCGGACATTCTCAGCTGTTGTGCTGTAAAAAAGATTCAAGTTTGTCATTGAAATCCATTTTAGTACATCTTTTATATCATAACCAATAAAAATTAGTGTGTTGTGACAAGAACCCTTTCCCTCAGTTTTGCACATAAGTAACAATCCTAACAAAAAACTTAGAACATTTCTTATAAAACTGTAACTGATGTGGTGTGAAAAAATTCAGATTTGTCATTGAACTCCATTTTAGTACGTCTTTTGTGTCATAACAAGTAGTAAGTAGTAAGTTGTAGCATGAACAGTTTTCTTTATACTGGCATCTGGGTAAAAATAGTACCCAAAAGGCCAGACCAACAAAAAACTCAAAACATTTCTTGTAAAACTGAGTCTGAAAGACTCTCACTACTTCTTGTCTGAGGTCTAAACTGAGTCCCACCCTCCCAAATCCCATTTGTTGGGCTAGGACATAAGATCTCAGCCATACCAGGCGGTTTCCCTAGGAAGGGTCTCAGAAGATATACAATCAACTGGGTCAGCATCATTACCAATCCAGCCATTATGTGAAAGTAAAGGTTGTATGAATAAACAGATTTGGATATTATTATTTTAATCCTGCTATACCCTCTCAGCCTTCATCGTCCCTCATTTGTCTCTGCGGGCTATGTGTGGGGCTGCGTATAGGGGGCTCATATTTGTCAAGAAACTCCTGGGCAGCAGCTGGGGTATCAAAAAATCTAGGGCCCCTAGGTGTAACCAATTTGAGTCTGGTGGGGTACAGGAGCTGCGAGCAAAGGGGTGAGAACTCCCTGCGGCGTCTCATCAGGTCCGCAGAGTAGTCCTGAAATAATAGCAATCTCGCATTCTCAAACACCAGCTCACGTGACTTCCTGTAAGCTCTCAGGATGGCCGTTTTGGTCTGAAAATGTAAGAACCTTATCATTATGGGACGGGGTTGTACTAAGTTCTGTCCATCTCTGTCTGGGCCCACCCTGTGTGCCCTCTCCACCCCTCCAATTAGGTCTTTAGTAGGTATGTTTAACAGAGGCGGCAGTGTGTTTTCAACAAAATAAATTAAGTCAGATTGTTTGATGGATTCGGGGAGGCCAAGGAGACGCATATTGTTGCACCGCAATCTATTTTCTAGATCATCTATTTTCAATTGAAGGGTTGTGGCTTGCCGCTCCAATTGCGCTATCTTGGTATTGTTAGTAACATTGGAATCCTCCAGGTCAGAAATTCTGCCCTCCGCCTCCCCCATTCTAGATGAGAACTGCTTCACCTCACCCGCAAGGGTGTCTACTCCCCTCTGAAGATTATCAATTTTAGGCATAAAGAGCATGGTAATTTGTTTAACAATAGGGTGGGTATCTATTGGTTCTCCCTCTGATAAGGGTTCAGAGCTAGGGCCCTGGGTAGCTAAGTCAATTGTAGCCCTGTGGCGGCGGTCATTAGCTTTATTACGGCTCGCAATTGGTGTGTTAGTTAAATATTTCTCCATAAACCCATAAAACGTAAAGAATTGGTGTAGTGTGGTAATAAGGCAAGGTCAGGAAACTGTGTCTCACTGAGATGACACCCGGTTGTAAACCTCTCTAGCCAAGTTAGTGAAACCGGATCAGACTGTCAAATTTTGCAAAGAACAACTGCACCAATTATAGGTAAACCAAGCAATATACAGCAAATTATTTCAGTGTGGAAATCAACGTGTTGTACGGATGTTAGAGATAACAACCTAGCTGTCTGGTGGGGAGGAAAAAAGGGTTAAGTGCAAACATTAACAGTGCTAGATTTCAAATATTAAATTCCATGCAGTAAACTCACTTGAGAAACACATGACACTACCCCACAGCACAGTGTGTTCAGGAAGCCGTGTAAGGGGCAGCTGCACAAAACCTAGAAATGCCAGAACTAACAGTTTAGCTGTTTAGTGGGGAGAAAGGAGGGTTATGGATTTTATACAGTAAAATGCAGTAAACTATCCTGAGCAACACATGAGGCTGTTTTCAGTAAGGTGAGCCCAAGTTCTTTATCTCAGGGACAAGAGATTACACGTCCCAGCAAATATAGTTCAGACAAACAGGAGATCACAAGTTCCACAGCTGTGCTCCTGAGAGTTATGAACTCAGGTCTGTCGCAGTCCCGCCGGAGGAAAGCAGGTCTCTGGGTGCTTCAGGGGGGATAACAAAAATATACAGTCCTAGACCCACGTGTAGCCAAGGGGGGGGCGACACTATCAATTGCCTAGATAAAGGCTTTTCCCACCTGCGCAGGGCCGTTGCTCACTTGAGGGATTGGGCTAAGCCCTGGCTCAATTTCACCGGTTTAGACAATGGCAAGGTGCAGTGTCACAAAAAGTATGAGCAGGTCGCTCAGTTTCTGTGTTCCCCGGCCTGTCCAAAGAACAGTGTCCCCCTGAAATAGCTGCTCACATATAAATGACTGTGGTATGGAGCGGTTGCGGTCAATAGTGTTTCAGAGGCCCCTTGTTAGGGACAAATAAATTTATCTTACCCCCGCCAAGCTCTGTGTCTTTCACTCGGCGTCCGGTGAGTGGGGGAGTTCCTCCTATGGGTAGCTGCTGTGTTTCGCGCCAAATGGTGGACTTTGTAGTATAGGCGTTCCAGGGTATGTACCTCCTCACCAGTCCAGGCCGGTCAGCTTAGGGGGTGGTATAGGGTACCCAGGTGCTTGTGCTGATGTCTGCCTTAGTTCCAGATTCCGGCCAGTCTCACTGTTTTACCACGATCCAGAATAGAAGTGGTCCACGTGGGGCCAATATGGCGGCTCACAAGTAAGGAGGTAGGCTCTCCCGGCCAGGGTAACACCGATGAAGGTGGTTGTGGGCAGGTCTCCGGTGACACTCTGGGTGCTGTGTGATGTTCTGCGGCTAGGATCCGTGTCCCAATACTTGGTGGCTCAAACAGCGGGCCTCAGTAGTGGAGCGTTGCTAGCTCTACTGAAGAGAGCAGAGAGGGTCCCTATTTGAGTGCCCCTTCCGCTCTGGGCAGCAATATCTGCCAAGGATTTTTCAGTGGGCTCCTGGTCAGCAGCAAAACCAATAAGAGACAATAATTGGGCAAGATAAAGTGTTCCAGGCCACTTTATAGGAACTTTCAAGCAAAGTTTGTGCGGAGCTCAGCTCATCTGCTGCTGACCCTGGAGCCCGCCCACCGGAACCCTCTCGATGCCAGTGTTTTTTAATTATATTTTGAATTTGTTTATGTTGGCTGGGAAATGTGGTTATAAAGGGAATGTTAAATGGGTCTCTTTCATCATTTTCTGTATTTCTAATTGAATCTTGTAGTAATATTCCTCTATCAATTTCTTGTACTTTCTTATTTGTATCAATTATCTTTTTAGGATTATAGCCTTTTTCCACAAATCTATTTTGTAGAATCATTTGCCTAGATTTAGAGTTTTGTCGGTAAAAACCTGCGTAGCTAACGCAGCTTTTTTTCCCAATGCACCCTTAAGACAACGCTGGTATTGAGAGTTGTCTGAAGGGCTGTGTTAGGCTCCAAAAAGGGTGCGTTGAGCCGAATTTACCGCCACTTCAACCCTCAATACCAGCGTTGCTTACGGTAGCGGTAAGCTGGCAAAACGTGCTCGTGCACGATTCCCCCATAGGAAACAATGGGGCAGTTTGGACTCAAAAAAACGTAACACCTGCAAAAAAGCAGCGTTAACCTCCCAACGCAGCCCCATTGTTTCCTATGGGGAAACACTTTCTAAGTCTGCACCTAACACCCTAACATGAACCCTGAGTCTAAACACCCCTAACCTTGCACTTATTAACCCCTAATCTGCCGCCCCCGCTATCTCTGACACCGGCATTATATTATTAACCCCTAATCTTCCGCTCCGTACACCGCCGCAACCTACATTATCCCTATGAACCCCTAATCTGCTGCCCCTAACACTGCCGACCCCTATATTATATTTATTAACCCCTAATCTGCCCCCCCCAACATCGCCGCTACCTTACCTACACTTATTAACCCCTAATCTGCCGACTGGACCTCGCTGCCACTATAATAAATGTATTAACCCCTAAACTGCCGCACTCCCGCCTCGCAAACCCTATAATTAATATTATTAACCCCTAATCTGCCCTCACTAACATCGCCACCACCTAACTTCAAGTATTAACCCCTAATCTGCAGACCGGACCTCGCCGCTACTCTAATAAATGTATTAACCCCTAAAGCCAAGTCTAACCCTAACACCCCCCTAAGTTAAATATAATTTTAATCTAACGAAATAATTTAAATCTTATTAACTAAAGTATTCCTATTTAAAACTAAATACTTACCTGTAAAATAAACCCTAATATAGCTACAATATAACGAATAATTATATTGTAGCTATTTTAGGATTTATATTTATTTTACAGCAACTTTGTATTTATTTTAACTAGGTACAATAGCTATTAAATAGTTATTTACTATTTAATAGCTACCTAGTTAAAATAATTACAAAGTTACCTGTAAAATAAATCCTAACCTAAGTTACAATTAAACCTAACACTACACTATCAATAAATTAATAAAATAAATTAACTACAATTACCTACAATTAAATAAACTAAACTAAATTACAAAAAAAACCAAACACTAAATTACAAAAAATAAAAAAAGATTACAAGAATATTAGGCTAATTACACCTACTCTAAGCCCCCTAATAAAATAAAAAAGCCCCCCTAAAATAATAAAGGTCCCTACCCTATTCTAAATTAAAAAGTAACCAGCTATTTTATCAGCCCTTAAAAGAGCTTTTTGCGGGGCATGCCTGAAAGTAATCAGCTCTTTTGCCTGTAAAAAAAAATACAAACCCCCCCAAAATTAAAACCCACCACACATACCCCTACTCTAACCCAAACCCCCCTTAAATAAACCTAACACTACCCCCCTGAAGATCTCCCTACATTGAGTCGTCTTCACCCAGCCTGGCCGAAGTCTTCATCCGATGGGGCAGAAGAGGACATCCAGACCGGCAGAAGTCTTCATCCTATCCAGGCAGAAGAGGACATCCGGACCGGCAGACATCTTCATCCAAGCGGCATCTTCTATGTTCATCCATCCGGAGCGGAGCAGAGCCATCTTCTTCCAGCCGACGCGGATCCATCCTCTTCAACCGATGCCTACTCGCCGAATGAAGGTTCCTTTAAATGACGTTATCCAAGATGGCGTCCCTCGAATTCCGATTGGCTGATAGGATTCTATCAGCCAATCGGAATTAAGGTAGGAAAAATCTGATCGGAACAGCCAATAGATTGCGAGCTCAATCTGATTGGCTGATTGGATCAGCCAATCGGATTGAACTTGAATCTGATTGGCTGATTCAATCAGCCAATCAGATTTTTCCTACCTTAATTCCGATTGGCTGATAGAATCCTATCAGTCAATCGGAATTCGAGGGACGCCATCTTGGATGACGTCATTTAAAGGAACCTTCATTCAGCAAGTAGGCGTCGGTGAAGAAGGATGGATCCGCGTCGGCTGGAAAGAAGATGGCTCCGCTCCGCTCCGGATGGATGAAGATAGAAGATGCCGCTTGGATGAAGATGTCTACCGGTCTGGATGTCCTTTTCTGCCCGGATAGGATGAAGACTTCTGCCGGTCTGGATGTCCTCTTCTGCCCCATCAGATGAAGACTTTGGCCCGGCTGGGTGAATACGACTCAAGGTAGGGAGATCTTCAGGGGTAGTGTTAGGTTTATTTAAGGGGGGGTTGGGTTAGAGTAGGGGTATGTGGGTGGTGGGTTTTAATGTTGAGGGGGGTTGTATTTTTTTTTACAGGCAAAAGAGCTGATTACTTTGGGGCATGCCCCGCAAAAAGCCCTTTTAAGGGCTTGTAAAAGAGCTGATTACTTTTTAATTTAGAATAGGGTAGGGACCTTTATTATTTTGGGGGGCTTTTTTATTTTATTAGGGGGCTTAGAGTAGGTGTAATTAGCCTAATATTCTTGTAATCTTTTTTTATTTTTTTTTAATTTAGTGTTTGTTTTTTTGTAATTTAGTTTAGTTTATTTCATTGTAGGTAATTGTAGGTAATTTATTTAATTAATTTATTGATAGTGTAATGTTAGGTTTAATTGTAACTTAGGTTAGGATTTATTTTACAGGTAATTTTGTACTTATTTTAACTAGGTAGCTATTAAATAGTAAATAACTATTTAATAGCTATTGTACCTAGTAAAAATAAATTCAAAGTTGCCTGTAAAATAAATATAAATCCTAAAATAGCTACAATATAATTATTCGTTATATTGTAGCTATATTAGGGTTTATTTTACAGGTAAGTATTTAGTTTTAAATAGGAATACTTTAGTTAATAAGATTTAATTTATTTCGTTAGATTAAAATTATATTTAAATTAGGGGGGTGTTAGGGTTAGACTTAGCTTTAGGGGTTAATACATTTATTAGAGTAGCGGCCGATTAGGGGTTAATACTTGAAGTTAGGTGGCGGCGATGTTAGGGAGGGCAGATTAGGGGTTAATACTATTTATTCTAGTGTTTGTGAGACGGGAGTGCGGCGGTTTAGGGGTTAATACATTTATTATAGTGGCGGCGATGTCCGGTCGGCAGATATTCAGGCCCATTTATCAAGCTCCGTATGGAGCTTGAAGGGCCATGTTTCTGGCGAGTCTTCAGACTCACCAGAAACACAACTTATGAAGCAGCGGTCTAAAGACCGCTGCTCCATAACCCTGTCCGCCTGCTCTGAGCAGGCGGACAGGAATCACCGAAAATCAACCCGATCGAGTACGATCGGGTTGATTGACACCCCCCTGCTGGCGGCCGATTGGCCGCGAGTCAGCAGAGGGCAGCGTTGCACCCGCAGCTCTTGTGAGCTGCTGGTGCAATGTTAAATGCGGAGAGCGTATTGCTCTCCGCATTTAGCGAGGTGTTGCGGACCTGATCCGCACTGTCGGATCAGGTCCACAACACCTTTGATAAATTGGGGCCTAGGGGTTAATAAGTGTAGTTAGGTAGCGGTGACGTTGGGGGGGCAGATTAGAGGTTAATAAATATTATGTAGGTGTCGGCTATTTTAGGGGCAGCAGATTAGGGGTTCATAGGGATAATGTAGGTGGCAATATTGAGGAGAAAAGAAGTGGCACTAGCACTACAATACTGTAAGTACAGGGTTGCTCAATTTAATTGAATTGATATCTGTATTATGTATGTATATATTTCTCTATACACGTAAATACATCTACACACACATATTTGTGTCTGTATGTATGTCAGTCTGTGCGTGTAGCTTGGGGTGAGCTGGGATGCTTGTGCACGGAAACAACTGTTAGATTGAGTCAGGAGCCCAGGTGAAGGGATCAAGACTAGAAAAAGTGCACTTAGGTAGCACTCCCGTCCCTGATTGAAATGATTAATAATGGACTCACATTGGGGACCAAAAAGTTTCTATTCAAAAGGATTGACTTAAAACATAACTTTTATTCAACAATAATTATAAAATTAGTATGTGTATGTGTGTGCTTTAAAAACACATAGGAACTTGGTTAGGAATATTGGCTAGTATTTAGTTGAACAATCTGATTATGCAAACATATAGGGTACCTCAGAGGGGTCCCACTTTGAGTAGATGGTCGTATGTGTTTGTATCTTATGCTAGGGGTGAATTGGGGTATTTCATTGTGGGTTCAAGTTCTAGATACTGTGTGTAGCACTTTCTGAGTTGATAATATTCCTGGTCAAGTATCTGATTTAGGTTTTACAGATGTGACATCTAATATAGTCTATACTCAGATCTGGGTTGATATACTGGACTTCAGGCTATCTAGTGGTATGATGAGTTTTATTCCTTCTATCAATACCCTGATGTCTCACATAGTACCTAGGCTTTTTATATTAGCAAAATAAAGATATAAATATCATAAATTATTCGTGTTGGTGTCACTCTATTTGATAACAGATTTTTATTAGGTGAGTATATTCCTTACTTGGACACCGTGCAGTGGGCTCAGTGCAGAGAGAGAGAGAGAGAGACGCTTGTTTCGGTAATGGTTAAGTTAGTGCAGACTGTGCACGCAAAACAGGAGCACCCTAAGCGCTCAGTAGCTGTGTGGGGCAGCAGCAGAGGAGGAGAAATTGCTGAGCACTGCAGGGAAGTCTGTTTTGAGACTGAGAGCAGAGTGACACACAGGCAGCCGCCCTGGACTGAAGTGGGAGGGGGATCAAAGTACACTAAGGGTTACTAGTGAGACCAGAGGGCACTGAGTCTTTCACTGATAATCCTCTGAATATTTACTGCATAGTGGCAGCATTAGCAAACTACACTCCCTCCTTGCTTGTTTCCTGCAGGCTTAAGGTAAGACAAGGGAGGGAGAAGGGGGTGAGTCTGCGGCTCATGTAGTTGTCAGGTTGGGTGCAGGGCAAATGTAGCTCTCCTGCTGCCAATACAACTGGCATATATCATATGCACTAGACATCAATTTTAGGTTAATAAGGTCAAGTCTTATTTTCCTCCAGTCCTACTACCGGCCCTGTCATCTAACATTTAACTCCTTGGCTGCCGTCTGCCTCTTAAGATCTCAAATAGTATATGTATGTGATGTGTATATATGTGTATAGAGTATATATATATATACACATACATACACACATATATGTGTGTGTGTATATATGAATGTGTATAGATCATATATATATATATATATACACACACACACACACACACACATATGTGTGTGTGCGTATATATGTGTATAGCGCATATATATATATATATATATATATATATATATATATATATATATATATATACATACATACATATCATAGAAAAAATACAATAGTCAGGGTATTGACAAGGGATAGATCATGAAGGAGTAAGTCTGTAAAACAAATACCGCGATAGTATCCGAAAAAACACCTTGAGGGTGAATAAAATGTTGGTAATGGACAAAAAAATGGGAAAAAATGAAAAAAGTAAGTGAAAAAATATATATAAAAATAAAAAAAATATATAAAAAATATAAAAAGGTGAAAAGTGAAAAAAAGTAAACTTAAAGCGTACATTTGGAATATAATGAAATCAGTTTAATTATCACTTTTTTTTTAATATATTTTTCAACGTATTTTTTACTTTTTTCACTTTTCACCTTTTCTATATGTTTTATATATTTTTTTTCATTTTTATATATATTTTTTACTTACTTTTTTCATTTTTTCATATTTTTTAAACTGCGTGTAGGGCACTGCACTCAATTTTCCTTATTACAATTGCCCAGGGTACATTAAAAAAATAATGACAACATGAAAAAATAGGAGCGCACTCGCTGGGTCTTATATAAAGTATTTAATAATACATAAGTGACGTTTTGGGGTTGTTAGCCCCGTCTTCAGACCATTACAAGCAAACCCAAATATAATACAATTTATACATTACCCACCACCATCACCACAAAACTACCGGAAGTGTCCCTGGCGTCCTGCACACAACACTGCGCAGGTCCGCCGGTTGCCATAGCAACCGAAAATTGTTTACCTGTCAAAACAGAACGGAACAATATGAGGACAGAAAAATATATGCAACTGCCTACGTCCAGCAACAAAAATGTTAATGTCAATACACATGTAATTACAGTCACAAAATACTTATCACAGGTCCATTAATTCTTAAAACATTAACCCTCTGTATTTAGACTTTCTCACCTATGACATTGACCCTGGTCTACCAAGTCAAGGTACCTTACATAATGCCCCCACTTTATATCTAACATATAATAGATAAGTCTAGCTATATTAGAGGAAACAGTGCCAATCTAAATGTGTGTTTAACCCTTTTGGTGCTAGTGTCTCCATAGTGAAGATCCACTTTGATTCTCTCTGTAGCAATAATTTGGCCCCGTCACCCTCTCTATTGAGCTTGGGCACATGATCTATGATGATGTACCTTAAATCCGCAGCCGTATGGCCACTCATCGCAAAATGCCTTGCAACCGGCAGTTCAGACTCATTTTTACAAATCGCCAGTCTAATAGCAGCGCGATGGTTGGCCATATGGGTGCGTAGCGTATCAACAGTCTTACCCAAATAAAAGAGCCCACACGGGCAATGTAATAAATACACAAACTCAGTGGTACATGTGACCCTGTGTTTAATTGTGTATTTTTTGTTTGAATGTGGATGCATAAATATTTTAATATTACTCATCCTGCTGCATGTAGTACAGCCAAGACATTTAAAGCATTCCAATTTGGGAGGTTGTAACCAAGTTTTCTATTTATAACTATCCACTGGATCAACCTTAACCAAGGTGTCTCTTATGGATCTTGATCTCCTATAGCTCACTCTAGGGGGTCCCATAGTCATAAATGGAAGAGTAGTGTCCGTTTTCAAAATGTCCCAATTTCTTCTTAAGGTTATAGGCAGATCCTTTTTATCCGCAGTATATGTGGTTAGATAAGACAGTCTATTTTCCCAATTTCCCAGTGCATCCTCCTGTTTCAGGTCCCAAAATTTTTTAAGATGATTATCAATATGTTCTTCCTGATAACCATGCTGTAGGAACCTCTTCTTCATTTCAATCAACTGTTGTTTAGCTTGTAAGGGGTCACTGTTATTACGCACTACCCACTTGAATTGTGAAATCGGTGATGCCTTTTTAAGGACCGGAGGATGACAACTGGTAGCCTGTATTAATGAATTTCTGTCCATTGGTGTACGATATAGGGTGTTACCCAAACCACCTTACTGTTTGAATATTCTCAAATCCAAGAAATCGACTGTAACATCACTATGTTGCATTTTAAACTGGGGAGGACCTGGTTCAACTGTTGTAACCAAATTTGTAGCTCCTTTATTGATCCATCCCATACCAAAAACAAATCGTCTATGTACCGATGAAAAAATAAAATTTTAGAATGTCGGAATAGCTGTGTATGGTATTGTTCAAATTCAGCCATATAGATGTTGGAATACGATGGGGCCATACTTGACCCCATCGCCATACCAAGCAGTTGCAAATAAAAGTGGTTCTTAAAATGAAAATAGTTCATCTTTAAACAAAATTGGAGAAGTTCCAAAACCCATTCTATGTCAGGACCAACATAGGGGTATCTATATAAATGATTCCGTACAGCCTCCAAGCCCTGGTGATGTGGTATCATCGTATATAGGCTAACCACATCCAAAGTGACCAGACATTCTGTTCCCTTGAGTCCCTTGATGTTCTTTAATTCCTTAATGAAGGATATGGAGTCCAAAAGGAACGATGGCATGTTACGGACCATGGGTTGTAGGATAGAATCCAAGTACACTGCAATCGGTTGTAAAAGGGACCCAATTGCTGATACTATTGGCCTCCCAGGTGGTCGTGTGGCATGTTTATGTACCTTAGGCAGTGTATAGAACACTGGCGTCCTAGGAAACTGTATTGTCAAATAGGCCAGCAATTGTGTATCAATCTGTCCATTTGCCATTGCATTCTGTAAGGATTCATCCACCTGTCTTTTGAATGTCCATATAGGGTCTCCTGGAAGTTGTCTGTAAGTATTTACATCCTGTAGTTGGGACAATATTTCCTGTTGATAGTATTCATAGTCCAAGAGTACAACCGCCCCCCCCCCCCTTTGTCAGCTTCGCGAAAGATGATATCTTTGTTATTACTCAATTCTTTAAGGGCTTTCTTCTCCATATAGGATATATTATTTCTACAATGTTCTTTTGAAGAGGTACATCCCCTTCCCAATTGGTCTGCTAGAAGGCAACTGTAAGTTTTAATACTGGGGTTAGAACTGGATGGATCATATCTTCCCTTCAAATTTAGATACTTCAGGACTGGTGTTACCAAAATGTTCTCGTAATTTGAGTGTCTGCTATATATCTGGATTTACAGAAATTTGAGCGAAGGGATCATTCAAATCTGTTGGAATGAACGAAAAACCTTTATTTAGCACTCTCGACTCAATTGGCGTCAGGACGAGAGCTAAGATTTGGAATTATGTCTTCCATCAAAACCTGCATTGTCTGGGGGGTTCTCCTCTTGATCAACCCCTCCTAATGTGTGGCCTATGCCCCTAACAATTTTTGAACGTGTTACTACACCCTCCATGTTAGTTGGTAATTCAGTATAGGGTAATGTGGCCCCATCTGACTCTGAGCTATTACCTGAAGAGTGCACTGTTGTCAGATTTCTTGGTTTATAGTATCGCGGCCTCCGTGGTCGTGCATCTGTAAAGCCCCTTCTCTCCTCAGGGCTTAATAGCCAATGATAAACCCTTCTTTCTTTGTAGTCCATAGTGACTACATCCCATTTTTTATTTTTAAAAGTGGTCAGCTCCAATTGGTATTGCTGTACTTGTTGTTCTAATTTGGCCAACCAGTTCTTATCCTGATCCACTTCTAACTCCGCTTTATGTGCATCTTCTTATTTAACCACCTCCAATTCCGCTACCTTCATAAGTGCTCTAACCTCTTCAATCACCAACAAAATTAAATCTAAAGAACACTTATTAAGGATACTGCACCATTTGGTGCAAAAAGCAGTATTGTTTCTCCCAATTGTTGGTACATTTTTTACCCTAAAGCCTCTGGGTATGTACATTTTGTGGTGGTATTCTGATAGAAAACTTCCATGGAGTGATAAATCGGTGCAACTCTTTTTCAATTTTAACCACTTAGAATAAAGATGTTCCAGCAGAACTTTCATATCCCTTGCTGGCAATGCTGCAAATCTAATGCGATCAGCATCATCTTGTGTGTAGTTAAAAACTGTAGCACCAGGAATGTCATCTTCCACATTTTCATCCATGTCTGTCATATGTTGTTCCATCTTAAGCAAAAAAACTTGATATTGTGAACACCAAAAGTGTATTATAATAAACACCCAAAGTGTAGTGAAATGATAGTCAGAAGGCAGGTAGAACTTAAAAATCCTTAGGGTGCAAAAGTGATGACAACATGAAAATATAGGAGCGCACTCGCCGGGTCTTATATAAAGTATTTAATAATACATAAGTGACGTTTCGGGGTTGTTAGCCCCGTCTTCAGACCATTACAAGCAAACCCAAATATAATTCAACTTATACATTTCCCACCACCATCACCACAAAACTACCGGAAGTGTCCCTGGCGTCCTGCACACAACACTGCGCAGGTCCGCTGGTTGCCATAGCAACCAAAAATTGTTTACCTGTCAAAACAGAACGGAACAATATGAGGACAGAAAAATAGTAGGCAGTTGTATATATTTTTTTGTCCTCGTATTGTGCTGTTCTGTTTTGACAGGTAAACAATTTTCGGTTGCTATGGCAACCGGCGGACCTGCACAACCGGTGGAAATCCGTATGTGTGTGCTGCTTCCCAAGTAAGGGGATCACTCGGCATCTGTTAGATGATTCTTAACGCCCACAGTGCTGCATCCACACGTAACCAAGCCACTACCAGTAAGAGTGTACTGGAGATCACTCTATAGCAAACCGGTCACCGAGCTCAGAGGGTAACCAGTGGGAATTAAAAAGGTGATAAAAATAAAATGAAAGTTCGTGATTCAAGTCAAAGTATAAATATACAGACTTTATTGTTTAGCACAACGTTTCTCGGTCTACACTGACCGTTTCCTCAGGTGCATATAAAAACAAGTAAAAACCACAAAC
The DNA here is from genome assembly GCF_027579735.1 of Bombina bombina. Classification (NCBI taxonomy): domain Eukaryota; kingdom Metazoa; phylum Chordata; class Amphibia; order Anura; family Bombinatoridae; genus Bombina; species Bombina bombina. The sequence continues at coordinate 35,079,934 of NC_069505.1, forward strand.
TTATAAAGCCATATTTCGGCGTTCTCTAATCAGGACTGCGCATGCTTGAAGGAGTGTCACAAATCTGGAGCTACTATATATATATATATTTGTGACACTCCTTCAAGCATGCGCAGTCCTGATTAGAGAACGCCAAAATACGGCTTTATAAGTTTGTGGTTTTTACTTGTTTTTATATGCACCTGAGGAAACGGTCAGTGTAGACCGAGAAACGTTGTGCTAAACAATAAAGTCTGTATATTTATACTTTGACTTGAATCACGAACTTTCATTTTATTTTTATAACCTTTTTTGTCTGTCTACCTATTATTAATCTCTCTGCTTCTGTCTGTCTGTCTACCTATATATATATATCTGTATCTGTCTGTCTGTCTACCTATATCTATCTCTCTGTATCTGTCTGCCTATCTACTTATAATAAATCTCTCTGCATCTTTCTGTCTATATCTCTCTGTATCTGTCTGTCTAACTATATCTATCCCTCTGTATTCGTCTGTCTGTCTACCTATAACACATCTCTCTGCTTCTGTTTGTCTGTCTACCTATATCTATTTCTTTGTATATGTCTGTCTATGTATCTCTCTCTCAGTATCTGTCCATCTCTCTATCTCTCTCTCTCTCTCTCTCTCTGTACCTGTCTGTCTATCAATAATAATTCTCCCTGTATCTGTCTGTCTGCCTACCTATAATAAATCTCACGGCATCAGTCTGTCTATCTATATCTATCTCTCTGTATCTGTCTGTCTGTCTACCTATAATAAATCTCACGGCATCAGTCTGTCTATCTATATCTATCTCTCTGTATCGGTCTATCTGTCTACCTATAATAAATCCCTCTGCATCTGTCTGTCTACCTATATCTGTCCGTCTCTCTCTCTGTATCTGTCTGTCTTTCTATCAATATCTCTTTTTTCTGTATATGTGTCTCTATCTGTATCTCTCTCTTTGTGTATCCATCTATGTCTCTCTGTATCTGTCTGTCTTTCAATCAATATAAATCTCTGTAACTGTCTATCTATTTCTCAAAAATGATTTTTGATTTAACCCTGAAATTAGCTTTACCGAAGCAGCAACCAGAAATCTATCTGCTACTGACGAGTTCTAAAAGAACGAAACAGGCTGTCTAGCAGTGGTTTCTGTATTGCTGCAATAATCATATTAAGGGATCGCTGTGTTAAAACTATTTGATGCAAAAAATCTGAGATTTTGCATATCTTACCCAGTATCCTCTTGTGCATTAGTAACAATGTATGTGAAGTTTTACTGGGGAAAAGCAAAGGGGGAACTTGCCTAGATGTGCTAATTTCCTATGTAAAAATGTTGTTTTGAGGATCTATTTCTCTGTATATCTGTCTATCTTTATATCTCTGTCTGTATATCCAGCTATATCTCTATGTGTCTGTCTCTTTGTATCTGTCTACCTGTCTCTCTCTCTCTTTGTATCCATCTGTATGTGTCCATCTTTCTATCTACAGGTATATATCCTTCTCTGTACCTGTCTGTCTACCTAACTCTCTCTGTGTCTGTCTCACTCACTGTATCTGTCAGTCTGTCTATATCTTTCTGTATAAGTCTCTACATCTCTCTTCTGTATCTTTCTATGTATATCTCTCTCTCTCTGTATCTGTCTATAACTATCTTTATTTATCTGCTTATAACTATCTGTCTTTCTACCTATCACTATCTGTATCATACTTTTCTGTTTGTCTATATCTGTCAGGTTAGGTTAAGTCCGGAATCAGACCCAATAGCTGAGTGAATTAAAATAACACTCAGCACACTGAGTAAAACCCAGGACGTGACCCCACGATAACTTCTATTAAACACAGTACTCACACAGACAGAATGGAACACTTGGGGTTCAGAACAGGGTACCAGATGACTTGATGGTAGATAGTGTGGGGTCAAGCCTAGGCGTAGTCAGACCAGCAGTACCGGCAACAGAAGATCAGAAAGTTCAGGGTTAAACAATAGCGTGGTCAGTATAGCAAGGTTTGGCAACTTGTATTCAGGCAGTTCAGGGTTAAACAATAGCGTGGTCAGTATAGCAAGGTTTGGCAACTTGTATTTAGGCAGTTCAGGGTCGAACAATAGCGTGGTCGATTCAGCAAGGTTTGGCAACTTGTATTCAGGCAGCTCAGGGTTAGGCAATAGCGTAGTCAGAGTATCAAAGTTTGGCAACAGGAAAGCAGGCTCAGACGAAGTAAATAAGTTACTCACAGCCATGAAAAGACAAACGGGCACCAGACAAATGGAGCACCGGAATAAGAAGGCGCCTGACATCATCAGAGGGAAGTGGCTACGGTGCGTGACGTTGCTAGGCAATGCAGAGATGCCAGAGGACGGATCAGCTGGTGTGACAATATCTCTGTACCTGTCTGTCTCTATCATAATAATTTCTCGATCTACCTCCCTCTTTCTGCATCTATGCATCTCTATCTCTCTACCTCTCCCTCCTTTCTCTTCTCACTCTTTCTCTATCTTGCCCTCTCTCTCTTTCATTTTACCCAGTCTCTAGTTTTCTCTCATCTATCTGTATAACTATAGAGCTTTATAAACCATATATATTTTATTATTCTACATATACCTCTATGTAAAGTGTAGCTGTGTGTTCAGTGTTTGGCTGGCGCTTATATGATATAAACTTGTGAGAAATAAATATAACAGATAGGTTGGCCAGTCAGGTCATGTGCAATTTATTTAGGTGTGTGTGTGTTGACACCTGTTGAAGCCAACCTCACCATGGCACACCCCACCACTACTGGCACACAACTCTCACTATATTGTAGGTGCTTTGCCTGGCAGCCAGACGTTGCTAACTGTCTGAACTAGATTTGCCACTTAACTAGTAATTTATCAAAATTATTTTTTCATTTTTTTATTAAGGTTGCAATAACAAGAAGAAGCAAAATACAATGATTAGGCACATATTTGGAAACTTATAAAGTAAATACATCAATAATAACTTAATTGTTGTATACAAATACAATAGAGATCCATATAGTGCCATCCACTATATTCTCTTACAAATTAAACATTCTTGTTGAACAAAGAGCATTCACCATGTACTGAACTGAAACGTTCATGTGAAAATCAGTCATTAATACTAACAGAAAATAAACTGTTATCTCCACTCTGAAATAGGGTTTGCATTTTCCCATTTCTTCTATTTCAATGACACATATGGCACTGTACTCACTCTATAATCTATTATGCACAACCTCTACACAGTCTATATAAAAAGCATATTTAACAGTACTAAGATGCACAATAGCACAAAATATCACAGTATAGCCTTCAGAACAAAACAAATCAAAACAGAATAAAACACAGCAGAAACACAGGGGGAGAGAAAGAAGAGAGAAAAAAAGGGGGGTGGGGGACCTCCTCCCTCTCCCCATTCCCAACTCTGAGTCACCCCAGAAACCTGGAAAGGTGCCAGTTAGTAAGGCTATGCTAAAATAATCAGACTACCTGAAGGGATATACTATCTGCCTTTGTACCCTATCCAGAAATATCAGTAACACTTTGAACCATTTCTGAAAAAAAGAGCCACTCTCTTCTCCTGTGTTATATTTATGTTGAACTGTTCTATATTCATCTGTAACAATATTTTATTGTTAAACTCTTTTGTTGGGCTGCATTTGGATTTTCAAGATTTTAATATAATGTTGCGTCCAATCAAGATAACCATATTAATTAATGCTATGTTCTCCATATCTTTTATATTTGGGTGTAAAAAGAATATGGGGGATATTTATCAAAGTGTTAATCTCAGTGCATTCGCCGGCGTCAATACGCTCGCCAGACATCGCTGACGCAGATCCACATATGATGCCCTTATTTATTAAAAAAAACACATCAAAAACATGCGTGTCAAGTATGGCGTGATGAGCATCAGACTGTTGTTAACTAACAGTCATCGATATTGCAGTTATTCAGGTTTTTCCCAACTTTATTGATACCATTTCATTACTGTCCATGAACAAGAACATTTCTCTAACGCTAATCTTTTATTTTTCAACTGTTAATGTCCAAGAAATAGCTACATTTTTACCTCAACAAACAATATCTCATAGAAAGTTATGTTTATATTTATTTGTTATTCAAAAAATCTGTTATATGATACTTTCACATAAATTAATGTGTATTTGTATTTCCAGAAGTCATGATATGTTTTTATCTCATTTTTTTTAAAAATAATTATTAATCCTAGAATCTGTACATATATCTTTGCACATACTTATATATATATATATATGTGTGTGTTATTTCAGAAATTTTTTGCAAACATATTTATACTAAATTCCTTTTTTTGTTCTAAACAATGTTGTCTTTCATATCTCTGTGTTTATTTATACCACTATTTGGGGCCTATTTATTAAGCTCCGTATGCAGCTTGAAGGCCCGTGTTTCTGGCGAGCCTTCATGCTCGCCAGAAACACAAGTTATGAAGCAGCGGTCTAAAGACCGTTGCTCCATAACCTGTCCACCTGCTCTGAGTCGATGGACAGAAATTAACCCGATCGAATACGATCGGGTTGATTGATACCCCTTACTAGCGTCCGATTGGCCTTGAATCTGCAGGGGTTGGCATTGCACCAGTAGTTCACAAAAACTGCTGGTGCAATGATAAATGCCGAGAGCATATGCTGTCGGCATTTATCGATGTGCAGCGGACATGATATGCTACATCGTATCATGTCCGTCCACATTATAATAATTTGGCCCCTTTGTATATAGTGCAAATGTATTATTCTGAGCAGGGTATAACATGCAATCAGGATATCATATGTATTTATTTTCAATCAATGGATATTTAAAGAGCTGGGCCAGTTTTCTCTCTGTACCTGTGTAACCCCTCCTGATTGCAATCTAACTTTAAAAACCACCCCTACACAGGTGTTATAAAATGGTCTGGCATATAAGATGAGATTTCTTACTGAAAATTAAATTCAAGAGAAGGAAGAAAAACACTGAAAATATTATGACAGTAAAAAGGTGATTTTAATTTCTGCTGTATCTGAATCATGACAGTTCAATGTTAGGTGGGCTATCCCTTTGAGCAATCATTTTAAGATTATATTGAATCAAACATCAATTCAAATTTTAAAAACCTTGTCTAAAACATTACACTGTGTGGCCTAATGTCAGCATCAATATTTATCTTTAATACTAATTTCACATATACATACTTTCAAAGTATAATTCACAATGTAACAAATGGCACTTACAAGTTCTGATGAGTGATCAATGACACAAGTCAAGTATCGAGCAATTTGATTCGTTAGTGATAGTTTAAAATGTATATTTGAATCAGATTGGCTGATGTCATAAATCATATGATTATGTATATTTCAATCAAAAGTTGCTGAAAAATTCACTAGTGTGTGGGTTGTTTAGGAGTTTGCTTCATAATTGGTGCAAAAAGTGTTGCGGCAAATTTGGTGTGAAGTGGAGAGTGAGACTTGTATTACATGGCTTAAACATGGTGCACATGGATTTTTCCAAAAAAAAAAGGAAATTTATGCTTTCCTGATAAATTGATTTCTTTTACGATATGCCGAGTCCACGAGTTTCATCCTTACTTGTGGGATATTATCCTCCTGCTAACAGGAAGTGGCAAAGAGCACCACAGCAGAGCTGTTACATAGCTCCTCCCCTAACTCCTCCCCCCAGTCATTCGACCGAAGGTATAGGAAGAGAAAGGAAAAGCTAAAAGTTGCAGAGGTGACTGTAGTTTTGAAATAATAAAATAAATCCTGTCTTAAAATGACAGGGTGGGCTGTGGACTCGGCATATTGTAAAATAAATGAATTTATCAGGTAAGCATAAATTTCCTTTTCTTTTACAAGATATGCCGAGTCCACGGGTTTCATCCTTACTTGTGGGATACCAATACCAAAGCTTAGGACACGGATGAAAGGGAGGGACAAGACAGGAACCTAAATGAAGGCACCACTGCTTGAAGAACCCTTCTCCCAAAAATAGCCTCAGAAGAAGCAAAAGTATTAAATTTGGAAAATTTGGAAAAAGTATGAAGGGAGGACCAAGTCGCAGCCTTACAAATCTGTTCAACAGAAGCATCGTTTTTAAAAGCCCATGTGGAAACCACAGCTCTAGTAGAATGAGCCGTAATTTTTTCAGGAGGCTGCTGTCCAGCAGTCTCATATGCCAGGTGGATGATGCTTTTCAGCCAAAAAGAGAGAGAGGTAGCCGTAGCTTTTTGACCCTTACGTTTTCCAGAATAAACAACAAAAAGAGAGAATGTTTGTCTGAAATCCTTGGTCGCTTGTAAGTAAAACTTTAAAGCATGGACCACATCCAAGTTATGTAATAGAAGTTCCTTCTTAGAAGAAGGATTAGGACACAAGGAAGGAACAACAATTTCCTGATTAATATTCTTATCTGAAACAACCTTAGGAAGGAATCCAGGTTTAGTAAGTAAAACTACCTTATCAGAATGGAATATAAGATAAGGTGAATCACATTGTAAAGCAGAAAGCTCAGAAACTCATCAAGCAGAAGAGATAGCAACTAAAAATAAAACTTTCCAAGATAACAGTTTAATATCAATGGAATGCATGGGTTCAAACGGAACCCCTTGAAGAACCTTAAGAACTAAGTTCAGACTCCAAGGTGGAGCTACAGATTTAAACACAGGCTTGATTCTGATTAAAGCCTGATAAAAAGACTGAACATCTGGGACATCCGCCATACATTTGTGTAATAAAATTGACAAAGCAGAAATTTGGCCTTTTAGAGAACTAGCAGATAATCCTTTTTCCAATCCTTCTTGGAGAAAGGACAAGATCCTAGGAATCCTAATCTTACTCCATGAGTAACCCTTGGATTCACACCAATAAAGATATTTACGCCATATTTTATGGTAAATCTTTCTAGTGACAGGCTTGCAAGCCTGAATCAGAGTATCAATGACCGACTCAGAGAATACCCGCTTAGATAAAATCAAGCGTTCAATCTCCAGGCAGTCAGCTGCAGAGAATTTAGATTTGGATGTTGGAACAGACCTTGAATTAGAAGGTCCTGTCTCAATGGTAGTCTCTGCGGTGGCAGAGAAGACATGTCCACCAGATCCACATACCAAGTCCTGCGTGGCCATGCAGGCACTATTAGAATTACTGAAGCTCTCTCCTGTTTGATTCTTGGAATCACACGAGGCAGGAGAGGAAATGGTGGAAATACATAAGCCAGGTTGAACAACCAAGGTACTGCTAGAGCATCTATCAGTACAGCCTGGGGATCCCTTGACCTGGACCTGAAGTGTGGAACTTTGGCATTCTGTCGAGATGCCATCAGATCCAATTCCGGTGTGCCCCATTGATGAATCAACGATGCAAACACCTCCGGATGGAATTCCCACTCCCCCGGATGAAAAGTCTGACGACTTAGAAAATCTGCCTCCCAGTTCTCTACTCCTGGGATATAGATTGCTGAAAGATGGCAAAAGTGAATCTCTGCCCATCAGATTATCTTTGATACTTCTATCATCGCAAGAGAACTTCTTGTTCCCCCCTGATGATTGATATATGCTACAGTCGTGACATTGTCCGACTGGAATCTTATGAACTTGTTCAGTGCCAACTGAGGCCACGCCTGAAGCGCAATTAATTTTGCTCTCAGTTCCAGAATATTGATTGGCAACTGAGACTCCATCGGAGTCCAAGTTCCCTGAGCCTTCAGGGAATTCCAGACAGCACCCCAGCCCAAGCACCCATGATGGTCTGCGGAAGCACATTTCTTGGGACAGATGATCCTGTGACAATGGACCCCAGCCCAAGAGGCTGGCGTCCGTTGTCACTATAACCCATGATGGTCTGCGGAAGCACATTTCTTGGGACAGATGATCCTGTGACAACTACCAAAGAAGAGAGTCTCTGGTCTCTTGATCCAGATTTATCTGAGGAGAAAAATTTGCATAATCCCCATTCCACTGTCTGAGCATGCACAGTTGCAGTGGCCTGAGATGAAAGCGAGCAAACGGAATGATGTCCATCGATGCTACCATTAATCCAATGACCTCCATACACTGCGCCACTGATGGCCGAGGAATGGACTGAAGAGCTCGGCAAGTATTTAGAATTTTTGATTTTCTGACCTCCGTCAGAATAATTTTCATGTCTACCGAGTCTATCAGAGTTCCCAAGAATGGAACTCTCATTTGTGGAACAAGTGAACTCTTTTCTATATTCATTTTCCAACCGTGAGTTCTTAGAAAGGACAGCACAATGTCCGTGTGAGATTTGGTCAGATGATAAGTTGACGCCTGAACCAAAATATCGTCCAGATAGGCCATTACTGCTATGCCCCACGGCCTGAGGACCGCCAGAAGGGACCCTAGCACCTTTGTGAAGATTCTTGGAGCTGTGGAGAACCCAAAGGGAAGGGCCATGAACTGATAATGCTTTTCCAGAAAGGCAAACCTTAGAAACTGATGATGATCTTTGTGGATAGGAATGTGAAGATACGCATCCTTCAGGTCCACGGTGGTCATGTATTGACCCTCCTGGATCATTGGTAAGATTGTTCGAATAGTCTCCATCTTGACTGATGGGACCCTGAGAAATTTGTTCAGGAACTAGGAATAGATGTCTTTTACACAATGTAAGAACGCCTCTCTTTTTGTCTGGTCTACAGACAAACGTGAAAGATGAAATCTCCCTCTTGGGGGAAAATTTTTGAATTCCAGTTGATACCCCTGGGTCACAATTTGTAATGCCCAGGGATCCTGCACATTCCTTGCCCAAGCCTGAGCAAAGAGAGAAAGTCTGCCCCCTACTAGATCCGGTCCCGGATCGTGTGCTGCCCCTTCATGCTGTCTTGGTAGCAGCAGCGGGCTTTTTGGCTTGTTTACCCTTATTCCAGGTCTGATTAGGTCTCCAGACAGACTTGGACTGAGCAAAATTTCCTTCCTGCTTATTGGTGGAAGGGGATGCAGAGGGTACTCTGAAATTTTGAAAGGAACAAAAATTATTTTGTTTACCCTTCATAAGAGGTTTATCTTGAGGTAGGGCATGGCCTTTACCTCCAGTAATGTCCGCAATGATTTCCTTCAATTCAGGGCCAAACAGAGTTTTACCCTTGAAAGGAATAGTTTACAGTTTAGACTTTGATGATACATCAGCAGACCACGATTTTAACCATAGCGCTCTGCGCGCCAATATTGCAAAACCTGCATTTTTTGCTGCTAATTTAGTAATCTGAAAAACAGCATCAGTGATAAAAGAATTAGCTAGTTTGAGAGCTTTAATTCTGTCTAAAATGTCGTCTAGGGGCGTCTCTACTTTCAGAGACTCTTCAAGGGCGTCAAACCAAAAAAACACCGCCGTAGTTACTGGAATAATGCAGGCAGCAGGTTGTAACAAGAAACCCTGGTGAATAAATAATTTCTTTAGAAGACCCTCTAATTTATTATCCATAGGGTATTTGAAAGCACAACTATCTTCAATAGGTATAGTTGTACGCTTAGCTAGAGTAGATATTGCTCCCTCCACCTTAGGGACCGTTTGCCAAGAGTCCTTAATGGTATCTGATATGGGAAACATTTTCTTAAAATTAGGAGGGGGAGAGAACGGTATCCCTGGTCTATCCCATTCCTTTCTAACAATTTCCTTTTGGGAACCGGAAAAACATCAGTGTAAGTAGGAACTTCTAGATATTTATCCATCTTACACAATTTTTCTGGAGGAATTGAAATGGGTTCACAATCATCCAGAGTGGCTAGGACCTCCCTGAGTAACATGCGAAGGTGTTCAAGTTTAAATTTAAAGGACATTAAGTCCGTATCTGTCTGAGGTAAAATATTCCCTGAATCTGAAATTTCTCCCTCAGACAATAATTCCCTAACCCCCAATTCAGAGCATTGTGAGGGTACATCAGAAATAGTTAATAAAGCATCAGAGGGTTCAGTATTTACATTAATACTTGGCCTACTGCGTTTACCTTGCAAAACTGGCAGTTTAGATAATACCTCAGTGAGAGTAGTTGACATAACTGTAGCTATATCTTGCAAAGTAAAAGAATTAGACACACTAGATGTACTAGGTGTCACTTGTGTGGGTGTTAAAAGTTGGGACACTTGAGGAAAATTACAAGGCATATCCTTATTCTCTTCAGACTGAGAATCATCCTTAGACACACTTTCATTTCCTAAAATATGTTCCTTATATTGTAAGGCTCTATCAGTACAAGAGGTACACAAAGTAAGAGGGGGTTCCACAATGGCTTCTAAACATATAGAACAATGAGTTTCCTCAATGTCAGACATGTTGAACAAAGTAGTAATAACCACAACAGTTGGTAAATAGTTTATTAATTAACAAAAAATTATTTTGCAAAAAACGAGTACTGTGCCTTTAAGAAATAAAAGCACACATTTTTTCCTCAAATATGCTTAAAAACGTCTATGAACGTTTAAAACCTATGTAATGGACCCAACCGGAGCTAATGTCTGCTGTCTCCTTCAGAGTAAACTGCGAAACTGAGGCGCGAAAACAGGCCCCGCCCACAATGGACGTCGCACTTAAAAATTAAAAAAACACATGGGAAGCGGTTATAAACAGCCAAGTGGTCCCCAAACTGTTTTATAATAAAATATATAAATACATTTCTTTTACTGTTGTGTCATATAAGTTTATGAACAAAAGGTCCCAGTGTCAATTATATTGCAATAAAGAAAAAAACACCCAGTAGGACAGTAACTCCCCTTTACATTTAGGACTACTGCTTACCCTGTTCCTTATAAGGAACTAAATAGAGCCAACTCTGATATACAAGGCTTCCTCAGAAAAATTAGGCTGACACATACCTCAAATGCTGCTTAATGCATGAGACCGTCCTCCACACTGAAAAGTTTCCTGACCCTAGTAACTGCTGCTAAGATCATCGATTTCAGGGAGAAATCTTCTTCCATATCCTCCCTGATTAAAATAAAAAATATCTTGATTGGAGAAATTAAAACTATCATTTGGTCACCACTATCACTTTACCCTTTCTATTACTAGCATAGGCAAAGAGAATGACTGGGGGGAGGAGCTATGTAACAGCTCTGCTGTGGTGCACTTTGCCACTTCCTGTTAGCAGGAGGATAATATCCCACAAGTAAGGATGAAACCCGTGGACTCGGCATATCTTGTAAAAGCAATAAAAACTACCGGTGATGCAGCAGCCATGACCGGGCCCCTGGGAGGTCCCCTATATGGGGGGCCCCCGGCTTAAGCACAATTTTTTTTCTTTTTTTAAACTTTTTTTTTCAAAAAAATGTGCTCTTTTAATGCTCTTTGCAATTTCTTCTGCTGACGTCTCTCTGAACTATTTATGCCAACTCTTTATCCTGACCCGTTTTCTGCATTATTAGATTGTACCAAATCGAAATTGGTCTTAAGCCAGCTTGATACACTTTTAAACATGATTCTATTACTCCCAGGGTCCAGTTAGTCCCATGTTTCTCTGTTAGGTTAAAGAATAAATGTCTAATCTGCAAGTAAGCATAGAATTCTTTAAACGATAGGGAGAATTCCTGAGCTAACATATTAAATGTTTTAATTGTCTGTAGTTTTGGGTCTTTGGGGCCCATTTATCAAGCTCTGAACGGAGCTTGTGGGCCCCTGTTTCTGGCGAGTCTTCAGACTCGACAGATCTAAATTATGAAGCAGCGGTCTAAAGGCCGCTGCTCCATAACCCTGTCCGGCTGCTCTGAGCAGGCGGACAGGAATTGTCGGAGATCAACCCGATCGAGTACGATCGGGTTGATTGACACCCCCTGCTGGCGGCCGATTGGCTGCGAGTCAGCAGGGGGCAGCGTTGCACCAGCAGCACCTTTGATAAATAGGGGCCTTTAAGTTGAGCTACATAAATCAGGACCTTCTGCTCTCATTTTTTAAAGATATTCTGAACTAACCCAGGTGGGAAATCTGGATTTCCTCGAATAGTGAGATATTGTGAAACCTGATTGTTGATATCCAACTCCTTATTATACCTAATCCAGGAGACCACTACATTATATACTGTTTTCATTTTGACAACATCTTTCGGTATATTCTTAAAATTAAGGTGCAATAAACCTTTCAATGAAAATTGGCATATCAGATTATGTTCTAGCTGTAAATAAGAGACTCTGGGGCTGAATTATCCTTGTGCAAGTGGACACAAGCCGATATTGCGGATCATGTCTCCTGCACATCGATAAATGCTGACAGCAGGGGGTGTCAATCAACCCGATCGTATTCGATCGGGTTGATTTCTGGCGATGTCTGTCCACCGCCTCAGAGCAGACGGACAGCTTATGGAGCAGCGGTCTTTAGACCGCTGCTTCATAACTTGTGTTTACGGCGAACCTGAAGGCTTGACAGAAACACGGGGCATCAAGCTCCATACGGAGATTGATAAATATGACCCTAATTCTATTTATGAAGCAGCGGATGCGGCCTCAGAGTCAGACCCATTCTGCTTCAGTTCTGACTGAAGCGGAAGTTAAGAAGCAGCGGTCCTAAGATATTTAATTTATATATCATTTGGACAAACTCTGTAAAACACCCTGTAAAACAAATTTATCTATAGAGGTAAATAAATGGTCCCATGTATTAGAATCAAAGGCCTTTTCAGCATCGATTGTGATTATTGCAGCTTCTTTATTTTACCTAGATTTAAATTTATTACACCAAATATACTCAATGACAGTAAGTACTCTTCGCATATTTTTGGTGGGATTTCTACTTGACATGAATCCAGATTTGTCTGTATGTGTGAGAGGATCTAAGATAGATTTAAGTCTGTTAGCCACTATTGCTGTTAATATTATATAGTCGTTGTTCAGTAGGGAGATTGGTCTATAGGCATCAAGAGATTCTGGATCCTTATCTTTTTTAAGTATTAGTGTTATTATGGATGAGGAGAAATACGGGGAAGACATTTTATTTTGTATATAATACTCATAGAAAAGCCATTGTAAAACTGGTGAGATAGAATCTTGCAGAATTTTATAAAATTCTGATGGCAGCTGGTCAGGCCCTGGGGCCTTATTTACGGCCATGTGTTGTATCCCTTTAATAATTTCTTCTTGCGTAATCGGTGCGTTTAAAAAAGCTAAATTCATTTATTATCATTAGATAAATTGGGCACCTTAATTTTTCCCAAGAAGGATGCTTTTTCATTATTGTTCACTCCAGTGCAGGTGTATACTTCCTGAAAAAAAGTGTGAAATATTTTGACTATGTCATCATTGGAGATAAACCTTCAGACCTTATTTTTAATAGCCACTATATGGTTTCTCTTTTTCCGAACTTTAACTATGTGGGCAAGCCATTTAGTAGTTTTTCCGTTAAAATTCAAAAAAGAAGCTTTGTTTTTCATTTCAATTTGAAGCTGTTTTTGATGCAGGTAGCTATCCCTTTCTTTTTTGGCTTCATGATATTTTTGCCAAGATCTTGAATTAGAATTATCAATATATTTCCTATACGCATTTCTAACAAAATGTGTTAGTTGTATTTCCCTAATCTTAGAAACCTTTTTCCATTTGGATATTAGGGCCTTAATCTCACCCCTAAAAAATGCCTTGGCCGATTCCCAGAAGATTTCAGTTTTGTTAAGATAAAGCCTTATTATTGATAGAAAATTCTCTTCAAAGCCTTCTCAGCTCATGTTGAAATTTAAGATTATCTATCATATGTTTAGGAAAGAAGAAGTTATTATTCCCTTTACTCATATTTCTAATATTAATCTGAAGCGAGATACATGCATGAACTGTTAAATAAATATCCTGTATCTTGGTCTCTAAATCTAGCTTCAACATATTTCCATTGGTTAAAAAAAAGTCTATCCGGGAAAGTGTTCTATAGGACATTGATTCGCATGTGAACGCTTTGGCGTCCAGGTTATGAATGCGCAAAATGTATTTGAGTTTAAGATTTTTACAAAAATTTCCCTAAAAATGTGGCTTCTTTTTGATAGCGTTTAAGAGACGTCACATTCAATCTATCCATTTTGGCATGAGCTGTCATATTGAAGTCTCCGGTTATAATTAAATTGCTGTTGACATATGGTAACAGCCTTAAGTATAGTGCTCCCCAAAATCCAATATCTAGTTGGTTACGTTACATAGAACATATTGTAGGCTAGCTATTTCAAAATGTAAAATCATGTAATGTCCCCCAGCTATCTAACTCTTGAGAAATAATCTGATAATCTAGAGATTTGATAAAAAGACATGCTACCCCTTTCTTTCTCCTATCACACGTAGTGGAAATAACTTACCCGATCCATTTAGATTAAAATTTCGCCATTTCTGTCATAGAGAGGTGCGTTTCTTGGATAATCGCTATATCAGGATGCAAACGTTGTAGATGGCTTATAACCCTTTTTCTTTTGATCAGGGAGGTTATTCCCCCCACATTCCATGATACAACATTTAAAACTCTTTTTTTATTTTTTATTTATTTATTTTTTACATTAAGTTTTATTTTATTTTTTTATTATTGCTTTATATAATTATCATATCATAATTGTGGCTTGAATACCCCTATTTATCAATTGGGAGCATATTGATGAGATTTGTCTCCTTCTATTAGAAGTCTCAACTGAAAATTCTTGGAAAAGGAGGATATTATCTTCCCCAATTTTAAGGGGTGATCTTTTTCTGTAGTTTTTAAAAATATTTATTTTATCTTGGAAATTTAAGAATTTGATTAACACGGTTCTTTTCCTGACTTTATCTCTCCCTCATCTCTGAAAGTGCCTAGTCTATGAGCTCTTTTTACTAGGACAGGGGTATTCTGTGTCTGCATCCCTAGCTCTTTGGGTAATGTGACTGCGGCAATATGTATAAGGTCTTTGAACTCGGGAAGCTCAGGCAATCCTATAACCCTTAGATTGTTTTGCCTTGCCCTGTCCTCCATTTCCTTAAATTTATTCTGTAAGAAATGTATTTTACTTTCTTGACTCTTAATACTATGATCATGTATGTTTGTAAGATCTTCCAGATCCGAAAATCTGTCTTCTGCTTCTGAGATTCTAACAGAGAATTGTCTCACTTCTGTTGTAAGGTCTAGGAGATCTTTCCTAAGATGGTCAAACTGAGGGAGCATTGACTCCATTATTTGATTTACTAAACTCTGTGGGGCATATTTATCGTATGGAGTTTGATGCCCTGTGTTTCTGAAGGCTCGCCGGAAACAGAATATATGAAGCAGCGGTCTAAAGACCGCTGCTCCATATCTTGTCTGCCTGTTCTGAGGCAGCGGACAGAAATATGATCGGGTTGATTGACACCCCCTGCTAGAGGCCAATCTGCATGGGGGCGGCATTGCACAAGAACTGCTGGGGCAATGATAAAGGCTGAGAGCGTATGCTGTAGGCATTTATCGATGTGCAGCGGACATGATTTGCAATATCGGATCATGTCCACTCACACATTAATAAATAGGCCCCTCTGATTCAAATATAGTCTAAGTAGTAGAAACTTCTATTATGGGTTTTCGGTGGGCGGTGATGTCGGAAGGGCGTGAACACAGCGCACGCTCCGAGAAGTTCAGAAAGGCCAGTCACAGGCTCTAGGCCCTCAACTGAGCCAGGCAAGAGTACCACACATTGACCGATACAACCCGCCACAGAGCGGATCACAGCAGGCTACGCTGTGTTGGTACGTGATGGAGAGTAACCAACGCTACTACACCGAAGCCTCCCAAGCATCTAAAGCTGTACTGTAGGAGCAGCACCTCTCTCCGGTTACTGGTTCGGTGCTGTCTAGCACGCTGCAATCGTCACAGAGAAGTCAGCAATACAGTTAAGTCCCATCTTATGCTTCATGTTTGTTACACAGACCGGAACGGGGAAATGAACTCAAAATGATCTTGTGTATGCGTGTACAGCAATTACGTCTGGGTGCATGAAACCTGTTAAAAACTCTGTAATGGAAGGATGAATGTATTGAAAAAGATAGAGATCACTGAATATTCAAAAGCATCTCTAAGTAGTAATTTTCCCTAAAAACAATCAGCATAAAGGAAGGAAGCAGGCAACCAGTGGGAAAGATACAAAGATAAACAGTTTAGTAGGGTTGAAAGACTGGGGACAGATCCCAAGCTATCAAAGCGCTTAATATATCCCCAGTGAAAACATGCTGATAATTGGGGTCCATATATTATCCTCTATAAGCTTGTTTTTTTTTACTAGAGGTTTGGGTTTTTGATTGTACTTTTGTTTAGCTTTATTATTCCCCCCCCCCCCGAATCCTGAGGGGTGTCCTTGTGTCATTCTAGCTCAGTACCATCCCTTACAGCTGTTTCAGGAATGGTGTGTCTTCTCAGTGGCCTACGGCCCCCTTCACTGACTCTTGGGTTTAGGTTGCCCCCTTAGTGTTCACTGTGGACTTCTTTATTCTGTTGTGATGTACCCTGGTGTGTACCCTTGATTACCCACTTACTAGGACTCTCTAGCCGTGGTCTTTGGTGCACCTGAATTTATCTGTACTCTGTCAGTGGCCGCTTTGAGTGATTTATATTTTAGACATACATATGGCTGTTGCTATTATTATTTCTTTGTGTGTTTTATGGGTAGGGTATGGCTGCGCATTCATGATAGGTTTTCCTGGCTAGCATTTCTGTCGTTTATGTCTTCTTATATTTGAGTACATACACCATTGCTTATTAAGCCCGGTCAATGTGAATGGTTACATTTGTTTCTAAATTGGCACTCCGACTAGTGATTAGTGTGTTTGTATTCATTTTTCCATCCTGTACTAGATATGATAGGATCCTGTATTTCTGATTGGCTACACATGATGTTACATTTTACCATACAGCTGCTAGCACTTGTGCTGCATATGTTTCAAGCGTATCAGCTGAGTTCACTAAGGGTTTTACGTGACTCGCTATTTAAGGGCATGGTGTGGATTCCTCCAGTATCCTTTTAAGTTTTCCGCCGGGAGCATGGCTTGTTAGCCGCACTGAAGTATGTACTGTGGGCTGAGTGGGCTTCACATATAACGAGAATGGTTGCGCAATCTATCTTATCACATCACCTGTTATTGGGTTTGCTGTGTATTGTTTGAGTATGTATATGTTCACGTATATCGATAGCTGATGTGTTTCCTGAACAAACAGTTAGGTTTAGCTGGTTGTTCATGCGGGCCTAGATTTTTTTTTCTGGTCCCGGAGTCCTTGTACTGTTTTTTCATTACTGACATAGTATGTATCCTCCACATTCACGTAGCGTTATCTGCCTTAGTGACATTTTTGCCCCTTGTATCACTCTGATTAGCACTGCTTGGCAGTATTTATATCTGGACACATGATGTGAAATTTAAGTAGACTGGTTCATTGCTCAGAGAACATACGGATCTTTCCTTAACTCTAAACACAATCGATAGTTGAACTATCTGAGGGGCTTGCCCATATTTGATATCAGGTGTTCACAGGCTTGTTTTCCATTGTTTCTTTATTTATTGTTTTGTACATTGAGGCGCTATGCTTGGAGCCTCGGCGTTGTGCATACTATGATGGTATTTATTTGTATATTGGTGATTTCAGAAGTTATTTTTGAGAGGTAGTAGTAATTGTTTTAACATTCGGCTATTCATTGGATCTATATTTGTACATATCATTCCTGGTCATCATCAGACTAGATGGGGTTTGTTATTGCTTGCCTCTGGCAAGAGTTGTATGTGCACAACCCAGGTGTACCTGGGGTCACACTCCAATAGTCCTTGGGGTTGGTGGCCTGATTTCTTGTTCTATAAATTTTTGATTACCACTTTAGAGGGCTTTATAATATATTCATCTATGTCTGGTATTGTCTTACATGAACCACTATGTGGATTTTAGATGGTTATCTTAAGCTCCATATTATTATGAGCATGTCTTATCCTTAAATATGCAAACACAAGAGAGGCACCCAAATGTGTGTATCTATAATGGATAATGGCAAAAGACAGCAACAATTCTTTGTGCAGGGTACTCACAATTTGGTACAGCACACCTATGTGCTTGTAGACGCAGGCTGGTTATTAGAGCTAACCAGCTGGCTCCCTCCGGTCTCTGCTTCCTTCAAGGCAGGTGCATGGTAGTGATAAGCTCACTCAAAATAAGGATCAAAGCCAAGAAATAAAATCAAAAGTTCTTTATTCCTTTGACATGTAGCTTCATATACAAAACAATCCTTAAGGTGAGCATATAGTAATATGCTACGCGTTTCTCAGCTCTTACGGCCGTTTCATGATCACTAAAATGAAGGGTGTGTATTCAGTATTGCCGCCGGACAGAATATTATGTTAAATCAGTATTTTAAATGTATCAATTGGAATATTGTCCATTGTTATGGTAAATTTGTATTATCGTGTATTTATTATATCTGTTAACACTTTTATACAGGCTGTGATCCTATGTATATAAGTACAATTATATGTATATACTTTTTTAATATGTTGTTGTTCTAGAGCCATTTTATAGTGTTATTATGCCTGGTCAATATGAGATCAAATACCGGGTCTTTGTTAGGTCCCAGATGGATAAGGTTCCATTATACAAAGGACAACGTCTCTTGCAGACTCTTAAAGTTGCAGGGCTCACTATTACGGCATTACTCCCGAGGGCGCAATCCCGATATGAAATGATTATTTCTGTCAACAGAAGTTTAGAGTATTGGTGTTTGTACATTGCTATGGTGAGTCACATTGTAATGGTATATATTGCCGTCAGATAGATATCCGGTGCATACTTGCTAGGCTGGGAGTTGAGCGGCTCGATTTTGGCTGACAGCTTGCGAGTGTCTCAAGAGTTAACAGGATAATCTGTCCGGCGGCAATACCAAATACACACCCTTCATTTTTGTGATCTCGGAGTGGTTAGGATATACATTCCCCTTGAGGGTGGTCCAATACGTGTTGATGCATGGTAGTAAACGGCAATATAAGCCGGTTAATGTTTATGGTTAAATATGCCTGATGAAACGGCCGTAAGAGCCGAGAAATGCGTAGCATATTACTATATACTCACCTTAAGGATTGTTTTGTATATGAAACTACATGTCAAAGGAATAAAGAACTTTTGATTTTATTTCTTGGCTTTGATCCTTATTTTGGGTGAGCTTATCACTACCATGCACCTGCCTTGAAGGAAGCAGAGACCGGAGGGAGCCAGCTGGTTAGCTCTAATAACCAGCCTGCGTCTACAAGCACATAGGTGTGCTGTACCAAATTGTGAGTACCCTGCACAAAGAATTGTTGCTGTCTTTTGCCATTATCCATTATAGATACACACATTTGGGTGCCTCTCTTGTGTTTGCATATTTACAGATCTACTACCCTGCAGTGGAGAAAGGGAGAGTGCAGCCAGATAATTTGGTGTATTACTAAGATCGTTTTGAGAAAAAACACAATTCCAATTTGGAGATCTAGGTATCCTTGGTGAGAACTGACTGTTCTCTATTTTTTTATTTTTTTACCCAGTTTGTAATTATTTAGCAAATCATTTTTCAATTGATTGATATACTTAGTATTAGTCACTCATTGATCTCTGTATACAGCGCCCTCTTGTGAAGAAAAATCTTTTTTCTCTTCACTTTGTTTTTGGTTATGTCTTATCCTTGTTTGATTGGAGAGTCTAGTGCGTTCTGATTGGTTTTAAAGTTGTCTTCTGGCTATCAATCCACTGACATTCTGGTTTTCTTGGACCTGAGCCCTAGTTTATCTACTTTATTTGCGTTTGTTGTTTGTTATAACTTACTTTACACTGTATAAATGTTTCTTTTTTTTGTTTTTCTTAGATTTAAAATTTGTCTTGAAGAAGGCTCACTGAAAAGAGCCGAAACGTCAACTATGACTTGTTACGCATTAAAATGCTATGTATGTTCAATAAACCCTATTGACTATTTTCAAATCCTGTGAGTGCCTCCTTTCTTGCAAAGTTGTGTATCTTCATCCAGGTCACTTGTTGTGTACAAAGGTTGGAGTGCTGGGCCACTGGGTAATTGACGTTATAAATTATATATATATATATATATATATATATATATATATATATATATATATATATATATATATATATATATATATATATATATACACACGTATATATCCATCTTTAGACTTGTATATGAATGTGTCTCAAATTAAAGCCCTTTGTAGCCTTTTTTTCTCTAACACTTGATATCTCATATCTTTGAGACCTTATAACTTTTTAATGCAATATTTTTTTAAATAATTTCAATCTTAATGAGAGGCGAATCCACTGATTCATTCATTACTTGTGGGAATTAAGAACCTGGACACCAGGAGGAGGCAAAGACACCCCAGCTAAAACTTAAATACCTCCCCCACTCCCCTCATCCCCCAGTTATTCTTTGCCTTTCATCACAGGAGGTTGGCAGAGAAGTGTCAGAAGATTCAGAGTAGTCTCTTACGGAGGGTAGAACTCTTCGCAATTGGACTGGAGTTTTAAGTAGTCCTGTCAGCCTCTCAGTGAGAGCATGGGAGAAAGTTAGAGTCCGGAGATGCAGGGAGAGTCTTTCTGCAAAACCATCCTGACTCAAATGAACAGCTCCATAAGCAATCAGCGTTGATGAGTTTCGCTGCCTGCATTCTGCTCTCAAGTCCATGTCAGGAGTGATGCTACTAACCTGTCACACTTAAAAGGCCGTGTTCCTGTTCCACGGCATAGATTCGGGTAAGATCGTTTCATTTATACATATATGATAACGTAAGAAGACAGGGTCACAGTGTGTCTCCTTTTATCTGTATAGATTCAAGGGTTAATTTTCCTGGAATGGAGGTTATTGAACAGGGGAGGGGGGGGGGAGTTGTGCACAATATTGTCTATTGTTTTATTGTGCTTAATGCTGCAACATGTGTGAGATGAGGCTCTGTCAATGTGCGAACAGTTAGGTTTTTTTTGGAGATATTTGTGCAGCCTTTTTTTGGCGCATTTTTTTTTAGTGCAGGGGCTGTCCTGCATGGCACTCCATGTGACCGGGTGTGGCCTCTTCAACTTCCTCTTTCTTGACCGGTGGTTGCAGGAGGAGACAAAGCGTTTTCTCTGTGGTCCGGGTCATAGGAGGTGGTGAGTGCCCCGGCCATTGGGTATAAAGGTGCCATTTAATTTATATCTAGTCCATAATAAAGGTGCAAGCTATGAAGGACTCTGATATGTTAGAGGGTACTCCCTCTTTAATTAAACCGAATAACTGAGTCTATTGTGAGGAGGTCCCGGTTGATCCGCCTGCTCAACTCTGTTCCACATGCTTGATAAAATTGCAATATCTTAAAAGAACAAGATATTTAGTATAACTGAGCCTTCCACCTCTGAGGGTTCTCTGTCCCACGAGGTGCGTTCCCTACATTCATCTCCTATTGTACATGCAGCTCCCCAGGCCGATACCAACCCTCCCATGGGAGTCACCAGATTTTGCTGAACAGTTACAGACTGCAGTTTCTGCATCCTTCAATGCCTTACCACGCCCTGCTATGCGCAAGCGAAGGGTGAATCATAGCTATCCGTCTCAGGAGTCATCTACTCAACTGGATGTCGGTGAAAGATTATCCGCTGATGAAGGCCACTCTGAATCTTCGGAGGGCACTCTTTCTGGGTCGGTATTGGAGACATCTAGGCCTCTGTCTATGGAGGAGCCAGATTTTAAATTTAAGATGGAGCATTTGCACTTCCTGCTAAAGGAGGTACTAGCTACATTAGAGGTTCCAGAGTTGAAACTGCCAGAGGAACCTTCGATCCCTAAACTAGATAGGGTTTATGAGGACAGGGTGGTACCACAGACCTTCCCGGTTCCCATCAAAATGGTTAACATTATTAAGAATGAATGGGAGAAACTTGGCTCGTCATTTTCCTCCTCTACTTCTTTTAATAAGCTGTTCCCCATTCCGGACTCTGAGCTTGCGCTGTGTGGGGCCATGCCTAAGGTGGATGGTGCTATTTCCACGCTCACTAAGCATATGACTATCCCGCTGGAAGATAGCTCTTTGTTCAAGGAGCCAATGGATAAAAAATTGGAGTCCATGCTAAGGAAGATGTTCCAACTCATGGAGTTCGTTTTTCAACTGGCAGCGGCAGTCGCTACGGTGGCTGGAGTGGCTACCTATTGGTGTGACATTCTGTCAGCCATGGTCGAGGTGGAGACTTCACTTGAAGAGATACAGGAACGAATTAAGGCCTTAAGGGTAGCTCATTCATTCATCTGCGATGCAAATATGCAGATTATTTGCCTGAATGCCAAGACATCAGGTTTATCTGTTCTGGCCCGTAGTCATGCAGACTTGACTTCCAAGTCTAGATTACTTTCCCTTCCATTTCAGGTGAAGGTTCTCTTTGGTCCAGGTCTGGATTCCATCATATCCACGGTCACGGTGGGGCAAAGGTGCATTCCTATCGCAGGATAAGACTTAAGGGGTCTAATTTTTGTCTCTTTCGTTCGGACAAGTCTCAACACCAGCAGCCTGCCGTGAAAACCGAGCAGTTCAAGGGATCTTGGAAACTAGCTCACTCTTGGAACAAGTTCAAGCAGAGTAAGAAGCCTGATGAGACAAAATCGGCATGAAGGGGTGGCCCCTGATCTGTCTCTGGATTGTGTTGGGGGCAGACTATCTCTTTTTATGGAGGCCTGGATAAGAGACTTCAGGACCCTTTGGTTCTGGAGGTCATAGCCCAGGGCTACAGGATAGGATTCAAGACTCATCCGCCCAGAGGCAGATTCCTCCTGTCAAACCTATCTCCAAGACCAGAGAAGAGAGATGCCTTCCTAGGTTGTGTGAGGGATCTCTCCTCTCTCTGAGTTATTGCCCCAGTCCCTCTAGCGGAAAGAGGTCTGGGGTATTATTCAAACCTTTTTGTGGTTTCAAAAAAGGAGGGCACGTTTTACCCAATTCTGGACCTAAAGTGCCTAAACAAGTTTCTGTCAGTCCCATCGTTCAAAATGGAGACTATCAGATCGATTCTACCCCTAGTTCAAGAGGGACAATTTATGACGACTAAAGACCTGAAGGATAAATAAAAACAGAGAAGCGCTCAACCTGGGAACGAACATTAGCATAATAGCTTGTTCTGTGGCTAGTTACCACCCTAGAAGCAGCCTCTTTTTTCTCAATATGTGCCTTTCACAGAAAAGAACTTTCCTGTAGCATATCAGTCTGATCCTGACTTAAAAGTGCAGTCCAGCCCCGAAATACCAGGCAATCCCTCTCTGAACAAGAGAAACGGCAAAACCCCAGACGTACGTTTCGGCCTATTGTGGGCCTCGTCAGTGAGGTGCAGCCATATCCCTCTAGGCACACTGAGCAACGGGTCCACGTCTGGATTCCCGCATCACACTTAGGGAGACTTCCCCAAGTGTCATAATTTGCATAAATAAAAACAGAGAAGTGCTCAACCTGGGAATGAACATTAGCATAATAGCTTGTTCTGTGGCTAGTTACCACCCTAGAAGCAGCCTCTTTTTGCTCAATATGTGCCTTTCACAGAGAAGAACTTTCCTGAAGCATATCAGTCTGATCCTGACTTCACAGTACAGTCCAGCCCCGAAATACCAGGCAATCCCTCTCTGAACAAGAGAAACGGCAAAACCCCAGACGTACATTTCGGCCTATTGTGGGCCTCGTCAGTGAGGTGCAGCCATATCCCTCTAGGCACACTGAGCAACGGGTCCACGTCTGGATTCCCGCATCACACTTAGGGAGACTTCCCCAAGTGTCATAATTTGCATAAATAAAAACAGAGAAGCGCTCAGTGTGCCTAGAGGGATATGGCTGCACCTCACTGATGAGGCCCACAATAGGCCGAAACGTACGTCTGGGGTTTTGCTGTTTCTCTCGTTCAGAGAGGGTTTGCCTGGTATTTCGGGGCTGGACTGCACTGTTAAGTCAGGATCAGACTGATATGCTACAGGAAAGTTCTTCTCTGTGAAAGGCACATATTGAGCAAAAAGAGGCTGCTTCTAGGGTGGTAACTAGCCATAGAACAAGCTATTATGCTATTGTTCGTTCCCAGGTTGAGCGCTTCTCTCTTTTTATTTATGCAAATTATGACACTTGGGGAAGTCTCCCTAAGTGTGATGCGGTAATCCAGACGTGGACCCGTTGCTCAGTGTGCCTAGAGGGATATGGCTGCACCTCACTGACGAGGCCCACAATAGGCCGAAACGTACGTCTGGGGTTTTGCTGTTTCTCTCGTTCAGAGAGGGATTGCCTGGTATTTCGGGGCTGGACTGCACTGTTAAGTCAGGATCAGACTGATATGCTACAGGAAAGTTCTTCTCTGTGAAAGGCACATATTGAGCAAAAAGAGGCTGCTTCTAGGGTGGTAACTAGTCATAGAACAAGCTATTATGCTATTGTTCGTTCCCAGGTTGAGCGCTTCTCTCTTTTTATTTATGCAGACCTGAAGGATGCTTAACTTCATGTGCCAATCCCCAAGGACCACTTCAAGTTTCTAAGATTCGAATTTCTGGACCAACACTACCAGTTTGTGGCCCTACCATTCAGGCTGGCGACTGCCCCAAGAGTCTTTATGAAGGTTCTGGGAGTGCTGCTCGCAGGTGCGAGAGCCAGAGGTATTGCAGTGGTTACTTATCTAGATGATATCCTGGTACAGGCTCTGCTCTGCAGACTTGTGGAGGATCACTCGAGGGCTCTTCTTCTTCTCCTTTGATCCCATGGATGGAAGATAAATGAAGCAACAGGGTGGAATTCCTGGGTACGATATTAGATTCCATATCCATGAAGATATTCTTGACAGATCAGAGACGTTCCAAGATTGCGTCCAACTGTCTTGCCCTTCAGACCTCCTCAAGGACATCTGTAGCCAGGTGTATGGAGGTGATTGGGCTCATGGTATCCAGCATAGAGGTCATTCCATTTGCCAGGTTCCATCTCAGACCTCTTCAGTTATGCATGTTGAGACAGTAGAACGGCGATCACTCAGATCTATCCCAACAGATTTATCTGGTCAACCGAGTGAGGGAATCCCCCTCTTGGTGGATTCACCCAGGACAGCTTTCCCAGGGGACTTCCTTCTTGTGACCAAGCTAGGAGATTGGGACCACGGACGAAAGTCTATCAGGATGGGGTGCTGTTTGGGGTGCCAGAAGGGCACAGGGCAGGTGGACTCGAGAGGAGTCGACTCTATCAATAAATATTCTGGAACTTCAAGCGATATTCCATGCTCTGAGGGCTTGGCCCCACCTGGGGTCGACCCGATTCATCAGATTCCAGTCGGACAACATTACCTCAGTGGCTTACATAAACCATCAGGGGGGAACGAGAAGCTCCCTAGACATGAGGGAAATATCTTGCATTCTGGAATGGGCAGAGACCCAGAACTGTTCACTCTCAAAGATCCACATTCCGGGTGTGGACAACTGGGAAGCGGATTTTCTCAGCAGACAATCGTTTCATCTGGGGGACTGGTCTCTCCATCCCGAGGTGTTTGCGGAGATCTGCAACAGATGGGGGATGCCAGAGTTTTTTTTCATTCAGTGTCCTCTAGAGCTTGGGTATTTGTTCCCACAAGTAATGAATGAAGCAGTGAACTCTCCTCCCATTAAGATGGAAAACATAAATTATGCTTACCTGATAATTTTGTTTCCATCTGTGGGAGGAGAGTCCACTGCTCCCACCCGTTTCTCCAGTGGGCTGACCTAAATTTAGTATTATTATTTTTCTGTTCCTTGTTCCCTTGGCAGAATGACTGGGGGATGAGGGGAGTGGTGGAGGTATTTAAGCCTTTGGCTGGGGTGTCTTTGCCTCCTCCTGGTGGCCAGGTTCTTAACTCCCACAAGTAATGAATGAAGCAGTGGACTCTCCTCCCACAGATGGAAACGAAATTATCAGGTAAGCATAATTTATGTTTTTTATTAGTGTTATTATGAGTGTAACTGTACTTTTAAAGGTGCTTTTAATGTTTTTTGTGCAGCTTTTTATTTGGGTGCTAAAGGAACAGGAAACCCCAAAAATGTTTTTATTGATTTGGATAGAACATACAATTTTGAAAAAACTTTTAAAATTTACTTCAACTATCAAATTTGCTTCATTCTCATCTCATCCTTTGCTGAAGGAACAGCATTGCACTACTGGTAGCTAGCTGAAGACATCTAGTTAGCCAATCACAAGAGACAAATGTGTGCAGGCACCAATCAGTATTTAGAAGTTAATTTAAAAGTGACTTTATCTGAATCATGCAAGTTAAATTTTCTCTTTCCTATCCCTTTAACCAGAGGTCTGAGGTTACGCTAACCTGACATGCGTTAAATTCGAGCAAACGCGTTTACTTTCAACTTATAATATTGTGCTTCTTCCGATGTGTGCAAACAAGCACAATAAACCTGACATAGCTGTTAGCGCCACTCATAATCTAGCCCTTTAAGGGGTCTGTCCTCTTGTGGCGGGTGATAAGGCCCTTGTTGCTGGCTGTAACGAGGTTGAGTGACGGCCATTGCAGTAAGGGTGACGTCCCAAGACTCGAGCCTTGGGGTACCCTGACCGGTATGTGGCGGTCCGAGCACTCCCTAAGTCCCAACTGAGCTCCGCTTTGGGCTATGGGCCCTTGACCATTTGTTGGGTTCCTACACTTAGTCCCCGATTGCTGCCACCTGTTTAGTTATTTATTTATTTAAGTTGCTGTCGGTTCTTCTCGTTGATACACGGGTTTTATATCCACCTCTTGGGCTCATTTCATGGGTAATCTAATTACAGTTACATTTTGTTATTTTATGTTAGGTATTTGGAGTCAGCTACTCAAGACGACAGGGCATTTAATCCCTTAAAGGGACATACAACCCAAAAATTTTCTTTCATGAATAATATAGAGAATACAATTTTAAACAACTTTAAATATTTTTTCTTGTTTTCTTGTTATCCTTTGTTGGAAAGCAGGAAGGTAAGTTCAGGAGTGTGCACGTGTCTGCATTCCTTTATGGCAGCACTTTTGCAACAATGTTTTACATTAGCAAGATCACTCGAGGGCAGCACTATTTCCTGTCGTGTAGTGCCCCAGACATGTGCAGGCTGCCTATCTAAATATCTCTTCAGCAAAAAATAACAACAGATCGAAGCTAATTTGATATTAAAAGTAAATTGGAAACTTTTTTTTAAATGAGTCTCTATCTGAATCATTAAATGTTTTTTGGGGTGTCATGTCCCTTTAAGTGTCTCAGTTGTGATCTATAGATGAGTATTTTCAGATTTCCCGGTTGATGCTGCGTGAAGTTTTTTGGATTTTCAAATTGAAAACCAGGAAACCCCATGGTTTCAACATAGAGGGGGAAAAGAAACTGAGTGCAAACCAGCACATGGGAAATTGCTAATGCATAAGGGGTGTGACCGGCCATATTGATATATGATTGGTACTCTAACCATGCGCACATACTTCACCACATTAATTTAAAGGAAAAGTATCGTTACCCTTCTACACACTTTTTAGCTACATATGTCCCTTTGTTTTTGAAGGGATATTTTGATTAGCAACCGTCAATAATTTACTTACTAGTCATTAAGCAATTAAATTGTAACTTATACATATAATATAGGCTTAAACTCAAGTATATTTACAATTCGGAACAGATAATTCCATGTGGCTAAATTAAGTAGTATACCATTAATAGTTTCACTATGTATATGTGAGAAGGTATGAGCGCATGTTGTTGGCGGTACTACAACTGTTAATAATAGACAACATGTCCTATTTGAGATCTATTATTGTCTGTGGTAGCAGATGAAAGCAACCTAGAATGGCAACATAAGGTTAAACATTGAAGGATTTAAATTGTAATGGTTTTGAAATGAAATATACATTATGATTATATCATTGCTAAATAATATAACTTTACAAATAGCCATGCGAGAAAGTCATATTAGGCAAAGTCATTGTTTTTTATTATCTGCCACTCAAGGAGTCAACTATCAAACTTTCTAAGGTGTGTCAGTATTATCCAATAGGATAAGAGTGTAACATATACAGGGCAGAGGTACTGTGGTAGCCAATCATGTCCATGAATAAGGCAGGACTAGCCGAAACATGTAGGGCGGATTGGAGCCTTGTCATCACCTGCATATTTGATTTTAAAGCTCTGTTGTTAGCCAAGTTGTTGAATAAAGAAAAAACTGCTTTTTAAGGATCACTGTGTTCCTTCGTTGTTCTTTGTTTTATGACAATATGCTCTGTGAAAGACAAGGACAGGCTGTAAATTACCCCCCTTCTGCCTCCTCTCCTCCTTTAGTTATCCCCTTGAACCCCCTTAGCATGTAACCTACGTGTCCAGCTGTTCTGTAGACCCCCCCCTTAATGAGAGCTGATTTACAACACTGCAACTCCAGCGCTACGGAATTTGGCGGCGCTATACAAATAAATGATAATAAATAATAATAACTCTTTGCAGGGCCCTCTAGTAATTTGTCTCACATAACTGTCACCTTGCATATTAAAGGGACAGTCTACACCAGATTTGTTATAGTTTAAAAAGATAGATAATCCCTTTATTACCCATTCCCCAGTTTTGCACAACCAGCACAGTTATATTAATATACTTTTTACCTCTGTGATTACCTTGTATCTAAGCCTCTGCAGACTGCCCCCTTATCTCAGTTCTTTTGTCATTTTAGCCAATCAGTGCTGACTCCTATTTAACGCCACGGTTATGAGCACAATGTTATCTATATGGCACACATGATCTAACGCCCTCTAATTGTGAAAAAATTCAAAATGCATTCAGATAAGATGCAGCCTTTAAGGGCTTAGAAATTAGCATTTGAGCCTACCTAGGTTTAGCCTTCAACTAAGAATATCAAGAGAACAAAGCAAACTTGATGATAAAAGTAAATTGTTTTAACCCCTTAGTGACCAGAGCACTTTTCCATTTTCTGTCCGTTTGGGACCAAGGCTATTTTTACATTTCTGCGGTGTTTGTGTTTAGCTGTAATTTTCCTCTTACTCATTTACTGTACCCACACATATTATATACCGTTTTTCTCGCCATTAAATGGACTTTCTAAAGATACCATTATTTTCATCATATCTTATAATTTACTATAATTTGTTTTATAAAATATGAGGAAAATGAAAAAAAAACAAAACAATTTTTTCAAACTTTGACCCCCAAAATCTGTGACACATCTACAACCACCAAAAAACACCCATGCTAAATAGTTTCTAAATTGTGTCCTGAGTTTAGAAATACCCAATGTTTACATGTTCTTTGCTTTTTTTGCAAGTTATAGGGCCATAAATACAAGTAGCACTTTGCTATTTCCAAACCACTTTTTTTCAAAATTAGCGATAGTTACATTGGAACCCTGATATCTGTCAGGAATCCCTGAATATCCCTTGACATGTATATATTTTTTTTTTAGAAGACATCCCAAAGTATTGATCTAGGCCCATTTTGGTATATTTCATGCCACCATTTCACCGCCAAATGCGATCAAATAAAAACAATTGTTCACTTTTTCACAAATTTTGTCACAAACTTTAGGTTTCTCACTGAAATTATTTACAAACAGCTTGTGCAATTATGGCATAAATTGTTGTAAATGCTTCTCTGGGATCCCCTTTGTTCAGAAATAGCAGACATATATGGCTTTGGCGTTGCTTTTTGGTAGTTAGAAGGTCGCTAAATGCCTCTGCGCATCACACGTATATTATGTCTAGCAGTGAAGGGGTTAACTAGGTAGCTTGTAGGGAGCTTGCAGGGTTAATTTTAGCTTTAGTGTAGAGATCAGCCTCCCACCTGACACATCCCACCCCCTGATCCCTTCCGAACAGCTCCCTTTCCTCCCCCACCCCACAATTGTCCCTGCCATCTTAAGTACTGGCAGAAAGTCTGCCAGTACTAAAAGAAAAGTTTTTTTGGGGGGGTTAGTTTTTTTTAAAAAAAATAAATAAATTCTTCTGCTGTGTAGGACCCCCCCCTTAGCCCCCAACCTCCCTGTTCCCCCCCAAACAGCTCTTTAACACCCCCCCCCCCCGCATTATTGTGTGCCATATTGGGTACTGGCAGCTGTCTGCCAGTACCCAGTTTGCAATAAAAATGTATTTTTTTTTTTAATTTTTATTATTTTATTAAATATTTTTCTTTATTTCTGTAGTGTAGCTGCCCCCCCTCAACATCCAACCCCCCACCCTCTCCCAGATCACTTAATTTTAAAATACCACCCTCCCCAGTCCTCTCTCCCACCCTCAGATCTACAGCATATTTTTGCTGTTTGCACAGATCTCACGTGCACCCGCGCGCACCCGCACAAGATCCCTCCCCCCTCCTCCACCAATGACTGCCCATCCACCTCCCTGGATGAGCTCCCACCCACCAACGATAACGGCCATGGATAGCCGATGCAGAGAGGGCCACAGAATGGCTCTCTCTGCATCGGATGGCTAAAAACAGTTATTGCAGGATTCCTCAATATCGAGGCATCACTGCAATAACATGAAAGCGGCTGGAAGCTATCAGGATCGATTCCACCGCTTTCAAAGACCAACAACGTACGGGGTACGTCCTTGGTCATTAACTGCATTTTTTTGCAGGACGTACCCCATACGTCGTTGGTCGTTAAGGGGTTAAAGGGACACTGAACCCAAATTTTTTTCTTTCGTGATTCAGATAGAGCATGCAATTTTAAGCAACTTTCTAATGTACTCTTATTATCCATTTTTCTTAATTCTCTTGGTATCTTTATTTGAAAAGCAAGAATGTAAGTTTAAATGCTGGCCCATTTTTGGTTCACAACCTGGGTTGTGCTTGCTGATTGGTGGCTAAATTCACCCACCAATAAACAAGTGCTGTCCAGGGTGCTCAACCAAAATTGTCTGGCTTAGATGCCTTCTTTTTCAATTAAAGATAGCAAGAGAACGTAGAAAAATTGATAATAGGAGTAAATTAGAAAGTTGCTTAAATTTGCATGCTCTATCTGAATCACAAAAGAAAAAATTGGGTTCAGTGTCCCTTTAAAATGACATGCCCTATCTGAATCATGAAAGTTTATTTTTGACTTGACTGTCCCTTTAACCTATGTTCAAAGCGCTGTGGAATCTGTTGGCGCCTTTTGACAGACTAATCTTTAGCTGATGCTGATGCGTTTCAAGTCAAAAGTGTTAGATTCCAAATATACCATTGAATCTTCACCCATATAACAACCCATTGCTGCTTATTACAATATAAATAATAAAAACTGATCTGGAATCAGTATAATATTAGGAACTTCCCTGACAATAACCCTGTTTAGCTTTACCCCTGTCCTAGGGAAATTAGATATAAAACTGCTCAGAGAGAAAGAAATATCACTAGCAGGATGAGTTTGTATCTACTTTTGTAAAACGTATCCTCATGCAAACATTCATTTCTGTAGATTTGTAGATCCAATCATTTGTGTTTAAAAATGAAATATAATTTCTTTTTAATATTTCATAACTGTAAAATGTGTTGAAGTGAACAAGATGAAAAACGTATTCTTTTGCACCCTCTAGTGGTGACCTATATTAATAAAGTAGCTGTGGGTTTTGCCATTAGGTGGCAGCACTGAGTTAAGTTCCCAGATGGTTTGGAAATGGTAACTGCTGGGCCCTGTAGCTTCATTATCTGAAGCATAATTTTTTAGTTATAGTTCAGTTCCATAAGAAGCTTTTTCATTAAGAGCCATTAAGCTGCAATAAGAGAATGTTGTAATAGATTAGGGTGGGGGGCAGATGTGGCCCCCAGGAAAAAGCAGGACAAATAGTGTGTGCTTCAGGGGGTTTCTGGTAGGGCATTTGGAGAGGACAGTAGACGAATATATCATCTTGTGCCAACGGACATTGTTAGGAAATATATTATCACTATGTGCGTGTTTAAGGGCTTCTATAATATTGATCTGTGGCCCTTGAGGGTCCGGAAGTTGCTCATCACTGTGTCATATCGCATTATTGCTTTGAACAGAACTATGTGCTTAACCCCCAAAAAAGGTGACAATGCACTACTGGTTCTGACTTGAACATAGCTGTTTATTGGCAGATAAGCACGTATACTGCCCCTGATTGACTCAGTGGCTGTGTTTAGCTTACGACAAGCATTACTGCACCGATGCTGACTTTAGCTATGTGTTTAACCATTTATTATTAGTGCAGTAAGGGAACATGTACTGTTCTATAATTTCACAGATATTAAACAAGTACAGCAAGGAGCATTTGGTGGGTACACGGAGCACTGGCTTTTTCCGATCCTGTATCCATCCCCGGTCATTTCGCCTTTTCTCTCTCACTCCAGTCAATAAGAGGTGAATCTATTTAGTTTAATGGACACGAAACAACGAGCAGCAAATAAATATACCAGTGGAGGGGGAAAACTTTCTGAATACATTTATCTTTTAGCTACAATCATTTTTCAATAGCAGGAGCCATACGCAGGTAGCCACTGTCATTTTGCTTGCAAAAACTGCATTGTTTTGCAGTACCTTATCCTAAATCTACAAGCACAGATGCAAAAGCCTTTAGTGTACTTGGTCCTGCTAATGTAACATATATGCCAGATAGATGGAGGTAGGGGACAGTCACTATATGCCATTTAGGTACAAATGTGTAGGAATATGAGATTTTCCTGCTACTATTTCCTGTATAATGTAATTGCCTGGCACAGCTCTGAGGGTGGGTGTCTGGTTTATGAGGAATGCTCAGTACCCAGCACTGGGGAGGTCTGACACCCTTCTACTAATATAAACACACAGTGAGGATACACTGCCCCTCCCACAGTTAATCCTGTAAAGTTTCACGATCATATACACAGCTGTGTGAGAGCCTGGCTAATGGCTGTGTCATTACCCAGGTAACCCTACAACAGGGGCTTTGTCATTACCCAGGTACCCCTACAACAGGGGCTTTGTCATTACCCAGGTACCCCTACAACAGGGGCTGTGTATTCTAAGGTTGAGTGGCAAAATAACCAGCCATTTATTCCTTCAGTCTAAATAGAAATGGAATTCCTGCAAATTGTCTAATTATGCATACTAGAAACATTATATGCTATCATTATTTATTGTACCAATTTTCTTCATAATTTCACTTAAAATTGTGTTTTTTTTTCCACTGCCCGACAAGAGTAACAACATGTGACCCTGAGACATGCTACACCTTAACTGCTCGCTCAGTGCATACATATATATATATATATATATATATATATATATATATATATATATATATATATATATATATAGTGGTCAAGCCCAGGAAATACGTCAAGGTCTCTTCCATTCTGAGTCCCTAATACTTCCAAACAATGCATGCTCTTAATCAAACAAACTGAAAACCACCCAAGGGTGCACAGACCTTATGTAATCTCCTTAGACATATACAAAACATGGAAATCGACTGCACTCTCAGACTGGACAGGGTACACATCCTATGACCCTGCAAAATGCATAGCCCTGGGTGCTCAATAGCACTCAAAGGCAGCTGCAGAGACCCAGTCAAGCCCATAGGGACAATTACAAAACAAATTAACAGAACACACAGAGTAAGTCAGGCACTCACTTGCAAGTACACAGCCAAAAACAAAACTGGAAGAGTTAGTTACCGCATCTGGCCAAATGGGTCAAGGCCGGGAACCACGTCAAAGTCTCTCGCAACCTGGGTGCCTAATTCAGCCAAACAATGCAAGCTGTCAATCAAACAAATTGGGAACCACCCAAGGGTGCATAGGTTTATGTAATCTCCCTAGGGCTCAAAAGGGTATATGTGTATACATATTTATATACACAAATAAAAACATAAATAAAAACATATATATATATATATATATATATATATATATATATATATATATATATATATATATACTCTCACTGGGTTTAGTTGTATGAAATATTATTTATTATATATATAGTGCAGTCCCTGCTTCAACTTTCAGCAATTTTTTGACTTTGCAACCTGGTTGATGACCTGCTGGTATTGCGAGTGTAGATACATGTGGAGTATATATATTTCTGACGTCATTTCCGGTCTGGCGAGACCAACGAAAGGCTTGGAACAGCTTTACCGCAAACCAATGCTGTTCTTTACAGACTTCACATCAAAGGACACAGTCTGTGCCAATATTTTTGGACATCATAAGGAAATCCTCAGGTATAGCATATCATTTGGTGATATAATGGTGGCCAAATGGAGAAATTCACATAAACGATCCCCTTGGAGCAACTAGTATTACTCATCACTGGGGTTAAGTGTGTGGTATAAGGAGACACAACGAATTACAAACGCTCTGTTCTTCAGCCACCAGTAGCCCCCCAAACACGGATACAAATAACAATCAGTTTTTTATTGAAGACTTGGGAACTTCTCCACTGAACACCATCATACAGGTGTCCATTTGCTGTTCAATACATCATACAAGTGTTCATTTTTTGTTTTAAACTAAGAGGCCTATTTCTGAAAGGTCTTGCGGACCTGATCTGACAGTGCGGATCAGGTCCGCAAGACCTCGCTAAATGCCGAGAGCAATACGCTCTCCATATTCAGCATTGCACCAGCAGCTCAATCAGCAGGGAGGTGTCAATCAACCCGATCGTATTCGATCGGGCTGAATTGCAGCGATTCCTGTCCTCCTCATCAGATTCGCCAGAAACACGGCCATTACGGAGCTTGATAAATGGGTCTCTAAGTCTTAAATAAAGTAGCTTTGTTTTTACTCTAAAAAGTATTAAAAAGTGTATCTTTAAAAGAACCCCGTATTCAAATAAGGGATTTTACCTCACTCCATAGAGGAGAAGGAACGAATACCACACTCTAAGAGGTTAATAAGAGGAATACCACACTCTAAGAGGTTAATAAGAGGAATACTACACTCTAAGAGGTTAATAAGAGGAATACCACACTCTAAGAGGTTAATAAGAGGAATACCTCACTCTAAGAGGTTAATAAGAGGAATACCACACTCTAAGAGGTTAATAAGAGGAATACCACACTCTAAGAGGTTAATAAGAGGAATACCTCACTCTAAGAGGTTAATAAGAGGAATACCACACTCTAAGAGGTTAATAAGAGGAATACCACACTCTAAGAGGTTAATAAGAGGAATACCACACTCTAAGAGGTTAATAAGAGGAATACCTCACTCTAAGAGGTTAATAAGAGGAATACCACACTCTAAGAGGTTAATAAGAGGAATACCACACTCTAAGAGGTTAATAAGAGGAATACCACACTCTAAGAGGTTAATAAGAGGAATACCACACTCTAAGAGGTTAACAAGTGGAATACCATACTCCAAAAGGTTGATGAGAGGAATACAGCTTTACCACAGATAGGGATAAATATCCCCTCCGTGCAATCAACATATCTCACACGTTTGAGGTCCTAAAAGGTGAGCACTATTCTATTTTTTATAAGTAACACTACACAAGTGCTTACATACTGCACCATAAGTTGTTTTTTGGTCTTTCTCCCTTCTCTGTGTGCTATCATCTGGCACCCTCTACTACATATACAGTATATATATATATATATATATATATATATATATATATATATATATATATATATATATATATATATATATATATATATATATATATATATATATACACACACACATTGGAGCCATTTCTAGTCAAACCCTTACAGTTTACCTCAGATATGAAGGCGTTCTAAATATTCTAGTGCAGTTTGGGCTTGGGCTCAAGAGCAAATGATTATTTTCAACTTGTAATACCAGTGCAAATTAGCTTGGTTGCGATATCCATTGAAAGTATAGGCTGCACTCGAGGGAAGTCAGCCACGATAACCATTCTCTGGTTAGCGCACTTTACTATGGACTTGTAATATCAAAGATGTTCTCTAATGGTAGCGTGGCCCAGCAATATTGATTATCGAGCACGCTATCATTATCTCACTACTTGTAATTTAGCCCATAGTATATTATACTAGACATCTGTTTCAAATATTAAAATATATTGATTTATTTTAAATCACAGAGAAGGTTGATGACATAAATCAAAACACAATGGAAAATGAAACTTACTAAATACGCCATTAAATATTTTGAATGTTTTTCATATGAAGATGAAAAAAATATAAATTTACAATACAAATAAATACTGTTATTTTAGAAAGTAAATGTGAATAGCTTGATAAATAACACTATAAATAGATTAAATCTAGAAAGTAAATACATTTATATAATCTACTAAATAAATATGTTATTGCTAAAAACTATCGGCTATATTACGAGTTCGACGTTAGCTTTAAAAAGCAGCGTTAAGGGGTCCTAACGCTGCTTTTTAACGCCCGCTGGTATTACGAGTTAGGCAGGTACAGGGTGTACCGCTCACTTTTCTTACGCGACTTTTCCATACCGCAAATCCCCTTACGTCAACTGCGTATCCTATCTTTTTAATGGGATTTTCCTAACGCTGGTATTACAAGTCTTGGAAGAAGTGAGCGGTACAGCCTCTACCTCCAAGACTCCTACCGCATATAAAAGTCAGTAGTTAAGAGTTTTATGGGTTAACACCGGAACATAAAGCTCTTAACTACAGTGCTACAAAGTACACTAAGACCCATAAACTACCTATTAACCCCTAAACCGAGGCCCCCCACATCGCAAACACTATAATAAAATTATTTAACCCCTAATCTGCCGACCGGACATCGCCGCCACCTACATTTTACCTATGAACCCCTAATCTGCTGCCCCTAACATCGCCAACACCTACATTATATTTATTAACCCCTACTCTTTAGTCCCCAACGTTGCCGCCACCTAACTAGAATTATTAACCCCTAATCTGCTTCCCCCAACGTCGCCGCTACTATATTAAATGTATTAACCCCTAAACCTAAGTCTAACCCTAACACCCCCTAACTTAAATCTATTTTTTAATAAATCTAAATAAAATTACTATAATTAAATAAATTAATCCTATTTAAAAGTAAATACCTATAAAATAAACTCTAAGCTAGCTACAATATAACTAATAATTACATTGTAGCTATTTTAGGATTTATATTTATTTTACAGGCAACTTTGTATTTATTTTAACTAGGTACAATAGCTATTAAATAGTTAATAACTATTTAATAGCTACCTAGTTAAAATAATTACAAAATTACCTGTAAAATAAATCCTAACCTAAGTTACAAATACACCTAACACTACACTATCAATAAATTAATTAAATAAATTAACTACAATTATCTAAAATAAAATACAATTAAATAAACTAAACTATAGTACAAAAACAAACACTAAATTACAAAAAAATATTACAAGAAGTTTAATCTAATTACACCTAATCTAAGCCCCCTAATAAAATAAAAAAGCCCCCCAAAATAATAAAATTCCCTATCCTAAACTAAATTACAAATAGCCCTTAAAAGGGCCTTTTGCGGGGCATTGCCCCAAAGTAATCAGCTCTTTTACCTGTAAAAAAAAGAAATACAATACCCCCCCCAACATTACAACCCACCACCCACACACCCCTACTCTAAAACCCACCCGATCCCCCCTTAAAAAAACCTAACACTACCCTATTCCGGAGCGGCAGATTAGGGGTTGATAATATAATACAGGTGGCGAGGATGTCGGGGATGGCAGATTAGGGGTTAATAAGTGTAAGATTAGGGGTGTTTAGACTCAGGGTTCATGTTAGGGTATTAGGTGCAGACATAAAATGTATTTTCCCATAGGAAACAATGGGGCTGCATTAGGAGCTGAACACTTCTTTTTTGCAGGTGTTAGGTTTTTTTTCAGCCGGCTCAGTCCCATTGTTTCCTATGGGGAGATCGTGCAAGAGCATGTTTTTCCATCTTACTGCTACCGTAAGCAACGCTGGTATTACAGGTAGAAGTGGCGCTAAATTTGCTCAACGCTCACTTTTCTGAGGCTAACGCAGCCATTCAGAAAACTTGCAATACCAGCGTTGTTTGTGTGCGTTGGAAAAAAAATGCTCGTTAGCAACGCAAGTTTTTACCGACAAAACTCGTAATCTAGCCGTATGTGACTATAAGAAAATTATATGGGCAGTTTTTATGCCTAAAATATTTTTTTCTTTCTTTTCCCCCCAAAATGTTTGATACGCAATGTACCTGGTGTTATTTTATTGTCCAAAAGAATATAACAAAACTGGTTTTGAATGTAATATCATCAGATTAAAAATAAATAAATAAAATATATTAAAATGTTTTATTCCTTTTTGGATTGGGTGGGTGGGGGGTGTTAATTATTTACTGTAAAACAGGTACTGGATACAAACTGAATAATGTGATTTTATTTATGAAACCAGAACAGGTTAAATCTATAATTGTATTTGAATGCTTTATATATATATATATATATATATATATATATATATATATATATATATATATATCTATATATATATATATATATATATAAATATATATATAATTATATATATATATATAATTATATATGTGTGTGTTAAAAAACATCCCCTAACAGAACAGTAACAATCCCATAGCTAGAAAAAAAAAACAGGTTACAAGGGCGGGCAGGGGAAAGATTGGGTTTGGGATCTGATGAATTTTGCTGAGCCCTAGGACTATAGGATAAGGAAGTTGACACTGTATAATCCAGTGTTTTACATGATACAGAGGGGATTCCTAGAGGTTTCTGTCTCAGTGACTAATGTTATGTACTGTCATTCCCTGCAGTGGGACCGTAGATTTAAACCCTACAATACAGATGTGTATTGGGACCATTATCATGTGTTTAGGAGGGTGGGAAAGTTGTATGGCAGAGAGGAAATGTCCCTTTAAATGCCTCTGTAATCCTTCCTGCTCTATAACCCCCTGTAATACACATCCCATCATTAGCAAATCTATAGGTTCTGTGACACTCAGACACTCTTCATCACCAGAATCACAGTTTTACAGTCATGTCACTTTCATCTGTATTATCTATTTATTTATTAACCCCACTCTCAGCTGTAGAACTGTCAGGTGTTGTTTCTACAATTTATGGTGATCATTGTCCTGTCAGCTTTATGCCCAGACTACATATCTAGTGATGTTTGGCCCCTGATATATGCCCAGAATACATATCTAGTGACGTTTGGCCCCTGATATATGCCCAGAATACATATCTAGTGACGTTTGGCCCCTGATATATGCCCAGAATACATATCTAGTGACGTTTGGCCCCTGATATATGCCCAGAATACATATCTAGTGACGTTTGGCCCCTGATATATGCCCAGAATACATATCTAGTGACGTTTGGCCCCTGATATATGCCCAGAATACATATCTAGTGACGTTTGGCCCCTGATATATGCCCAGAATACATATCTAGTGACGTTTGGCCCCTGATATATGCCCAGAATACATATCTAGTGACGTTTGGCCCCTGATATATGCCCAGAATACATATCTAGTGACGTTTGGCCCCTGATATATGCCCAGAATACATATCTAGTGACGTTTGGCCCCTGATATATTCCCAGAATACATATCTAGTGACGTTTGGCCCCTGATATATGCCCAGAGTACATATCTAGTGACGTTTGGCCCCTGATATATGCCCAGAATACATATCTAGTGATGTTTGGCCCCTGATATATGCCCAGAATACATATCTAGTGACGTTTGGCCCCTGATATATGCCCAGACTACATATCTAGTGATGTTTGGCCCCTGATATATGCCCAGAATACATATCTAGTGACGTTTGGCCCCTGATATATTCCCAGAATACATATCTAGTGACGTTTGGCCCCCGATATATTCCCAGGATACATTTCAGATCACAATATGTCCCCTTCATCCCCTAATACCTCACAGTTACTCTGGAGCAAAAGAGGTTATCTCAAGTGTTTGCGCATCAGGATTTTCGCTCGCATTACAAGTTTAAAGTAAATGCGATCGCTTTTGCGAAATATAAGTTAAAGCGCATCAGGTTAGCGTGACCTTAGAGTTCTGGTTAACTGTTTCGGAAAACAAAAAAATATCACTAAACACATCAAAAATACATTACAAAGTACAGTTACATTCATAAAAACACTATCTAATAAAAATTATGCAAAAAAATTATGAATATTGCACACAAAAGTTAGAAGGGCTCAAAGATATTAGGTCTCAGGTGTTAGAAAAAAAATATTCAGATACATACATATATTTGTCTACATATGTGTACATATGTATTTATATGTTTGTTTATGTATTTACAGACACATAGACACATATACATATTTATATATATATATATATATATATATATATATATATATATATATATATATATATATACACACAAATACACGTATACATACATATGTACACATATAAATACATAAATACATACACATATAAATACATTCATACACACATACACATATAAACACATAAATACATATATACACATATAAATACTTATATACACATATACACTAAATACTTAGATACACATATACATACATACACATATAAACACATAAATACATATAAACACATAAATACATATAAACATGTATAAATACATAAATACATATGTACACATATAAATACATATATACATACATACACATATAAACACATATAAATACATACACATATAAATACATATTTACATACATACACATAT
This sequence comes from Bombina bombina, assembly GCF_027579735.1. NCBI lineage: Eukaryota > Metazoa > Chordata > Amphibia > Anura > Bombinatoridae > Bombina > Bombina bombina. The sequence continues at coordinate 35,120,503 of NC_069505.1, forward strand.
AAACACATACATATAAACACATAAATACATACATACACATCTAAACACATAAATACATACATACACATAAATACATATATACATACATACACATATAAACACATAAATACATATAAACACATATAAATACATAAATACATAGACACATATAAATACATAAATACATATAAACACATATAAATACATAAATACATACAAACACATATAAATACATAAATACATACATACACATATAAATACATAAATACATACATACACATATAAATACATAAATACATACATACACATATAAATACATACATACACATATAAATACATAAATACACATATAAATAAATACATACATACACATATAAATACCTAAATACACATATAAATACATACATACATACACATATAGACATAGATATAAGTGCATTGGATCCATTTGCAGTCAAGTAGATGAAAACATGTAATAACATAGTTATGCAATATTTATATTAAAAGTGCACATAGCTGTTTAAATAAGGTGGTATACGCTGCATACCATTGGTTGCTGGGCATACGACTGTATACACATGATTGTAGGTGACATTTCACTGGTTGCTGGGCATCTGGCTGTATAAATAAGTGTGTAGGTTGCACACCATTGGTTGCTGGGCCTATGGCTGTATAAATAAGTGTGTAGGTTGCACACCATTGGTTGCTGGGCATCTGGCTGTATAAATAAGTGTGTAGGTTGCACACCATTGGTTGCTGGGCATCTGGCTGTATAAATAAGTGTGTAGGTTGCACACCATTGTTTGCTAGGCCTATGGCTGTATACACATTTTTGTAACATGAATATGATTGTTTGCTGAGCATACTGTATGTACTGCACATGGGTGGTAGGTTGCATACCATTGGCTGCTGTAGCTTGTACATGATTAGCTACTGGGCATACATCTGTAGCACGTTATGTAGCGTGCATATGATAGGCTAAAGGTGAAATAGCCTTATTTATGGCTATAAAGTTACCAGTTGCTGCTAAAAACATACAACCTGTGAATAGCAAACTCTTTCATTACTTTTTATTTTACAACACAACAGAAGTTATTAAGAAGTTAGATGGTTTCTACTAGACAGATAATTACTGAATTCATTGTTAGAAGGAAGATTGAGGAGACGAGATAGAATCCTTAGTAATTACTGAGACATGTGTATGGGTGTTATACACATCTCTAGCTATTGTACTGTAACAATTATTCAGTCTGCCTGGGACAGCTCCTTCATACAAAGACCCCCTGTGTCTGTGCTAATTCTTTGTATTCAGCGATACCACCTAATGCTGATTTGCACAGCAGGAAGCCATTAGAAACCCATACAAGTGCCTGAAACCCATCCCACCCAATTAGCATGCATTTAAACAGCTGAGACAGGAGGGGACTAACTTGCTCAGCAGTTCTCTATTTTAACCCCCTAGTTACTGTTCTTTTCTTCTTGTATTAGTGACTGAAATTAGATCACTTTGTCACTAAATGGCACTGACCCTTTTACCCATTAAAGGGATATGAAACTCCAAATTTTTCTTTCATGATTTGGATAGAACATACAATTGTAAACAACTTTCAGCAGTTAGCTCCCACTACTGTAGGATACGTGCGTATTCTTTGTCAATAAGGGATACCATGAGAACAAACCACATTTGAAAATAGAAGGGAATTTAAGTGTCTTAAAATTATATGCTCTATCTGAATCATGCAAGTTCAATTTTGTAATTTTAATCCCTTTCAACACATCACTGACATTAGGTCACTTTGTCCCTACATGTCACTGTCAGCTGACCCTTTAATACATTAAACATGTCCCTGTCATTAGGTCACTTTGTCCCTACATGTCACTGACCCTTTAATACATTAAACATGTCTCTGTCATTAGGTCACTTTGTCCCTACATGATACTGACCCTTTAACCCATTAAACATGTCCCTGTCATTAGGTCACTTTGTCCCTACATGATACTGACCCTTTAACCCATTAAACATGTCCCTGTCATTAGGTCACTTTGTCCCTACATTATACTGACCCTTTAACCCATTAAACATGTCCCTGTTTGTAGGTCACTTTGTCCCTACATGATACTGACCCTTTAACCCATTAAACTTGTCCCTGTCATTAGGTCACTTTGTCTCTACATGTCACTGACCCTTTAATACATTAAACATGTCCCTGTCATTAGGTCACTTTGTCTCTACATGGCTCTGATCCTCTGACCGTTCAACCCATTAAACATGTCCCTGTCATTAGGTCACTTTGTCCCTACATGATACTGACCCTTTAACCCATTAAACTTGTCCCTGTCATTAGGTCACTTTGTCTCTACATGTTACTGACCCTTTAACCCATTAAACATGTCCCTGTAATTTGATCACTTTGTCCCTACATGGCACTAACCCTTTAACCCATTAAACATGTCCCTGACATTAGGTCACTTTGTCCCTACATGTCACTGGCCCATTTAACCCATTAAACATGTCCCTATCATTAGGTCACTTTGTCCCTACATGATACGGACCCTTTAAACCATTAAACTAGTTTCTGTGATTAAGGTTACTTTGTCCCTACACAACGCTGACCTTTAACCCATTAAACATGTCCCTGTCATTAGGTTGCTTTGTCCCTACAGGACACTGACCGTTTAACCCATTAAACATGTCCCTGTCATTAGGTTGCTTTGTCCCTACATGACACTGACCGTTTAACCCATTAAACATGTCCCTGTCATTAGGTTGCTTTGTCCCTACATGATACTGACCGTTTAACCCATTAAACATGTCCCTGTCATTAGGTTGCTTTGTCCCTACAGGACACTGACCGTTTAACCCATTAAACATGTCCCTGTCATTAGGTTGCTTTGTCCCTACATGACACTGACCGTTTAACCCATTAAACATGTCCCTGTTTGTAGGTCACTTTGTCCCTACATGATACTGACCCTTTAACCCATTAAACTAGTTTCTGTCATTAGGTTACTTTGTCCCTACACTACACTGACCGTTTAACCCATTAAACATGTCCCTGTCAAAAGCATAAACCAGCAAGGACTGGTTCTCCCAAGCCTGACCGACACACAGAGGAACTTTCTACTTCAGTTTATCAAGTGATTGCACAGGAACCTTGCAGCAAGTTTTTCCATTGGGCTTTGAAACAGTTGTGTCACTGAGACTTTTCCAGGATATACTGCTCGTGCATCCTCACTTCTATATTACTTACTGAGTATTAAAGTGATATTCACATCCTTCGTTTTGATGAATTCTCTGGGTTAGGTTTAATGGAATTGTTATATTATAATATTATTTTGTTTATTTTGGCACATTAAACTACTAATGGAATTTGTAACATTGTCTGCAGTTTCCTTGTCAGTGTGGGGGGCTACATTTATTTGTAGTCACCATTTTTTTCTCTCGCCATTATAGCATTTAATATTATTAGAGGCAAGTGCTATTTATAAGTACAAATTCTTCTTTTTATTTGCTCTATTACTTATAGCACCGATCATTGCTAGACTTTTTGCCCTAATTTACACCAGTGCCCTAGTCTAGTAGTTTTATCTTCCTATTTTTTCTGAACACTTGTTCTTTCTGACTATAGGAGCACGGCACTTTTGTAATAACTGACAAGGTTTACTGTTTGCTACCATGGCCTTTACTTATAGTGATAGTGATTGGGATAGTGATGTTAAAGGGACATGAAACCCACATTTTTTCATTCATGATTCAGAAAGAGCATGACATTTTAAACAACTTTCCAATTTACTTCTATTATTCAATTTGCTTCCCTCTCTTGTTATCCTTTGCTGAAAGGTTTATCTAGGAAACCTCAGAAGCAGCAAAGATCCTAGGTTCTAGCTGCTGATTGGTAGCTGCATATATAAACTGATTGTGATTGGCTCACCCATGTGTTCTGTTAGAAACCAGTAGTGCATCGCTGCTCCTTCAACAAATGATACCAATAGAATGAAGCAAATTTGATAATAGAAGTAAATTGGAAAGTTGTTTAAAACTGTATTCTCTATCTGAATCATGAAATAATTTTTGGGGGTTTCATGTCCCTTTAAGGATACTTTTAGTTTGGAGGAACTTGATGATTCCTCTAATGCAGATAATGATATTTATCAGGCATTTCAAGATCAAAAGAAAATGCTGTATAAACAACTTAGAGTTAGATGGGAACTATCTAGCTTACAGAATTATTTAACGTCTAACATGATACCTAGAGGTCTAAGATTTTTAAAATGACCAGGTAGCAATCATCAAGAACCATGTATCCCCACCTTTAAAGAGGAATGGGAGGAGGCACTGAATGAAAGCTCCGTTAAGATCATGAACTTGATAGTGAGAGAAGACACTTTGGGGCCCATTTATCAAGCTCTGGATGAAGCTTGAGGGCCCGTGTTTCTGGCGACCCTGGTCTAAAGACCGCTGCTCTGAGCAGGCGGACAGACATCACCACAATTCAACCCAATCGAGTTGATTGACACCTCCCTTCTGGCGGACGATTGGCCGTGAATCTGCAGGGGGTGGCATTGCTCTTGTGAGCTGCTGGTGTAATGCTGAATACGGAGAGCGTATTGCTCTCCACATTCAGTGAGGTATGGCGGACCTGATCCGCACTGTCGAATCAGGTCCGCCAGACCTTTGATAAATATCCCTCTTTGAAACTCAAAAAATTACTAATGACTTAAATGAAAGCACAGCCAGACTGAATACATGGGAGGACAATTCTGAGTTTAAAGAATTAAACGACAAAAATAAAAATGAGGTAGTTAAAACACAATCAGAAATGAAAATTAAAAAGAAATTCATTAGAGACAGTCTAGACTACAAAACTAACGAAACATACACTTTCAACCGAATAAGATGTAATGACAGTAGAACACAGCGTGATAATTCAAAATCTCCCCTCACTTCCCTACATGGTGATACACACACACAGGTCCCTTTAGAAGGACAGGATCCCACTTTAGATCGAGGACCAGAAGGGGCAAGAACAAAAACCCCAAAACAAACAGCAAGCCAACAAAAAGAAGCAAAAGTATGGCCTACGGTCAAGGAAGTAGAAGACAAGTTAGTGGTTAATATTTCCTCCACGGTCTTAACAGAAGCACAACAAAGGGTCCTTAAGAAAGGTCTTTCATTTTCTCCTACTAAAAAACTGGACAAATTTTTAGCAGTAAAGGACTTGCAACTTTTTGCTAGGAAGTTAGTCTGCCATTAAATGTTCTCTTGTGAAGGAGCAATTGAACCTGAAATTAGTGATGAATCGATTTTGGATACTTTAGAAACCCTATATTATGAGTCAGAGGAAAACACCACCTCGCAGACATCTTAATAGTGGTTTAAAGTCCGCTTCCAAACTCATGCCCTCACTTAAAAAGGTCCCAGTGGTTGATGCTTTCATTAAGTTAGTGGAACAAGATATCAAGGGTTTAAGAACCAATGATTTATGTACTGACAATTTGGATAAAGAGGAGAGACAGGCTATCTTTGAATTGAAAAACAATGCTAATATCACAATTAAATCCTCCGATAAGGGGGTGGTGGGATATTGTGGTACAAGATACCACCAGTTATCACAAAGAGTGTTGAAGACAACTATCTGATAACAAACAATATCAGAAACTTGACCATAATCTATTATCTCGGATTATGTCTCAGTTAGAATCTATCTTGATCAGAGCCCTACAAGAACACACAATGGTTCTTGTTATCAAGCTCCGTACGTACCTGCCATCTCCGGCCCCAATACGCCCACCTAAGCTCACCTCACATCGCCGCTGCAGACCTGAATACGCTCGCCAAAGTTATTAAAAAAGCTGTCCAAAAGCCGCGCACCAAGTACGGGGCGATGAGCAGTGGACTGTGATAGTTATCACACATCGATCTCGCTGCTCTTCGGCTTTTCTACAGCTTTATTAATACCCCGTCACTAAGCACTCACACTATTCTATACTGTTCTACCACCTATACCGGCGCCCCCGGAGCCCCCCGCAACTCAATAAAGTTATTAACCCCTAAACCGCCGCCCTAGACCCCGCCGCAACTATAATAAATGTATTAACTCCTAAACCGACGCTCCCGGACCCCGCCGCAACTATAATAAATGTATTAACCCCTAAACCGCCGCTCCAGGACCTCGCCGCAACTATAATAAATGTATTAACCCCTAAACCGCCGCTCCCGGACCCTGCCGCCACCTACATTATACCTATTAACCCCTATCCTGCCCCCCCCTATACCGCCGCCACCCATAATAAATTTATTAACCCCTATCCTGCGGATCCCGGACCTCTTCGCAACTAAATAAATTGTTTAACCCCTAAACCGCCACTCCCGGACCCCGCCACCACCTATATTAAACTTATTGACCCCTAATCTGCCCCCCTACACCGTCGCCACCTATATGAAATTTATTAACCCCTATCCTGCCCCCCTATACCGCCGCAACCTATAATAACATTATTAACCCCTAAACCTAAGTCTAACCCTAACACCCCCCTAACTTAAATAATTATTAAATAAATCTAAATAAAATTACTATTATTAACTAAATTATTCCTAGTTAAAACTAAATACTTACCTTTAAAATAAAACCTAATATAGCTACAATCTAACTAATAATTATATTGTAGCTATTTTAGGATTTATTATTATTTTACAGGCAACTTTCAATTTATTTTAACTAGGTACAAAAGCTATTAAATAGTTATTAACTATTTAATAGCTACCTAGTTAAAATAAAGACAAATTTACCTGTAAAATAAAAGCTAACCTAAGTTACAATTACACCTAACACTACACTATCATTAACTAAATTATTCCTATTTAAAAATAAATACTTACCTGTAAAATAAACCCTAAGATAGCTACAATGTAATTAATAATTATATTGTAGCTATTTTAGGATTTATATTTATTTTACAGGTAACTTTGTATTTATTTTAACTAGGTACAATAGTTATTAAATATTTATTAACTATTTAATAACTACCCAGCTAAAAGAAATACAAAATTACCTGTAAAATAAATCCTAACCTAAGTTACAATTAAACCTAACACTACACTATCATTAAATAAATTAAATTAATTAACTACAAATACCTACAATTAAATACAATTAAATAAACTAACTAAAGTACAAAACATAAAAAAAACTAAGTTACAAAAAATAAAAAAAAACTAAGTTACAAAAAATAAAAAATTACAAGATTTTTAAGCTAATTACACCTAATCTAAGCCCCCTAATAAAATAACAAAGCCCCCCAAAATAAAAAAATGCCCTACCCTATTCTAAATTACAAAAGTTAACAGCTCTATTACCAGCCCTTAAAAGGGCCTTTTGCTGGGCATGCCCCAAAGTAATCAGCTCTTTTGCATGTAAAAAAAAATACAACCCCCCCAACATTAAAACCCACCACCCACATACCCCTACTCTAACCCACCCAAACCTCCCTTAAATAAACCTAACACTAACCCCCTGAAAATCTCCCTACCTTGAGACGTCTTCACCCAGCCGACCACCGATGGAACAGAAGAGGACATCCGCAGCGGCCAAAGTCATCATCCAAGGGGCGCTGAAGAGGTCTTCCATCCGATAGAAGTCTTCATCCATGCGGCGTTTTCAATCTTCACCCATCCGGAGCGGAGCCTTCTTCAAACGAGCTGATGCGGAGCCATCCTCTTCCAACGACGCCTACCCGACGAATGGATATTCCTTTAAGTGACATCATCCAAGATGGCGTCCCTCGAATTCTAGGATTCTATCAGCCAATCGGAATTAAGATAGGAAAAATCTGATTGGCTGATGCAATCAGCCAATCAGATTCAAGTTCAATTCGATTGGCTGATCCAATCAGCCAATCAGATTGAGATTGCATTCTATTGGCTGTTCCGATCAGCCAATAGAATGCAACCTCAATCTGATTGGCTGATTGCATCAGCCAATCAGATTTTTCCTACCTTAATTCCGATTGGCTGAAAGAATCCTATCAGCCAATCGGAATTCGAGGGATGCCATCTTGGATGACGTCACTTAAAGTAATATCCATTCGTCGGGTAGGCGTCGTTGGAAGAGGATGGCTCCGCGTCGGCTCATTTGAAGAAGGCTCCCCTCCGCTCCGGATGGATGAAGATTGAAGATGCCGCCTGGATGAAGACTTCTATCGGATGGAAGACCTCTTCAGCGCCCCTTGGATGAAGACTTTTATCAGATGGAACACATCTTCAGCGCCCCTTGGATGATGACTTTGGCCCGGCTGGGTGAACACGACTCAAGGTAGGGAGATCTTCAGGGGGGTAGTGTTAGGTTTATTTAAGGGGGGTTTGGGTTAGAGTAGGGGTATGTGGGTGGTGGTATTGTGTGTTTTTTTACAGGCAAAAGAGCTGATTACTTTGGGGCATGCCCCACAAAAGGCCCTTTTAAGGGCTGGTAATAGAGCTGTTAACTTTTGTAATTTAGAATAGGGTAGGGCATTTTTTTTATTTTGGGGGGCTTTGTTATTTTATTAGGGGGCTTAGATTAGGTGTAATTAGCTTAAAAATCTTGTAATTTTTTTATGTTTTGTACTTTAGTTAGTTTATTTAATTGTATTTAATTGTAGGTATTTGTAGTTAATTAATTTAATTTATTTAATGATAGTATAGTGTTAGGTTTAATTGTAACTTAGGTTAGGATTTATTTTACATGTAATTTTGTATTTCTTTTAGCTAGGTAGTTATTAAATAGTTAATAACTATTTAATAACTATTGTACCTAGTTAAAATAAATACAAAGTTGCCTGTAAAATAAATATAAATCCTAAGATAGCTACAATGTAATTATTAATTACATTGTAGCTATATTAGGGTTTATTTTACAGGTAAGTATTTAGTTTTAAATAGGAATAATTTATTTAATGATAGTGTAGTGTTAGGTGTAATTGAAACTTAGGTTAGTTTTTATTTTACAGGTAAATTTGACTTTATTTTATCTAGGTAGCTATTAAATAGTTAATAACTATTTAATAGCTATTGTTCCTAGTTAAAATAAATTTAAATTTGCCTGTAAAATAAAAATAAATCCTAAAATAGCTACAATATAATTATTAGTAATATTGTAGCTATATTAGGGTTTATTTTATAGGTAAGTATTTAGTTTTAAATAGGAATAATTAATCTAATAAGAGTAATATTTATTTAGATTTATTTAATTAATATTTAAGATAGGGGGGGTGTTAGGGTTAGTGTTAGACTAAGGTTTAGGGGTTATTAATTTTATTATAGGTTGCGGCGGTGTAGGGGGGGCAGGATAGGGGTTGATACATTTATTATAGGTGGCGACGGTGTAGGGGGGGCAGATTAGGGGTTAATAAGTTTAATATAGGTGGCGGCGGGTTCCGGGAGCGGCGGTTTAGGGGTTAAACAATTTATTTAGTTGCGGCAGGGTCCGGGATCCGCAGGATAGGGGTTAATAAATTTATTATAGGTGGCGGCGGTATAGGGGGGGCAGGATAGGGGTTAATAGGTATAATGTAGGTGGCGGTGGGCTCCGGGAGCGGCGGTTTAGGGGTTAACATATTTAATATAGGTGGCGGCGGTGTAGGGGGGCAGATTAGGGGTGTTTAAACTCAGGGTACATGTTAGGTGCAGACATCTCCCATAGGAATCAATGGGATGTCGGGCAGCAGCAAACATGAACTTTTGCTATGGTCAGACTCCCATTGATTCCTATGGGATCCGCCGCCTCCAGGGCGGCGGATTGAAAACCAGGTACACTGGGCCGGAAAAGTTCAGAGCGTACCTGGTAGTCATTTGATAACTTCCAAAAGTAGTCAGATAGTGCCGAACTTGCGTTTGGAACATCTGGAGTGACGTAAGAATCGATCTGTGTCGGACTGAGTCCAGCGGATCGAAGCTTACGTCACTATATTCTACTTTTGCTGGTGTGTAGGGCTTGATAACTTAAGCGAATCAGCCTCGCCACAAATACGCTGCGGAATTCCAGCGTATTTGAGGTTGACGGCTTGATAACTAGAGGCCAATCTCTAAATCGGAATTAAATTTTCTTTTGCCCAAACTACCCAAAATACCAACTTTTTTATACCATTCCTCAAATTCATAAGCAGGGGATAGACTATCCATCGGGTCGACCCATAGTCTCCGGTATTGAAGGGCCATTAGAAAAAATAGGGGAATATATTGATCACTTTCTTTAGCCTTTTGTTAGTGGCTTGAATTCATTTGTACAGGATACTCCTGATCTCTTGAGAAAAATAAAAGATATAGTCACAACTTAACAGATATTTCTCGCCACTATAGATGTAGAGTCATTATACTTTAGCATCCCACACAAAACAGGGTTGCAAGTGACACACTATTACCTTAGCCAAAGGGGCAAGGACTTCCAGACACATAAAAATTTTGTACTTGAAATTCTGGAATTTGCCCTAAAAAATAACTTCTTTGTATTCAATGATGTTTTCGATATCCAGGTTAGGGGCATGGCTATGGGGGCAAAATTTGCCCTGTCCTATGCGTGCCTCTACTTGGGATATTAGGAAACTAAATATGTTTTTAATATAGATCTCCCAGGATCGCAGCACGTCGGTATATGGCTTCGCTATATTGACGATGTGCTGCTATATTGGGACAGTACTGAATGCACTCTTAAAGATTTTGTAAAAAAAAATTGAATAACAAAGATTTAAATCTTAAATTCACAATGAATTCACATAAAGATAATATTCAATTTTTAGACCTTAATATCGTTAAGATTAATAACCAATTACATAAATCAATCTACAGAAAACCTACTTCCACCATTAGCTTTCTTAGAGCAGATAGCCACCACCCATATTCCTTAATTACAGTAATACCTGTTTCACAATTTGTAAGAGCGAGGAGAAATTGTACTAGTGAAATAGAGTTCAGGTTACTTACTACAAGCTTCAGGCAGCGTGGTTATTCAAACAAAATCATCTCTAGAGACTTTCAGAGAGTGAAAGACAAAAAAGTCAAACTGAAGTTCTATACAGCCTCACCAAGTACTGATAAAACTTTTAAAAAGAAAAAAAGGTTTATCACACAACACAGTGAGGGATGGAAAGATATTCAGTCAATACTTAGAAAGCACTGGCCTATCCTGAATACAGACTCAGATTTACATAATGTTCTTGGAGACTATCCTCAAATGACCGCAAGAAGGGCACCAAATTTAGGCGACAGCCTGGTTCATAGCTTTTATAGCAGACCACCACAAGAGCATAATTGGCTGCATCGAGTAGCATTTGAACCAGACTGTTATCCATGCAGATGCTGTAAAGCCTGCACTTATAAAAAGAAAGCAAAATACTTTGTGTCTAAAACAGACCGCACATATAGTATAAGGGTAAAGCTTACTCATAGATCTGAAGGTCTTATATATTTATCATAATGTGGGTGCCCTCTGTTCTATGTTGGTAAAACGACAAGAGCACTCAGAGATCGTACACTAGAACATATACGTGGCATTGAACACAAGGAAAAAAACATCTAGCATAGCTCAACATCTTAAAAAATACCATAACTCTCCCAAAACCTTTAGTATTATAGGTACTGAAAAGGCTAAACTTGGTATTAGGGGTGGTAACCTGGATAAGGTTCTTTTACAACATGAAAGCTGTTGGATTTACAACTTAGACAAACTTTCTCCAGGAGGCCTAAATGAGGAGTTGCTCTATTCCCAATTTTTGGGCTGATCCATGTTTTCCATATTTATTAACATATTTAATTTAATTTTATTATTTTTTTAAATTGTTCAGAAATATCAGTGTCAGTATAGTCATGTTTATCTGTTTATAAGGTATTATAAGGATTGGATACATTTGATTGGAATTTACTGCAGGAGTAAAGGCTATGGTGCAAAAAAGCTACATTGTATTGAACACTATGTCAAAGTAACACTGAAACAGTTTAGTTCGGTGCTAATGGTATAATAATTTGACTATATTGTTCTCTTGTATATAAATTTGATGTTGCTAATTTAGTTTAGTTTATAAGTAAGCATATATTCTTTTTGCATAACACAGGATTATTGGATAATATTATATTGGATGTCACATTCAAAACACGTCAGGGCAAGGCAACTAATCGTTGCTATTTAAGGAGGATAGGTGTGAGCCAATCAACATGCCCTGACAAAGTCACACAGGTGAAACGATCATAGTCTTTTCTTTCTAACAATCCCATTTTTTCATAACATTCGGTTAGGCGAGAGGACCTAGCTGGATACTTTGCTGTTGCGAATATTGGAGCACCTAACATCTTTGGTGCATTGAAGGCTTGGTTGTTACCTACGCCCAGGGCTGTCTTTAATACTGACTGGACCCTGGGCAAACATTTTCTAGGGCCCCCCCCATGCAATTTCGCTCTCTACCCCAACATCCCAAAAAACAGCTAAATCAATTTATTTTATATATTTTTTTAAATTATAAGCCCAGCAGTGGATCATCCACTGCTGGGCTAATCATTAAAAAAAAATTGCAATATGTGAAACTGGACCTAAGCAGTACTAATAAGTAAATAAATATATATATTCCTCCACTCTGGATTAATTTAATATGCTTTTGAATGTGATTCTGGTGTGAGGTTAGCTGGTTAAAGAGATTTAGGGCAGCCAACAGGAGCAAAGCAAGGTAAAGACTGAGGCGGAAACATAGAGGTGCAAACAGATATAATTTTACTGACTGGAACAGTAGAACAACTATGGGAAGCTGTAAAATCTTAAACAGAGAGAAATAAAAACTATAAAAATAAACCTTACCTTAATGTGTGAAGTATCAGCATGACACTATACATCAGCCACAGCAGCACATGTCACTACTTTGCTAGGAACAAGTTCCCTCTCATCCTGCACTAGACAATGCTGCATGGGGGAGGGACATGTGTACACACGTATTCTTCCCACTGACACCTTTCTACAAAGCAGTGTTTTCCTAACAAACTTCAGTTAGTTGATCTTAGAGCCACAGCAGAAAGAGCAGGGCTAAGGGGACCAGCAGACTGGATGCTGTCTGCCCAAGGCTGCATGGATAGAGTGTGAGATGAGTCACACAGCCTCAAGACTGAAGAGAGCGGTGTGTGCAGCTGCACAAATGCTCAAATCCTCACGTGCCTGCCACTCCAGCTTTCTGCTGCATGTGCCTATAGTGAGCGCTACCCAGAAACAATCCCCACCACCAGAGCAGTTACCTGGTAACAGTGGTAACCCCAGCAGAACCTTTTCTGATGCAGTTGGATTGACTGGATGCCGAGTTAGGGCTTAGCATCCAGTGCTGCACAGTGCACATCTAAAACAGCACATGGCACTAGCTTGGAATGTCACATGACATTGGCACGGTCTGGCACAGTTTCTCACAAATAAATATAAGCAGAGAACTTTTGACTGTGACAATATTAGGACTGACTGTGTGTGTGTGTCCCATGTCACATTACATCAGCAGTCTGGCATGAACTAAAAAAAAAAAAAAATTTTTGGATTCTTGGGCCCATCAACAAAGACTGGGCCCAGGGCAACTGCCCCTTTTGCCCTGTGTTAAAGACGGTCCTGCCTACGCCACCTGATAACCCATACAACCGCTAAGGTAAGCCCGGAGTCCTTGTCTAGTAGGGCATATTGGAAGCTCTCTGACCTCTCAGCTGCCTTGGCTAGGATGGTTCAACCCACTACTGAGACAGCATAGTTAGAGGCACCCACACAGTCAAGTTACTCACGGTGCTAGCGGCAGTATGTAAGTGAGGTTAACTGTTTAGCTGTTCAGCTCTACTTGCCACAAACTTTCCGAGCACAGCATAAACCAGCAAGGACTGGTTCTCCCAAGCCTGACCGACACACAGAGGAACTTTCTACTTCAGTTTATCAAGTGATTGCGCAGGAACCTTGCATCAAGTTTTTCCATTGGGCTTTGAAACAGTTGTGTCACTGAGACTTTTCCAGGATATACTGCTCGTGCATCCTCACTTCTATATTACTTACTGAGTATTAAAGTGATATTCACATCCTTCGTTTTGATGAATTTGCTTGATGAATTCTCTGGGTTAGGTTTTATGGAATTGTTATATTATAATATTTTGTTTATTTTGCTTTAACCCATTAAACATGTCCCTGTCATTAGGTCACATTGTCCCTACATGATACTGAGTCTTTAACCCATTAAACATGTCCCTGTCATTAGGTCACATTGTCCCTACATGATACTGAGCCTTTAACCCATTAAACATGTCCCTATCATTAGGTCACTTTGTCCCTACATGACACTGACCCTTTAACCCATTAAACTAGTTTCTGTAATTAGGTTACTTTGTCCCTACACAACACTGACCTTTAACCCATTAAGCATGTCCCTGTCATTAGGTCACTTTGTCCCTACATGGCACTGACCCTTAAACCCACTAAACATGTCCCTGTCATTAGGTTGCTTTGTCCCTACAGGACACTGACCGTTTAACCCATTAAACATGTCCCTGTCATTAGGTCACTTTGTCCCTACATGATACTGACCCTTTAACCCATTAAACTAGTTTCTGTCATTAGGTTACTTTGTCCCTATACTACACTGACCGTTTAACCCATTAAACATGTCCCTGTCATTAGGTCACTTTGTCCCTACATGATACTGACCCTTTAACCCATTAAACTAGTTTCTGTCATTAGGTTACTTTGTCCCTATACTACACTGACCGTTTAACCCATTAAACATGTCCCTGTCATTAGGTTGCTTTGTCCCTACATGACACTGACCGTTTAACCCATTAAACATGTCCCTGTCAATAGCATAAACCAGCAAGGACTGGTTCTCCCAAGCCTGACCGATACACAGAGGAACTTTCTACTTCAGTTTATCAAGTGATTGCACAGGAACCTTGCAGCAAGTATTTCCATTGGGCTTTGAAACAGTTGTGTCACAGACTTTTCCAGGATATACTGCTCGTGCATCCTCACTTCTATATTACTTACTGAGTATTAAAGTGATATTCACATCCTTCGTTTTGATGAATTCTCTGGGTTAGGTTTTATGGAATTGTTATATTATAATATTATTTTGTTTATTTTGCTTTAACCCATTAAACATGTCCCTGTCATTAGGTCACATTGTCCCTACATGATACTGACCCTTTAACCCATTAAGCATGTCCCTGTCATTAGGTGACATTGTCCCTACAAGACACTGACCCTTTAAACCATTAAACTAGTTTCTGTGATTAGGTTACTTTGTCCCTACACAACACTGACCTTTTCACCAATTAAACATGTCCCTGTCATTAGGTCACTTTGTCCCTATATGATACTGACCCTTTAACCAATTAAACATGTCCCTGTCATTAGGTCACTTTGTCCCTACATGATACTGACCCTTTAACCCATTAAACATGTCCCTGTCATGAGGTCACTTTGTCCCTATATGATACTGACCCTTTAACCCTTTAATCATGTCCCTGTCATGAGGTCACATTGTCCCTATATAATACTGACCCTTTAACCCATTAAACATGTCCCTGTCATTAGGTCAGTTTGTCCCTATATGATACTGACCCTTTAATCCATTAAACATGTCCCTGTCATTGGGTCACTTTGTCCCTATATGATACTGGCCCTTTAACCCATTAAACATGTCCCTGTCATTGGGTCACTTTGTCCCTATATGATACTGACTCTTTAACCCATTAAACATGTCCCTGACATTTGGTCACTTTGTCCCTATATGATACTGACCCTTTAACCCATTAAACATGTCCCTGTCATTGGGTCACTTTGTCCCTATATGATACTGACTCTTTAACCAATTAAACATGTCCCTGTTATTTGGTCACTTTGTCCCTACATGACACTGACCCTTTTAATCCATTAAACATGTCCCTGTCATGAGGTCACTTTGTTCCTACATGACACTGACCCTTTAACCCATTAAACATGTCCCTGTCATTAGGTCACTTTGTCCCTACATGATACTGACTCTTTAACCCATTAAACATGTCCCTGTTATTAGGTCACTTTGTCCCTACATAACTCTGAACCTTTAACCCATTAAACATGTCCCTGTTATTAGGTCACTTTGTCCCTACATGACACTGACCCTTTAACCCATTAAACATGTCCCTGTCATTAGGTCACTTTGTCCCTATATGTCACTAACCCTTTACCCATTAAACATGTCCCTGTCATGAGGTCACTTTGTCCCTATATGATACTTACCCTTTAACCCATTAAACATGTCCCTGTCATTAGGTCACTTTGTCCCTATATGTCACTAACCCTTTACCCAGTAAACATGTCCCTGTCATTAGGTCACTTTGTCCCTACATGACAGTGACCATTTAACCCATTAAACATGTCCTTGTCATTAGGTCACTTTATCCCTACATGACACTGAGCTTTTAACCCATTAAACATGTCCCTGTCATGAGGTCACTTTGTCCCTATATGATACTGACCCTTTAACCCATTAAACATGTCTCTGTCATTAGGTCACTTTGTCCCTATATGATACTGACCCTTTAACCCATTAAACATGTCCTTGTCATGAGGTCACTTTGTCCCTACATGTAACTGATCCTTTAACCAATTAAACATGTCCTTGTCATTAGGTCACTTACATTGTATAAGACATTAAAGGCATAGAAACGTCTAAATTAAACTTGTATGATTCAGAGAGAGCAGGTCATTTTCAGGCACTTTTAATTTCACTTCTATTTTCAAATGTGCTTTGTTCTCTTGGTATCCCTTGTAGAAAAAGAATATGCATATATCCTACACTAGTGGGAGCTAGCTTATGATTAGTGCAATGCTGTTCCTTCAGCAAAGGATAACAACAGAATGAAGCAAATTTGATAATAGAAGTAAAGCTGATTAAAATTGTATGTTCTATCCAAATCATGAAAGAAAATGTTGGGGTTTCATATCCCTTTAACCCATGGAATTTGTCACTATCATTAGGTCCTTTACATTGTATAAGACATTAACCCTTGGTATATGTCACTGTCATTAGATCATTTACATTATATAAGACATTAACCCTTGGTATATGTCACTGTCATTAGGTCATTTACATTGTATAAGACATTAACCCTTGGTATATGTCACTGTCATTAGGTCATTTACATTGTATAATACATTAACCCTTGGTATATGTCACTGTCATTAGGTCATTTACATTGTATAAGACATTAACCCTTGGTATATGTCACTGTCATTAGGTCATTTACATTGTATAAGACATTAACCCTTGGTATATGACACTGTCATTAGGTCATTTACATTGTATAAGACATTAACCCTTGGTATATGTCACTGTCATTAGGTCATTTACATTGTATAAGACATTAACCCTTGGTATATGACACTGTCATTAGGTCATTTACATTGTATAAGACATTAACCCTTGGTATATGTCACTGTCATTAGGTCATTTACATTGTATAAGACATTAACCCTTGGTATATGTCACTGTCATTAGATCATTTACATTATATAAGACATTAACCCTTGGTATATGTCACTGTCATTAGATCATTTACATTATATAAGACATTAACCCTTGGTATATGTCACTGTCATTAGGTCATTTACATTGTATAAGACATTAACCCTTGGTATATGTCACTGTCATTAGGTCATTTACATTGTATAATACATTAACCCTTGGTATATGTCACTGTCATTAGGTCATTTACATTGTATAAGACATTAACCCTTGGTATATGTCACTGTCATTAGGTCATTTACATTGTATAAGACATTAACCCTTGGTATATGACACTGTCATTAGGTCATTTACATTGTATAAGACATTAACCCTTGGTATATGTCACTGTCATTAGGTCATTTACATTGTATAAGACATTAACTTTTGGTATATGACACTGTCATTAGGTCATTTACATTGTATAATACATTAACCCTTGGTATATGTCACTGTCATTAGGTCATTTGCATTGTAAAAGACATTAACCCTTGGTATATGTCACTGTCATTAGGTCATTTGCATTGTATAAGACATTAACCCTTGGTATATGTCACTGTCATTAGGTCATTTGCATTGTATAATACATTAACCCTTGGTATATGTCACTGTCATTAGGTCATTTGCATTGTATAATACATTAACCCTTGGTATATGTCACTGTCATTAGGTCATTTGCATTGTAAAAGACATTAACCCTTGGTATATGTCACTGTCAGGAATTTGATGTTATAATATTGTCTTTGCCTTTGTACCCAGTAATGAGGAGCACGTAGTAAAAATGCAATTGTATCTGATGCCTTTAGCAGCACAGCATTGTCCAAAGAAATCCGTTTAGCCCCCCACTGATGTGAGATATGAAGCCTGTGGGAGCTCACAGCTGAAGCTGGTCTCTAGCATCACTGGGACTTTTCTCATGTCCTCTCTGGGTTTCTTCCCTATCTGGGACCCTATTAAACCCTCCCCCGCAGGACACCTGGAAATTTACTGCAATAGCCTTTGTAACTTATACACAGAGCATTTTGTTTCTGTATCTTACACAGAGTATTGTGTGTCTGTATTATACACAGAGTATTGTGTGTCTGTATTATACACAGAGTATTGTGTGTCGGTATTATACACAGAGCATTGTGTGTCTGTATTATACACAGAGCATTGTGTGTCTGTATTATACACAGAGCATTGTGTGTCTGTATTATACACAGAGCATTGTGTGTCTGTATTATACACAGAGCATTGTGTGTCTGTATTATACACAGAGCATTGTGTGTCTGTATTATACACAGAGCATTGTGTGTCGGTATTATACACAGAGCATTTTGTTTCTGTATCTTACACAGAGTATTGTGTGTCGGTATTATACACAGAGTATTGTGTGTCGGTATTATACACAGAGCATTGTGTGTCTGTATTATACACAGAGCATTGTGTGTCTGTATTATACACAGAGCATTGTGTGTCTGTATTATACACAGAGCATTGTGTGTCTGTATTATACACAGAGCATTGTGTGTCTGTATTATACACAGAGCATTGTGTGTCGGTATTATACACAGAGCATTTTGTTTCTGTATCTTACACAGAGTATTGTGTGTCTGTATTATACACAGAGCATTGTGTGTCTGTATTATACACAGAGCATTGTGTGTCTGTATTATACACAGAGCATTGTGTGTCTGTATTATACACAGAGCATTGTGTGTCTGTATTATACACAGAGCATTGTGTGTCTGTATTATACACAGAGCATTGTGTGTCTGTATTATACACAGAGCATTGTGTGTCTGTATTATACACAGAGCATTGTGTGTCTGTATTATACACAGAGCATTGTGTGTCTGTATTATACACAGAGCATTGTGTGTCTGTATTATACACAGAGCATTGTGTGTCTGTATTATACACAGAGCATTGTGTGTCTGTATTATACACAGAGCATTGTGTGTCTGTATTATACACAGAGCATTGTGTGTCTGTATTATACACAGAGCATTGTGTGTCTGTATTATACACAGAGCATTGTGTGTCTGTATTATACACAGAGCATTGTGTGTCTGTATTATACACAGAGCATTGTGTGTCTGTATTATACACAGAGCATTGTGTGTCTGTATTATACACAGAGCATTGTGTGTCTGTATTATACACAGAGCATTGTGTGTCTGTATTATACACAGAGCATTGTGTGTCTGTATTATACACAGAGCATTGTGTGTCTGTATTATACACAGAGCATTGTGTGTCTGTATTATACACAGAGCATTGTGTGTCTGTATTATACACAGAGCATTGTGTGTCTGTATTATACACAGAGCATTGTGTGTCTGTATTATACACAGAGCATTGTGTGTCGGTATTATACACAGAGCATTGTGTTACTGTATTATACACAGAGCAATGTGTGACTGTATCATACACAGAGCATTGTTTGTCTGTATTACACACAGAGCATTGTGTTGCTGTATTATACACAGAGCAATGTGTGACTGTATCATACACAGAGCATTGTGTGTCTGTATTACACACAGAGCATTGTGTTGCTGTATTATACACAGAGCATTGTGTGTCTGTATCATACACAGAGCATTGTGTTGCTGTGTCATACACAGAGCATTGTGTGTCTGTGTCATACACAGAGCATTGTGTGTCCGTGTCATACACAGAGCATTGTGTGTCCGTGTCATACACAGAGCATTGTGTGTCCGTGTCATACACAGAGCATTGTGTGTCCGTGTCATACACAGAGCATTGTGTGTCCGTGTCATACACAGAGCATTGTGTGTCCGTGTCATACACAGAGCATTGTGTGTCCGTGTCATACACAGAGCATTGTGTGTCCGTGTCATACACAGAGCATTGTGTGTCCGTGTCATACACAGAGCATTGTGTGTCTGTGTCATACACAGAGCATTGTGTGTCTGTGTAATACACAGAGCATTGTGTGTCTGTGTAATACACAGAGCATTGTGTGACTGTATTATACATAGAGCATTGTGTGTCTGTATCATACACAGTGTTGTGTGTCTATCTTACACAGAGCATTGTGTGACTGTATTATACATAGAGCATTGTGTGTCTGTATCATACACAGTATTGTGTGTCTGTATCATACATAGAGCATTATGTGTCTGTATCATACATAGAGCATTGTGTGTCTGTATCATACATAGAGCATTGTGTGTCTGTATCATACACAGAGCATTGTGTGACTGTATTATAAACAGAGTATTGTGTGACTGTATCCTACACAGGGCATTGTGTGTCTGTATCATAACCACAATAATGAGCTTGTTTGTCTGATGTATGTACTGCCTTACGGCTCTTTACTCAGTAGGACCAAGTGCCGGGGCAAAGAAATGTACAGTGCTAAATATAATTCACACTTTTGGCAACAAATTATTTCAGAATACCGGTATTGTATCAGCTTGTATAATATATGTATTTAGGTAGACAAATACCTCCTTCGTTTGTACCAAGTTGTGTTGTAACAAAGTGACAATCTTTTCGCTTAGTAGAATTGTAGCATCACTTGTAATTAGCAAACTGTACACATAACATGTAGTCAAAACTCACTCACCCGGTATGTATCGGTACGTATGTGTCGCAAGCTGGTCCTCGGTTCACTCAGACTGATTCAAGCTGGGCTCTTAGTGCAATTAGTAAGCACGCCTTGGGAACCTTCGAATTGACAGGGATTACAGCTGCTACTTCTCTGTGCAGGGGCCGGGTGAGCTTGAATAACGGCCGATATGGCAGATAAGCCAACTCCGCCTGAAATACTCAATAGGAACATAGGATATCACCTCCAACGATTAAATAAATCAGCCGTCCAATGGGCCAAAGTGAGCGGTATAAAATATAACTTTTATTTACTTTGCAGGTAAAACAAGTAGGGTATTTTTCTATATCACAGCTAGTAAACCACTTTAGCTCCTATTCACCACTGAATAGGAGCTAAACTGGTTTACTGTGATATAGAAAAATACCCTACTTGTTTTACCTGCAAAGTAAATAAACGTTATATTTTATACCGCACACTTTGGCCCATTGGATGGCTGATTTATTTCATCTTTGGAGGTGATATCCTATGTGTCTGTATCATACACAGAACATTGTGTGTCTGTATTATACACAGAGCATTGTGTGACTGTATTATACACATTATATTGTGTGTCTGTATTATACACAGAGCATTGTGTGTCTGTATTATACACAGAGCATTGTGTGACTGTATTATACACATTATATTGTGTGACTGTATTATACACATTATATTGTGTGTCTGTATTATACACATTATATTGTGTGTCTGTATTATACACATTATATTGTGTGTCTGTATTATACACAGAGCATTGTGTGACTGTATTATACACATTATATTGTGTGACTGTATTATACACATTATATTGTGTGTCTGTATTATACACAGAGCATTGTGTGACTGTATTATACACATTATATTGTGTGACTGTATTATACACATTATATTGTGTGTCTGTATTATACACAGAGCATTGTGTGACTGTATTATACACATTATATTGTGTGACTGTATTATACACATTATATTGTGTGACTGTATTATACACATTATATTGTGTGTCTGTATTATACACAGAGCATTGTGTGACTGTATTATACACATTATATTGTGTGTCTGTATTATACACAGATCATTGTGTGACTGTATTATACACATTATATTGTGTGTCTGTGTCATGCACAGAGCATTGTGTGTCTGTATCATGCACAACAATTACATACAATACCAATAGTGAAAACAATGGATCACTCACCAGGAAACTTAGATAATCAGACTGAACCCAGGAACAGAGACAATAGCAGCAGATACATATCACAGACAAATAATCTTACATTCATTCACAAGCCATCTCAATTGCCATTTATCACATTAAAGCAAGTTAGTATAGAGCAAGATAAAACTTACTGTACAATCTAGCCTAGTTGCATCTTTGCAATCACGCCCACGAGATAGCTCACTTACGGCTAGATTTAGAGTTCTGCGGCCAAAGGGGTGCGTTAGCTACGCATGCTTTTTTTTCCCCGCACCTTTTAAATATCGCTGGTATTTAGAGTTCACAGAATGGCTGCGTTAGGCTCCAAAAAAGGAGCGTAGAGCATAATTTAACGCCACTGCAACTCTCGATACCAGCGGTGCTTACGGACGCGGCCAGCTTAAAAAACGTGCTCATGCAAAAAAGCAGCGTTAAGCTCCTAACGCAGCCCCATTGTTTTCTATGGGGAAACACTTCCTAAGTCTGCACCTTACACCCTAACATGTACCCCAAGTCTAAACACCCCTAACCTTACACTTATTAACCTCTAATCTGCCGCCCCCGCTATCGCTGACCCCTGCATATTATTATTAACCCCTAATCTGCCGCTCCGTACACCGCCGCAACCTACGTTATCCCTATGTACCCCTAATCTGCTGCCCATAACACCGCCGACCCCTATATTATATTTATTAACCCCTAATCTGCCCCCCACAACGTCGCCTCCACCTACCTACAATTATTAACCCCTAATCTGCCGATCGGACCTCACCGCTACTATAATAAATGTATTAACCCCTAATCCGCCTCACTAACCCTATAATAAATAGTATTAACCCCTAATCTGCCGATCGGACCTCACCGCTACTATAATAAATGTATTAACCCCTAATCCGCCTCACTAACCCTATAATAAATAGTATTAACCCCTAATCTGCCCTACCTAACATCGCTGACACCTAACTTCAAGTATTAACCCCTAATCTGCTGACCGGACCTCACCGCTACTCTAATAAATTTATTAACCCCTAAAGCTAAGTCTAACCCTAACCCTAACACCCCCCTAAATTAAATATAATTTAAATCTAACTAAATAAATTAACTCTTATTAAATAAATTATTCCTATTTAAAGCTAAATACTTACCTGTAAAATAAACCCTAATATAGCTACAATATACATTATAATTATATTGTAGCTATTTTAGGATTAATATTTATTTTACAGGCATCTTTGTATTTATTTTAACCAGGTACAATAGCTATTAAATAGTTAAGAACTATTTAATAGCTACCTAGTTAAAATAATTACAAAATTACCTGTAAAATAAATCCTAACCTAAGTTACAATTAAACCTAACACTACACTAGCAATAAATTAATTAAATAAAATACCTACAATTATCTACAATTAAACCTAACACTACACTATCAATAAATAAATTAAATTAAATACCTACAAATAAATGCAATTAAATAAACTAACTAAAGTACAAAAAATAAAAAAAGCTAAGTTACAAAAAATAAAAAAATTAATTACAAACATAATAAAAATATTACAACAATTTTAAGCTAATTACACCTACTCTAAGTCCCCTAAAAAAATAACAAAGCCCCCCAAAATAAAAAAATGCCCTACCCTATTCTAAAATTAAAATAGAAAAGCTCTTTTACCTTACCAGCCCTTAAAAGGGCCTTTTGCGGGGCATACCCCAAAGAATTCAGCTCTTTTGCCTGTAAAAAAAACATACAATACCCCCCCCAACATTACAACCCACCACCCACATACCCCTAATCTAACCCAAACCCCCCTTAAATAAACCTAACACTAAGCCCCTGAAGATCTTCCTACCTTGTCTTCACCATGCCAGGTATCACCGATCGCTCCAGGCTCCGAAATCTTCATCCAAGCCCAAGCGGGGGCTGGAGATCCATCATCCGGCTGAAGTCTTCTATCAAGCGACGGCTGAAGAGGTCCAGAAGAGGCTCCAAAGTCTTCCTTCTATCCGGGCAGAAGAGTAGATCCGGACCGGCAACCATCTTCTTCAAAGCGGTGACAAGCGGCTCCATGTTGAAGACCTCCGGCGCGGATCCATCCTTTTCTTGCGACGTCCTAAGTCCGAATGAAGGTTCCTTTAAATGACGTCATCCAAGATGGGGTCCCTCGAATTCCGATTGGCTGATAGGATTCTATCAGCCAATCGGAATTAAGGTAGGAAAAATCTGATTGGCTGATGGAATCAGCCAATCAGATTCAAGTTCAATCCGATTGGCTGATCCAATCAGCCAATCAGATTGAGCTCGCATTCTATTGGCTGATCGGAACAGCCAATAGGATGCGAGCTCAATCTGATTGGCTGATTCAATCAGCCAATCAGATTTTCCCTACCTTAATTCCGATTGGCTGATAGAATCCTATCAGCCAATCGGAATTCAAGGGACGCCATCTTGGATGACGTCATTTAAAGGAACCTTCATTCGGACTTAGGACGTCGCAAGAAGAGGATGGATCCGCGCCGGAGGTCTTCAACATGGAGCCGCTTGTCACCGCTTTGAAGAAGATGGTTGCCGGTCCGGATCTACTCTTCTGCCCGGATAGGAGGAAGACTTTGGAGCCTCTTCTGGACCTCTTCAGCCGTCGCTTGATAGAAGACTTCAGCCGAATGATGGATCTCCAGCCCCCGCTTGGGCTTGGATGAAGACTTCGGAGCCTGGAGCGATCGGTGATACCTGGCATGGTGAAGACAAGGTAGGAAGATCTTCAGGGGCTTAGTGTTAGGTTTATTTAAGGGGGTTTTGGGTTAGATTAGGGGTATGTGGGTGGTGGGTTGTAATGTTGGGGGGGTATTGTATGTTTTTTTTTTACAGGCAAAAGAACTGAATTCTTTGGGGTATGCCCCGCAAAAGGCCCTTTTAAGGGCTGGTAAGGTAAAAGAGCTTTTCTATTTTAATTTTAGAATAGGGTAGGGCATTTTTTTTATTTTGGGGGGCTTTGTTATTTTATTAGGGGGCTTAGAGTAGGTGTAATTAGCTTAAAATTGTTGTAATAGTTTTATTATGTTTGTAATTAATTTTTTTATTTTTTGTAACTTAGCTTTTTTATTTTTTGTACTTTAGTTAGTTTATTTAATTGTATTTATTTGTAGGTATTTTATTTAATTAATTTATTGATAGTGTAGTGTTAGGTTTAATTGTAGATAATTGTAGGTATTTTATTTAATTAATTGATTGATAGTGTAGTGTTAGGTTTAATTGTAACTTAGGTTAGGATTTATTTTACAGGTAATTTTGTAATTATTTTTACTAGGTAGCTATTAAATAGTTATTAACTATTTAATAGCTATTGTACCTGGTTAAAATAAATACAAAGTTGTCTGTAAAATAAATATAAACCCTAAAATAGCTACAATATAATTATAATTTATATTGTAGCTATATTAGGGTTTATTTTACAGGTAAGTATTTAGCTTTAAATAGGAATAATTTATTTAATAAGAGTTAATTTATTTCGTTAGATTTAAAATATATTTAACTTAGGGGGGGTGTTAGGGTTAGGGTTAGACTTAGCTTTAGGGGTTAATAAATGTATTAGAGTAGCGGTGAGGTCCGGTCGGCAGATTAGGGGTTAATACTTGAAGTTAGGTGTCGGCGATGTTAGGGAGGGCAGATTAGGGGTTAATACTATTTATTATAGGGTTATTGAGGCGGGGGTGAGGCGGATTAGGGGTTAATACATTTATTATAGTGGCGGAGAGGTACAGTCGGCAGATTAGGGGTTAATAATTTTAGGTAGGTGGAGGCGACGTTGGGGGCGGCAGATTAGGGGTTAATAAATATAATATAGGGGTCGGCGGTGTTAGGGGCAGCAGATTAGGGGTACATAGGGATAACGTAGTTTGCGGCGGTGTGCGGTCGGTAGATTAGGGGTTAAAATTTTTTATTAGAGTGGTGGCGATGTGGGGGGGGCCTCAGTTTAGGGGTACATAGGTAGTTTATGGGTGTTAGTGTACTTTAGAGCACAGTAGTTAAGAGAGTTATGAACCGGCGTTAGCCCAGAAAGCTCTTAACTCCTGTTTTTTTGTCGTTAGATTTCTAACGCTCACTTCAGCCACGACTCTAAATACCAGCGTTAGAAAGATCCCATTGAAAAGATAGGATACGCAATTGACGTAAGGGAATCTGCGGTATGGAAAAGTCGCGGCTGGAAAGTGAGCGTTAGACCCTTTCCTGACTGACTCCAAATACCAGCGGGCGGTAAAAACCAATGTTAGGAGCCTCTAACGCTGGTTTTGACCGCTACCGCCAAACTCTAAATCTAGCCTGGCTAGATTTAGGGTCTAACGCTCACTTTCCAGTCGCGACTTTTCCATACCGCAGATCCCCTTACGTCAATTGCGTATCCTATCTTTTCAATGGGATCTTTCTAACGCTGGTATTTAGAGTCGTGGCTGAAGTGAGCGTTAGAAATCTAACGACAAAACTCCAGCCGCAGAAAAATACAGAAGTTAAGAGCTTTCTGGGCTAACGACGGTTCATAAAGCTCTTAACTACTGTGCTCTAAAGTACACTAACACCCATAAACTACGTATGTACCCGTAAACTGAGGCCCCCCCCACATCGCCGCCACTCTAATAAAAAAATTTAACCCCTAATCTGCCGACCGCATACCGCCGCAACCTATGTTATCCCTATGTACCCCTAATCTGCTGCCCCTAACACCGCCGACCCCTATATTATATTTATTAACCCCTAATCTGCCGCTCCCAACGTCGCCTCCACCTACCTACAATTATTAACCCCTAATCTGCCAACCGGACCTCACCGCCACTCTAATAAATTTATTAACCCCTAAAGCTAAGTCTAACCCTAACCCTAACACCCCCCCTAAATTAAATATAATTTAAATCTAACAAAATAAATTAACTCTTATTAAATAAATTATTCCTATTTAAAGCTAAATACTTACCTGTAAAATAAACCCTAATATAGCTACAATATAAATTATAATTATATTGTAGCTATTTTAGGGTTTATATTTATTTTACAGGCAACTTTGTATTTATTTTAACCAGGTACAATAGCTATTAAATAGTTAATAACTATTTAATAGCTACCTAGTTAAAATAATTACAAAATTACCTGTAAAATAAATCCTAACCTAAGTTACAATTAAACCTAACACTACACTATCAATAAATTAATTAAATAAAATACCTACAATCATCTACAATTAAACCTAACACTACACTATCAATAAATTAATTAAATAAAATACCTACAAATAAATACAATTAAATAAACTAACTAAAGTACAAAAAATAAAAAAAGCTAAGTTACAAAAAATAAAAAAATTAATTACAAACATAATAAAAATATTACAACAATTTTAAGCTAATTACACCTACTCTAATCCCCCTAATAAAATAACAAAGCCCTCCAAAATAAAAAAAATGCCCTACCCTATTCTAAAATTAAAATAGAAAAGCTCTTTTACCTTACCAGCCCTTAAAAGGGTCTTTTGCGGGGCATACCCCAAAGAATTCAGCTCTTTTGCCTGCAAAAAAAAACATACAATACCCCCCCCCAACATTACAACCCACCACCCACATACCCCTAATCTAACCCAAACCCCCCTTAAATAAACCTAACACTAAGACCTGAAGATCTTCCTACCTTGTCTTCACCATGCCAGGCATCACCGATCGCTCCAGGCTCCGAAGTCTTCATCCAAGCCCAAGCGGGGGCTGGAGATCCATCATCCGGCTGAAGTCTTCTATCAAGCAACGGCTGAAGAGGTCCAGAAGAGGCTCCAAAGTCTTCCTCCTATCCGGGCAGAAGAGTAGATCCGGATCGGCAACCATCTTCTTCAAAGCGGTGACAAGCGGCTCCATCTTGAAGACCTCCGGCGCGGATCCATCCTCTTCTTGCGACATCCTAAGTCCGAATGAAGGTTCCTTTAAATTATGTCATCCAAGATGGCGTCCCTCGAATTCCGATTGGCTGATAGGATTCTATGAGCCAATCGGAATTAAGGTAGGGAAAATCTGATTGGCTGATTGAATCAGCGAATCAGATTGAGCTCGCATCCTATTGGCTGTTCCGATCAGCCAATAGAATGCGAGCTCAATCTGATTGGCTGATTGGATCAGCCAATCAGATTGAACGTGAATCTGATTGGCTGATTCCATCAGCCAATCAGATTTTTCCTACCTTAATTCCGATTGGCTGATAGAATCCTATCAGCCAATCGGAATTCGAGGGACGCCATCGTGGATGACGTCATTTAAAGGAACCTTCATTGGGACTTAGGACGTTGCAAGAAGAGGATGGATCCGCGCCGGAGGTCTTCAACATGGAGCCGCTTGTCACCGCTTTGAAGAAGATGGTTGCCGGTCCGGATCTACTCTTCTGCCCGGATAGAAGGAAGACTTTGGAGCCTCTTCTGGACCTCTTCAGCCGTCGCTTGATAGAAGACTTCAGCCGGATGATGGATCTCCAGCCCCCGCTTGGGCTTGGATGAAGATTTCGGAGCCTGGAGCGATCGGTGATACCTGGCATGGTGAAGACAAGGTAGGAAGATCTTCAGGGGCTTAGTGTTAGGTTTATTTAAGGGGGGTTTGGGTTAGATTAGGGGTATGTGGGTGGTGGGTTGTAATATTGGGGGGGTATTGTATGTTTTTTTTACAGGCAAAAGAACTGAATTCTTTGGGGTATGCCCCGCAAAAGGCCCTTTTAAGGGCTGGTAAGGTAAAAGAGCTTTTCTATTTTAATTTTAGAATAGGGTAGGGCATTTTTTTATTTTGGGGGGCTTTGTTATTTTATTAGGGGGCTTAGAGTAGGTGTAATTAGCTTAAAATTATTGTAATATTTTTATTATGTTTGTAATTAATTTTTTATTTTTTGTAACTTAGCTTTTTTTATTTTTTGTACTTTAGATAGTTTATTTAATTGTATTTATTTGTAGGTATTTTATTTAATTAATTTATTGCTAGTGTAGTGTTAGATTTAATTGTAGATAATTGTAGGTATTTTATTTAATTAATTTATTGCTAGTGTAGTGTTAGGTTTAATTGTAACTTAGGTTAGGATTTATTTTACAGGTAATTTTGTAATTATTTTAACTAGGTAGCTATTAAATAGTTCTTAACTATTTAATAGCTATTGTACCTGGTTAAAATAAATACAAAGTTGCCTGTAAAATAAATATTAATCCTAAAATAGCTACAATATAATTATAATTTATATTTTAGCTTTATTAGGGTTTATGTTACAGGTACGTATTTAGCTTTAAATAGGAATAATTTATTTAATAAGAGTTAATTTATTTCGTTAGATTTAAATTATATTTAACTTAGGGGGGTGTTAGGGTTAGACTTAGCTTTAGGGGTTAATAATATTATTAGAGTAGCGGTGAGGTCCGGTCGGCAGATTAGGGGTTAATACTTGAAGTTAGGTGTCGGCTATGTTAGGGAGGGCAGATTAGGGGTTAATATTTATTATAGGGTTAGTGAGGCGGATTAGGGGTTAAAACATTTATTATAGTAGCGGTGAGGTCCGGTCGGCAGATTAGGGGTTAATAATTGTAGGTAGGTGGAGGCGACGTTGTGGGGGGCAGATTAGGGGTTAATAAATATAATATAGGGGTCGGCGGTGTTATGGGCAGCAGATTAGGGGTACATAGGGATAACGTAGGTTGCGGCGGTGTACGGAGCGGCAGATTAGGGGTTAATAATAATATGCAGGGGTCAGCGATAGCGGGGGCGGCAGATTAGAGGTTAATAAGTGTAAGGTTAGGGGTGTTTAGACTCGTGGTACATGTTAGGGTGTAAGGTGCAGACTTAGGAAGTGTTTCCCCATAGGAAACAATGGGGCTGCGTTAGGAGCTTAACGCTGCTTTTTTGCAGGTGTTAGGTTTTTTTTCAGCTCAAACTGCCCCATTGTTTCCTATGGGGGATTCGTGCACGAGCACGTTTTTTAAGCTGGCCGCGTCCGTAAGCACCGCTGGTATCGAGAGTTGCAGTGGCGGTAAATTATGCTCTACGCTCCTTTTTTGGAGCCTAACGCAGCCATTCTGTGAACTCTAAATACCAGCGGTATTTAAAAGGTGCGGGGGAAAAAAAGCACGCGTAGCTAACGCACCCCTTTGGCCGCAGAACTCTAAATCTAGCCGGCCGTTAGGCAGCTGTTTGTCTATACTGCCAAATTAAAAGGAAAATGCTTTCAGACATATACTAATGGATGGTGGTCTATGGGTAAAAGCGTTAAGACATATACTAATGGCTGGTGGTCTGAGGTAATAATTTTCAGACACATAACAATGACTGGTGGTCTATGGGTAATAGCATTCAGACATATACCAATGGCAGGTGGTCTATGGGTAATAGCATTCAGACATATACCAATGGCTGTGGTCTATTGGTAATAACTTTCAGTCGACATATACCAATAGCTGGTGGTCTATGGGTAAAAGCTTTCAGACATACTAATGGCTGGTGGTCTATGGGTAAAAGCCTTCAGACATACTAATAGCTAGTGGACTGAGTGTAATAGCTTTAAGACATATACTAATGGCTGGTGGCCTGAGGGTAATAGCTTTCAGACATATACCAACAGCTGGTGGTCTGAGGGTAATAGCTTTCAGACATATACCAATGGCTGGTGGTGTGAGGGCAATAGCTTTCAGACATATACCAATGGCTGGTTTTCTATGAGTAATAGCTTTCAGACATATACCAATGGCTGGTGGTCTATGGGTAAAAGCCTTCAGACATATACCATAGGCTGGTTTTCTATGAGTAATAGCTTTCAGACATATACCAATGGCTGGTGGTCTATGGGTAAAAGCCTTCAGACATATACCTTTGGCTGGTGGTCTGAGGTAATAGTTTTCAGACATATACTAATGGCTGGTGGTCTATGGGTAAAAGCTTTCAGACATATACTAATGGCTGGTGGTCTGAGGAAATAATTTTCAGACATAAAACAACGACTGGTGGTCTGAGGGAAATAGCTTTCAGGCACATACCAATGGCTGGTGGTCTATAGGTAATAGCTTTCAGACATATACCTTTGGCTGGTGGTCTGAGGTAATAGTTTTCAGACATATACTAATGGCTGGTGGTCTATGGGTAATATCTTTCAGACATATACCAATCTGGTGGTCTGAGGGTAATAGCTTTCAGACATATACCAATGGCTGGTTTTCTATGAGTAATAGCTTTCAGACATATACTAATGGCTGGTGGTCTATGGGTAAAAGCCTTCAGACATATACCATCAGCTGGTGGTCTATGGGTAAAAGCTTTCAGACATATACCAATGGCTGGTGGTCTGAGGAAATAATTTTCAGACATAAAACAATGACTGGTGGTCTATAGGTAATAGCTTTCAGGCACATACCAATGGCTGGTGGTCTATAGGTAATAGCTTTCAGACATATACCAATAGCTGGGGGTCTATGGGTAATAGCTTTCTGTAACGTTCTGTTCTGTACCTTTAAGGCATAACACAAGAGTCTATAAATGGCCCCTCCTCATCCTGTTTCACTGCTAAGTATTTTGAATTCAATAGGTACATAGAGACAACAGAAGTCTCTGCTTAGCCATTCCAAAGACATAAAGTCTGCAAGCAAACGAAGTTATAACCGTTCAAGGCATATTCACTTTTCTACTACTTGACAAAGTGCTAAGAATTGATCTCCATATCTGCTCTTACCTCTAAACTCCGCTGCAGTAAACATCTACCTGACATCATAAGCTTCCCCCCAGCAAGCCGCAGCTACACCAACTCCCGCTGACTAATTGGCATGCTTGGAACACAGAGCCGCACTCTGCAGCGCCACACCTCTCCCACACGCTGAGATCGATTCACACGCTGCGTCTGCAGCACGCCTGTCAGCTACCTCGCAAGCCACCTCTTACCAACACCACGCTATTCCATCTCGCAAGGCCGCAACTCAGCTTAATACGGAACCGCAAGTATCAGCTCTTGTGTGAAATCCTTGCATGAACTTTAACAATTGTATAGCAGCTTAACCCTATAACTACTGGGAGACTTGTGAAAGATAGGAGTCCTTTCTGACTGCCTCTTATGAACTGTGATACAAGCTTTTAGTTTTAGTTAAGCAGGGTAACAGTCTATCAGTCTCTGTAAAACACTGTTGCTAGGTACATATCTAGACACATTTCTAGCACTCTATAAAGTATCATTCTACTTAATTTGGTTACACTCTTCTATGCTAATAGTTTGTGCTTTACTCCTTAACCTAAGGAGTCTTTATTATCACTGGTTCTCAATCCTATTTTGTCACTCTGTATACACTTGCTCCTCCACTATTTTCTGACTAACCTTAGTCCCCTCACGTCTATGAGCAAGAACTGGACTTTATGCTTTATAAGGTCTAAAGGTTTGGTGTGAGACGGAGTGGTGCTCATAGGCTGCATGCTACACTGTAAAATCTATTCTACTGAACCTTACATAATACTTAGCCATAAAAAGAATAGCATACCAGTCTATTGGAAAATATGGATTTAGGTGAGCTATCCTCCAGGGTTGGCACCCTGTCTCAAAATATGGACCTTATGCTCCAAGGGTTGCGAGAGATCAAGGCTGAAAATCAGCAACTACGGAAGTTTATTAACGAACAAATGCAAGAAAAAACAGAAACAAGTGAATTGCCTGAACCACAGATTTGCCCCCCTAAAAAATTCTCAGGGGATAGGGCACGATTCAGGGATTTTCAGAATTCCTGTACCTTATTCTTTCAGTTAAAACCTAAAACATATCCAAATGATCGCATTCGAGTACTGACAGTAATCTCCTACCTCTCTGGAGAGGCAAGAACCTGGGCTAACACCTTCTATGAATCCAACGATCCTATCCTCAACTCGCTGGATTCGTTTTTCTCAGCAATGGCGCTTCTGTACCAGGATCAGGACAGGCAAGCCACTGCTGAAACCGCAATTAGGGGTATCCGACAGGGCAGACGCCCTGTCGAAGACTACATAGCAGAGTACAAAAGATGGGCCCCTGACACTTCAAATAAAAAAGCGCATGTCAACAGCTTTCCATCCCCAGAGCAATGGTCTTTGTGAAAGAACAAACCAAACTTTGGAGCAGTTTCTACGCTGTTACTGTTCTTCACAACAAGATAACTGGTTGGAACTACTGCCATCGGCTGAATTTGCTTTTAATAACTCCACAAATGCTTCAACAAGAAACACCCCTTTTTACATCAACTATGGGTTCCATCCCACATATCATCTCAATAACTGCTCTAATACTGATTCGCCAGTCGTTAATGACTTCGTGAATTCCATTGCTCAGGGATTCAGTACCCTGAGATCCATCCTTCAGGACGCACAAAAAACCCAACAACACTATTACAACTTAAGGAGATATACCGCACCCCCCTATAAGACTGGAGACAAAGTCTGGCTTTCCACCAAGCACTTGAAGCTACCCGTACCAACCAAGAAATTAGGACCTCTTTTCATTGGTCCATTCCCTGTGGAAAAGGTACTGAACAGGAATTCCATCAGATTATTTCTCCCTCCTAGATACAGAATCCACCCGGTTTTTCATGTAGCCCTGCTCAAACCATACCACCCGGGAAGACCTGATTCTGGTCGTCCTCCTACACCTGCTCAAATCCAAGCAGGGAATTAATACGAGGTACAGGCTATCTTGGACTCCCAATATCGTGGCAGGGCCCTCCAGTACCTCATTAGGTGGAGAGGTTTTGGTCCTGATGAGGATTCATGGGAATCATCTTCCGATGTGTCTGCTCCTCGTCTCGTCTCTGACTTCCACTGTAAGCGGCCTGATAGGCCTGGACCCTGATCCGCGGAGCGGCTCCTTGGAGGGGGTTTCTGTAACGTTCTGTTCTGTACCTTTAAGGCATAACACAAGAGTCTATAAATGGCCCCTCCTCATCCTGTTTCACTGCTAAGTATTTTGAATTCAATAGGTACATAGAGACAACAGAAGTCTCTGCTTAGCCATTCCAAAGACAAAGTCTGCAAGCAAACGAAGTTATAACCGTTCAAGGCATATTCACTTTTCTACTACTTGACAAAGTGCTAAGAATTGATCTCCATATCTGCTCTTACCTCTAAACTCCGCTGCAGTAAACATCTACCTGACATCATAAGCTTCCCCCCAGCAAGCCGCAGCTACACCAACTCCCGCTGACTAATTGGCGTGCTTGGAACACGGAGCCGCACTCTGCAGCGCCACACCTCTCCCACACGCTGAGATCGATTCACACGCTGCGTCTGCAGCAGGCCTGTCAGCTACCTCGCAAGCCACCTCTTACCAACACCACGCTATTCCATCTCGCAAGGCTGCAACTCAGCTTAATACGGAACCGCAAGTATCAGCTCTTGTGTGAAATCCTTGCATGAACTTTAACAATTGTATAGCAGCTTAACCCTATAACTACTGGGAGACTTGTGAAAGATAGGAGTCCTTTCTGACTGCCTCTTATGAACTGTGATACAAGCTTTTAGTTTTAGTTAAGCAGGGTAACAGTTTATCAGTCTCTGTAAAACACTGTTGCTAGGTACATATCTAGACACATTTCTAGCACTCTATAAAGTATCATTCTACTTAATTTGGTTACACTCTTCTATGCTAATAGTTTGTGCTTTACTCCTTAACCTAAGGAGTCTTTATTATCACTGGTTCTCAATCCTATTTTGTCGCTCTGTATACACTTGCTCCTCCACTATTTTCTGACTAACCTTAGTCCCCTCACGTCTATGAGCAAGAACTGGACTTTATGCTTTATAAGGTCTAAAGGTTTGGTGTGAGACGGAGCGGTGCTCATAGGCTGCATGCTACACTGTAAAATCTATTCTACTGAACCTTACACTTTCAGACATATACCAATAGCTGGTGGTCTATGGGTAATAGCTTTCAGACATATACCAATGGCTGGTGGTCTATGGGTAATAGCTTTCAGACATATACCAATGGCTGGTGGTCTATGGGTAATAGCTTTCCGGCATATACCAATGACTGGTGGTCTGAGGTAATAGCTTTCAGACATATACCAATGGCTGGTGGTCTATGGGTAATAGCTTTCAGACCTAAACCAATAGCTGGTGGTCTATGGGTAATAGATTTCAGACATATACCAATGGCTGGTGGTCTATGGGTAATAGCTTTCAGACATATACCAATGGCTGGTGGTCTATGGGTAATAGCTTTCAGACATATACCAACGACTGGTGGTCTGAGGTAATAGCTTTCAGACATATATTAATAGCTAGTGGACCGAGTGTAATAGCTTTAAGACATATACTAATGGCTGGTGGCCTGAGGGTAATAGCTTTCAGACATATACCAACAGCTGGTGGTCTATGGGTAAAAGCTTTCAGACAAATACCTTTGGCTGGTGATCTGAGGTAATAGTTTTCAGACATATACTAATGGCTGGTGGTCTATGGGTAATAGCTTTCAGACATATACCAATGTCTGGTGGTCTGAGGCTAATAGCTTTCAGACATATACTAATGGCTAGTGGTCTGAGGGTAATAGCTTTCAGACATATACCAATGGCTGGTGGTCTGAGGGTAATAGCTTTCAGCCATATACCAATGGCTGATGGTCTATTGGTAATAGCTTTCAGATATATACCAAAGGCTGGTGGTTTATGGGTAATAGATTTCAGACATATACCAATGGCTAGTGGTCTGAGGGTAATAGCTTTCAGACATATACTAATGGCTGGTGGTCTGAGGGTAATAGCTTTCAGCCATATACCAATGGCTGATGGTCTATTGGTAATAGCTTTCAGATATATACCAAAGGCTGGTGGTCTATGGGTAATAGATTTTATACATATACCAATGGCTAGTGGTCTGAGGGTAATAGCTTTCAGACATATACCAATGGCTGGTGGTCGGAGGATAATAGCTTTCAGACATATACCAATGGCTGGTGTTCTATGGCTAATAGCTTTCAGACATATACCAATGGCTGGTGGTCTGAGGGTAATAGTTTCCAGACATATACCAATGGCTGGTGTACTATGGCTAATAGCTTTCAGACATATACCAATGGCTAGTGGTCTGAGGGTAATAGCTTTTAGACATATACCAATGACTGGTGGTCTGAGGGTAATAGCTTTTAGACATACACCAATGGCTGGTGGTCTGAGGGTAATAGCTTTCAGACATATACCAATGGCTGATGGTCTATTGGTAATAGCTTTCAGACATATACCAATGGCTGGTGGTCTATGGGTAATAGCTTTCAGACATATACCAATGGCTGGTGTTCTATGGCTAATAGCTTTCAGACATATACCAATGGCTAGTGGTCTGAGGGTAATAGCTTTTAGACATATACCAATGACTGGTGGTCTGAGGGTAATAGCTTTTAGACATACACCAATGGCTGGTGGTCTGAGGGTAATAGCTTTCAGACATATACCAATGGCTGATGGTCTATTGGTAATAGCTTTCAGACATATACCAATGGCTGGTGGTCTATGGGTAATAGCTTTCAGACATATACCAATGGCTGGTGGTCTATGGGTAATATCTTTCAGACATATACCAAAGACTGGTGGTCTGAGGTAATAGCTTTCAGACATATACCATTGTCTGGTGGTCTGAGGTAATAGTTTTCAGACATATACTAATGGCTGGTGGTCTATGGGTAATAGTTTTCAGACATATACCAATGTCTGGTGGTATGAGGTAATAGCTTTCAGACATATACCAATGGCTGGTGGTCTATGGGTAATAGCTTTCAGGCATATACCAATGGCTAGTGGTCTGAGGGTAATAGCTTTTAGACATATACCAATGACTGGTGGTCTGAGGGTAATAGCTTTCCGTCATATACCAATGGCTGATGGACTATGGGTAATAGCTACCAGACATATTCTAATGGCTAGTGGTCTGAGGTAATAGCTTTCAGACATATACCAATGGCTAGTGGTCTGAGGTAATAGCTTTCAGAGACATATACCAATGGCTGGTGGTCTGAGGGTAATAGCTTTCAGACATATACCAGTGACTGGTGATCTATGGGCAATAGATTTCAGACATATACCAATGGCTAGTGGTCTGAGGGTAATAGCTTTCAGACATATACCAATGACTGGTGGTCTATGGGTAATAACTTTCAAACATATACCAATGGCTGGTGGTCTGAGGTAATAGCTTTCAGACATATACCAATGGCTGGTGGTCTATGGGTAATACATTTCAAACATAAACCAATGAGTGGTGGTCTGAGGGTAATAGTTTTAAGACATATACAAATGGCTTGTGGTCTGAGGGTAATAGCTTTCAAACATATACCCATGGCTGGTGGTCTATGGGTAATAGCTTTAAGACATATACCAATGGCTGGTGGTCTAAGGCAGTGATTTTCAACCTTTTTTTTTTCCGTGGTACACTTTTTTACATTAAAAAATCCTGCGGCACACTACCATCCCAAAATTTTACAAAATCACACATTGTAGCCTAATACAGTATATATATATGTATATATATATATATATATATATATATATATATATATATATATATATATATATATATACACACACACACATACACGCACACTCACTGTACTGTGCTGTCATGCCATGCCTCCTACAAACTATACGTGACATATTGACATTCATTCACAAACAATCATAATGATTGTTTGTGAATGAATGTCAATATGTCACCGTTGTAAATGATGCCTGCCTGTCTGCCTGATGAGCCAGTCACATACCTCCCAATATTTCAAAATTTGAAAGAGGGACACCCCCGCACTAGGAAAAGTCCCCCCCCCCCCTTGCAAACTGGGAAAAGTGTTATATGTGGAGCACTGCCGCTGCGCAGTTACCCTCAGTCATCATCTCACTCAAAATAAAAAAACGTCCCAGAGTAAAAAACAAGCAAAATGTAAAAAATATGTCACACTGCTGTCAGTCTGCCACCGCACACCTGAGGATCTCTCACGGCACACTGGTTGAAATACACTGGTCTAAGATAATGGCTTTCAGACATATACCAATGGCTGGTGGTCTATGGGTAATAGCTTTCATACATATACCAATGGCTGGTGGTCTAAGGTAATAGCTTTCAAAAATATACCAATGGCTGGTGGTCTGAGGTAATATCTTTCAGACGTATACCAATGGCTGGTGGTCTATGGGTAATAGCTTTCAAACCTATATCAATGAGTGGTGGTCTGAGGTAATGGTTTTAAAACATATACCAATGGTTGGTGGTTTGAGAATAATAGCTTTCAGACATATACCAAAGGCTAGTGGTCTGAGGGTAAAAGCTTTCAGACATATACTAATGGTTGGTTGTCTATGGATAATAGCTTACAGACATATACCAATGGCTAGTGGTCTGAGGGTAATAGCTTTAAGACATATACCAATGACTGGTGTTCTGATGTAATAGCTTTCAGACATATACCAATGGTGGGTGGTCTATGGTTAATAGCTTTAAGACATATACCAATGACTGGTGTTCTGATGTAATAGCTTTCAGACATATACCAATGGCTGGTGGTCTGAGGGTGTTATGAATTAATAGGAGAGATGGAACTCAACTGCAGAAATTCAGTAAATTAGGTTTTGTTAGCCAGTAGTAGCACTGAGAAGCTAAGAGACTGAACTCAGAGCAACTGATACTTAGGCTATAATATAATATATACAAAGATCACCTTAACAAGAATGTAAAGGTTATAAAGTGAACAGAACTTGCAATTCTGATTTAGGTATATTAGGCTTTGCCCAGCTAGCTCCCAGTGACACAAATAGCTCAAATCTTGGGTGTAGGCAATATTCTGTTAAGCATTCCTAAAGTTAGTTAATGTCCATGCTTCATATAGGAAATAACATTAGGGAATGTTAGGAGAATGTCTTTTTAAGAAAAGATGTGTTGCGCTTGTTTAGATAACAACTGTTATTCAGTGCAGTAATATATACAGTGAGAGGTTTCCTTAACAAGACTTAGAAAGTAAATCCTGGATGAAGGAAGTAATTCAGCAACTACTCACAGTAAGGATAACAGGAGCAGCATGGAGGTTAGAGTGAACACGCTGTTAGGAGATTTACAGCACAGCAGACTGCAGACAAAGCAGATTGATCACACTGGGAACCACTCACTGTGAGTCAGGCAGTTACACACTGACCGGAGCTTCGCAGCACAGCTGAATCCTCACAATGAAATGTTTGTGGAAAGATATGATACACTTCAATAAAGGGTCTTCAGGGTTAAAGCTGAAATGAAATACTGTAGTAACAATTCCAGGAGATGCAGCTTCTAGGATTACCAAATAAAAAATACTAAAGCAGGTAAAAGTGGGCGTGTCAGGTTTAAATAACCTTGCTCACAAGGTGAAGTTGAATTAAAGGGACACTGAACCCAAATTTTTCCTTTTGTAATTCAGAAAGAGCATGCAATTTTAAGCAACTTTCTAATTTACTCCTATTATCAATTTTTCTTCTT
This sequence comes from Bombina bombina, assembly GCF_027579735.1. Classification (NCBI taxonomy): domain Eukaryota; kingdom Metazoa; phylum Chordata; class Amphibia; order Anura; family Bombinatoridae; genus Bombina; species Bombina bombina. The sequence goes on from NC_069505.1 coordinate 35,160,267, forward strand.
TCTCTTGCTATCATTATTTGAAAAAGAAGGCATCTGAGCTTTTTTTTTGGTTTCAGTACTCTTGACAGCAATTTTTGATTGGTGGATGAATTTATCCACCAATCAGCAAGGACAACCCAGGTTGTTCACCAAAAATGGGCCGGCAGCTAAACTTACATTCTTGCATTTCAAATAAAGATACCAAGAGAATGAAGACAATTTGATAATAGGAGTAAATTAGAAAGTTGCTTAAAATTTCATGCTCAATCTGAATCACGAAAGAAAATTTTTGGGTACAGTGTCCCTTTAAAGGTACAGTAGCTGAAACATGAGTTCTGAAAAGAAAGACATCCATTACAGAGGGTAATAGTTTCCAGACATATACCAATGGCTGGTTGTCTGAGGTAATAGTTTTAAAACATATACTAATAGTTGGTGGGCTGAGTTACTAGTTTTAAGACATATACTAATGACTGGTGGTCTATGGGTAAAAGTTTTCAGACATAAACCAATGGCTGGTGGTCTGAGGTAATAGCTTTAAGACATATACAAATTATTGGTTATCTATGGGTAATAGCTTTCAGACATATACCAATGGCTGGTGGTCTGTGGTAATAGCAATAGCTTTAAGACACTTAGTAATGACTGGTGGTCTATTAGTAAAAGCTTTCAGACATATACAAATGACTGGTGGTCTGAGGGTAAAAGCTTTCAGACATGTACCAATGGCTGGTGGTCTGAGAGTAATAGCTTTCAAACATATACCAATGGCTGGTGGTCTGAGAGTAATAGATTTCAAACATATATTAATGGCTGGTGGTCTATGGGTAATAGCTTTAAGACATATACCAATGACTGGTGGTCTGAGGGTAATAGCTTTCAGACATATAAAAAGGCTGGTGGTCTGAGAGTAATAGCTTTCAAACATATACTAATGGCTGGTGGTATATGGGTAATAGCTTTCAAACATATACCAATGACTGGTGATCTGAGGGTAATAGCTTTCAAACATATACCAGTGGCTGGTGGTCTATGGGTAATAGATTTCAGACATATACCAATGGCTGGTGTTCTGAGGGTAATAGCTTTCGGACATATACCAATGACTGGTGGTCTGAGGGTAATAGCTCTCAGACATATACAAATGGCTGGTGGTCTGAAGGTAATAGTTTCCAGACATATACCAATGACTGGTGGTCTATGGGTAATAGATTTCAAACATAAACCAATGAGTGGTGGTCTGAGGGTAATAGTTTTAAGACATATACAAATGGCTTGTTGTCTGAGGGTAATAGCTTTTAAACATATACCCATGGCTGGTGGTCTATGGGTAATAGCTTTAAGACATATACCAATGGATGGTGGTCTAAGGTAATAGCTTTCAGACATATACCAATGGTTAGTGGTCTGAGGGTAATAGCTTTCAGACATATACCAATGGCTGATGGTCTGTGGGTAATAGCTTTCAAACATATACCCATGGCTGGTGGTCTATGGGTAATAGCTTTCAGACATATACCAATGGTTGGTGGTCTAAGGTAATAGCTTTCAAACATATACCAATGGCTGGTGGTCTGAGGTAATATCTTTCAGACGTATACCAATGGCTGGTGGTCTATGGGTAATAGCTTTCAAAAATATATATCAATGAGTGGTGGTCTGAGGTAATAGTTTTAAGACATATACCAATGGTTGGTGGTCTGAGAGTAATAGCTTTCAGACATATACCAATGGCTGGTAGTCTATGGGTAATAGCTTTCAGACATATACCAATGGCTGGTGGTCTGCGGTAATAGCAATAGCTTTAAGACACTTAGTGATGACTGGTGGTCTATTGGTAAAAGCTTTAAGACATATACCAATGACTGGTGGTCTGAGGGTAATAGCTTTCAGACATATACCAGTGGCTGGTGGTCTATGGGTAATAGATTTCAGACATATACCAATGGCTGGTGTTCTGAGGGTAATAGCTTTCGGACATATACTAATGACTGGTGGTCTGAGGGTAATAGCTTTCAGACATATACAAATGGCTGGTGGTCTGAAGGTAATAGTTTCCAGACATATACCAATGACTGGTGGTCTATGGGTAATAGATTTCAAACATAAACCAATGAGTGGTGGTCTGAGAGTAATAGTTTTAAGACATATACAAATGGCTTGTTGTCTGAGGGTAATAGCTTTTAAACATATACCAATGGCTGGTGGTCTATGGGTAATAGCTTTCAGACATATACCAATGGCTGGTGGTCTGCAGTAATAGCAATAGCTTTAAGACACTTAGTAATGACTGGTGGTCTATTGGTAAAAGCTTTAAGACATATACCAATGACTGGTGGTCTGAGAGTAATAGCTTTCAAACATATACTAATGGATGGTGGTCTATGGGTAATAGCTTTCAGACATATACCAATAACTGGCGGTCCATGGGTAATAGGTTTCAGACATATACCATTGGCTGGTGGTCTATGGGCAATAGCTTTAAGACATATACCAATGAGTGGTGTTCTATAGGTAATAGCTTTCAGACATTTACAAATGGCTGGTGGTCTGAGGTTAATAGCTTTCAGATATATACCAATGGCTGGTGGTCTAAAGGTAATAGCTTTCAGACATATACCAATGGCTGGTGGTCTAAGGGTAATAGCCTTCAGACACATACCAATGGCTGATGGCCTGAGGGTAATAGTTTTAAGACATATACCAATGACTAGTGGTCTGAGGGTAATAGCTTTAAGACATATACCAATGGCTGATGGCCTGAGGGAAATAGTTTTAAGACATATACCAATGGCTGGTGGTCTGAGGGTAATAGCTTTCAAACATATACCAATGGCTGGTGGTCTGGGGGTATTAGTTTTCAGACATTTACCAATGGCTGGTGGTCTGAGGGTAATAGCTTTCAGACAAATACCAATGACTAGTGGTCTGTGGGTAATAGCTTTCAGACATTTACAAATGGCTGGTGGTCTGAGGGTAATAGCTTTCAGACATATACTATTGGCTGGTGGTCTATGGTTTATAGCTTTCAGACGTATACCAATGACTGGTGGTCTATGTGTAATAGCTTTCAGACATTTACCAATGGCTGATGGTCTGAGGGTAATAGCTTTCAGACATACACTAATAACTGATGGTCCATGCGTAGTAGGTTTCAGACATATACCATTGGCTGGTGGTCTATGGGCAATAGCTTTCAGACATATACCAATGGCTGGTGGACTGAGGGTAATAGCTTTCAGATATATACCAATGGCTGGTGGTCTAAAGGTAATAGCTTTCAGACATATACCAATTGCTGGTGGTCTATGGGTAATAGCTTTAAGACATATACCAATGGCTGGTGGTCTGAGGGTAATAGCTTTTTAAGGCTTCCAAAAATACAGCAGCACTCCAAACAGTGTAATTCTCAATCACAGGTTTATTGCAGAATCAGCACATAACAGCAACAACGTTTCGGACTTACATGTCCTTATTCATGCTATGCATACATCATTTCCTTTAACCTTATAAATTATCAGTGGACACACCTCCTAAATTAATTAACCAATTACATTCTTTATTAAAGGGGTAATAATTTAAGAGATGTTTTGGTTAAAGTTGATATTGGTTCATCCAAGAAGAGGAAACAGGGATTTATATCTGAAAAGAATAATGGGTGTTACCCTTGTCTAGGTTGCTCCCATTGCAACAGCATGATCAAAGGATCTGTTTTTGTACAGCCACTAACAGGGCGTACATTTTCAATTAAAGGTTATTTTACATGCAACACAGAGTATGCTATTTATCTGCTAAAATGTCCATATCGGTGAAACGACCCACAAGGTTCGAGATAGAATAACCAAACACAAATTGAACATTAGAAGAAACAATATTAAATCTCCTGTAGCTACTGACTTTATGCAGGCTGGCCATAATATAAGTAAGTTAAGGTTTTAAATAATAGAACATGTCTCCCCTTTTAGGTGTGGGGGGGGGGGGTCATAGAGAGCAATAACAAAGAGAATCCTTTTGGATTTTTCATCTTAGTTTACTTTGGTTGTAATATAGTTTTGTGTGCACACTTTAGTCTTTGTGTAAAAACATATATAAATATATGATGAATGTAATTGGTTAATTAATTTAGGAGGTGTGTCCACTGATGATTTATAATGTGTAAAGGAAATGATGTATGCATAGCATGAATAAGGACATGTAAGTCCAAAAACATTTCTGATGTTATGTGCTAATTCTGCAATAAACCTGTTATTGAGAATTACATTGTTTGGAGTGCTGCTGTAATTTTGGAATTCTTGGATATCCCTGCAGGGTTGTGTGGTCCCCTGAGAACCACACTTAGGAAGAGTTCTTGTTCTCAGGTCTTTAGATTTTTACCACCTATTCCTCAGGTAGAAGTCTTGTTCTCAGGTCTTTAGATTTTACTATCTATCCCTTAGGTAGAGGTCTTATTCTAAGGTCTTTAGATCTCAGCCCCTATTCCTTAAGTAGAGTTCTTGTTCTAAGATCTTTAGATCTCACCACCTATTCCTTAGGTAGAGGTCTGGATCTCAGGTCTTTAGATCTCACCACCTATTCCTTAGGTAGAGGACTTGTTCTCAGGTCTTTAGATCTCACCCACTATTCCCTTAAGTAGAGGTCTTGTTATCAGGTCTTTAGCTCTCACCACCTGTTCCCTTAAGTAGAGGTCTTGTTTTCAGGTCTTTAAATCTCTCCACCTATTCCCTTAAGTAGCGGTCTTGTTCTCAGGTCTTTAGATCTCACCACCTATTACCTTAAAGGGACACTAAACTTACATTTTTTCTTTCATGATTCAGCAATTTAGCTCTTACCACCTATTCCTTAGGTAGAGATCTTGTTCTATGGTCTTTAGATCTCACCACCTATTCCTTAAGAAGAGTTCTTGTTCTCAGATCTTTAGATCTCACCACCTATTCCTTAGGTAGAGGTCTTGTTCTAAGGTCTTTAGAATTCACCACCTATTCCTGAGGTAGAGGTCTTGTTCTCAGGTCTTTAGATCTCACCACCTATTCCTCAGGTAGAGTTCTTGTTCTCAGGTCTTTAGATTTCACCACCAATTCCTTAGGTAGAGGTCTTGTTCTCAGATCTTTAGATTTCACTACCGATTCCTTAGGTAGCAGCCTTGTTCTCAGGTCTTTAGAATTTACCACCTATTCCTTAGGTAGAGGTCTTGTTCTCAGGTCTTTAGCTTTCCCCACCTATTCCTTATGTAGAGTTCTTGTTCTCAGATCTTTAGATCTCACCACCTATTCCTTAGGTAGAGGTCTTGTTCTCAGGTCTTTAGATTTCCCCACCTATTCCTTTTGTAGAGGTCTTGTTCTCAGGTCTTTAGATTTCCCCACCTATTCCTTAGGAAGAGTTCTTGTTCTCAGTTCTTTAGATCTCACCACCTATTCCATAGGTAGAGGTCTTGTTCTCAGATCTTTAGATCTCACCACCTATTCCTTAGGTAGAGGTCTTGTTCTTAGGTCTTTAGATTTCCCCACCTATTCTTTAGGTAGAGTTTTTGTTCTCAGATCTTTAGATCACACCACCTATTCCTTAGGTAGAGGTCTTGTTCTCAAGTCTTTAGATTTCACCACCTATTCCTTAGGTAGAGTTCTTGTTCTCATATCTATAGATCTCGCCACCTATTCCCTTAAGTAGAGTTATTGTTTTCAGGTTTTTAGATCTCACCCCTATTCCTTAGGTATAGGTAGGCTGACCATATTGCCGCTTTAAGAAGGAACACATATGAAAAATACATATGTGAGGGTTCTTATACAAAACCATTTCTTTAAACAGCCCTGAAAACAGCCCTCACATATGTATTTTTCATATGTGTCCCTTTTTAAAGCGGCAATATGGTCAGCCTAGGTATAGGTCTTGTTCTCAGGTCTTTAGATCTCACCACCTATTCCTTAGGTAGAGGTCTTGTTCTTAGGTCTTTAGATCTCACCAGATATTCCTCAGGTAGAGTTCTTGTTCTTAGGTCTTTAGATTTCAACACCAATTCCTTAGGTAGAGGTCTTGTTCTCAGGTCTTTAGATTTCACTACCTATCCCGTAGGTAGAGGTCTTGTTCTAAGGTCTTTAGATCTCACCACCTATTCTTTAGGTAGAGGTCTTGTTCTCATATCTTTAGATTTCACCACCTATTCCAGAGATAGAGTTATTGTTCTCAGGTCTTTAGATTTTACCACTTATTCCTTAGGAAGAGGTCTTCTTCTCAGGTCTTTAGATTTCACCACCCATTCCTTAGGTAGAAATCTTGTTCTCATGTCTTTAGATTTCACCACCTATTCCTGAGATAGAGTTATTGTTCTCAGGTCTTTAGATCTCACCACCTATTCTGTAGGTAGAGGTCTTCTTTTCAGGTCTTTAGATTTTACCACCCATTCCTTAGGTAGAGATCGTGTTCTCAGATCTTTAGATCTCACCACCTATTCTGTAAGTAGAGGTCTTCTTTTCAGTTCTTTAGGTCTCACCACCTATTCTGTAGGTAGAGGTCTTCTTTTCAGGTCTTTAGATCTCACCACCTATTCCTTAGGAAGATGTCTTCTACTCAGGTCTTTAGATTTCACCACCCATTCCTTAAGTAGAGGTCTTATTCACAGGTCTTTAGATCTCACCACCTATTCATTAGGAAGAGTTCTTGTTCACAGGTCTTTTAATTCCACCACCTATTCCTTAGGTAGATGTCTTGTTCTCAGGTCTTTAAATTTTACTATCTATCCCTTAGGTAGAGGTTTTGTTCTAAGGTAATCAGATCTGAGCCCCTCTTCCTTAAGTAGAGTTCTTGTTCTCAGATCTTTATATCTTACCACCTATTCCTTAGGTAGAGGTCTTGTTCTCAGGTCTTTAGATTTCACCACCTATTCCTTAGGTAGAGGTCTTGTTCTCAGATCTTTAGATCTCACCACCCATTCCTTGAGTAGAGGTCTTGTTCTCAGGTCTTTAGATTTCACCACCTAATCCTTAGGTAGCAGCCTTGTTCTAAGACCTGAGAACAAGACCTCTACCTCAGGAATAGGTGGTGAATTCTAAAGACCTTAGAACAAGACCTCACCTAAGGAATAGGTGGTGAGATCTAAAGATCTGAGAACAAGAACTCTTCTTAAGGAATAGGTGGTGAGATCTAAATATCTGAGAACAAGAACTCTAGCTAAGGAATAGATGGGGAAATCTAAAGAACTGAGAACAAGACCTCTACCTAAGGAATAGGTAGTGAGATCTAAAGACCTGAGAACAAGAACTCTAACCAATTAATTTGTGGTGAAATCTAAAGACCCGAGAACAAGGCTGCTACCTAAGGATTAGGTGGTGAAATCTAAAGACCTGAGAACAAGACCTCTACTCAAGGAATGGGTGGTGAGATCTAAAAATCTGAGAATAAGACTTCTACCTAAGGAATAGGTGGTGAAATCTAAAGACCTGAGAACAAGACCTCTACCTAAGGAATAGGTGGTAAGATATAAAGATCTGAGAACAAGAACTCTACTTAAGGAAGAGGGGCTGAGATCTGATTACCTTAGAATAAGACATCTACCTAAGGGATAGATAGTAAAATTTAAAGACCTGAGAACAAGACATCTACCTAAGGAATAGGTGGTGGAATTTAAAAGACCTGAGAACAAGAACTCTTCCTAATGAATAGGTGGTAAGATCTAAAGACCTGTGAATAAGACCTCTACTTAAGGAATGGGTGGTGAAATCTAAAGACCTGAGTAGAAGACCTCTTCCTAAGGAATAGGTGGTGAGATCTAAAGACCTGAAAAGAAGACCTCTACCTACAGAATAGGTGGTGAGATCTAAAGACCTGAAAAGAAGACCTCTACCTACAGAATAGGTGGTGAGATCTAAAGATCTGAGAACACGATCTCTACCCGAGAGTTCTTGTTCTCAGGTCTTTTAATTCCACCACCTATTCCTTAGGTAGATGTCTTGTTCTCAGGTCTTTAAATTTTACTATCTATCCCTTAGGTAGAGGTCTTCTTCTAAGGTAATCAGATCTGAGCCCCTCTTCCATAAGTAGAGTTCTTGTTCTCAGATCTTTATATCTTACCACCTATTCCTTAGGTAGAGGTCTTGTTCTCAGGTCTTTAGATTTCACCACCTATTCCTTAGGTAGAAGTCTTGTTCTCAGATTTTTAGATCTCACCACCCATTCCTTGAGTAGAGGTCTTGTTCTCAGATCTTTAGACTTCACCACCTATTCTTTAGGTAGCAGCCTTGTTCTCGGGTCTTTAGATTTCACCACAAATTAATTGGTTAGAGTTCTTGTTCTCAGGTCTTTAGACCTCACTACCTATTCCATAGGTAGAGGTCTTGTTCTCAGATCTTTAGATCTCACCACCTATTCCATAGGTAGAGGTCTTGTTCTCAGATCTTTAGATCTCACCACCTATTCCTTAGGTAGAGGTCTTGTTCTTAGGTCTTTAGATTTCCCCACCTATTCTTTAGGTAGAGTTTTTGTTCTCAGATCTTTAGATCACACCACCTATTCCTTAGGTAGAGGTCTTGTTCTCAAGTCTTTAGATTTCACCACCTATTCCTTAGGTAGAGTTCTTGTTCTCATATCTATAGATCTCGCCACCTATTCCCTTAAGTAGAGTTATTGTTTTCAGGTTTTTAGATCTCACCCCTATTCCTTAGGTATAGGTAGGCTGACCATATTGCCGCTTTAAGAAGGAACACATATGAAAAATACATATGTGAGGGTTCTTATACAAAACCATTTCTTTAAACAGCCCTGAAAACAGCCCTCACATATGTATTTTTCATATGTGTCCCTTTTTAAAGCGGCAATATGGTCAGCCTAGGTATAGGTCTTGTTCTCAGGTCTTTAGATCTCACCACCTATTCCTTAGGTAGAGGTCTTGTTCTTAGGTCTTTAGATCTCACCAGATATTCCTCAGGTAGAGTTCTTGTTCTTAGGTCTTTAGATTTCAACACCAATTCCTTAGGTAGAGGTCTTGTTCTCAGGTCTTTAGATTTCACTACCTATCCCGTAGGTAGAGGTCTTGTTCTAAGGTCTTTAGATCTCACCACCTATTCTTTAGGTAGAGGTCTTGTTCTCATATCTTTAGATTTCACCACCTATTCCAGAGATAGAGTTATTGTTCTCAGGTCTTTAGATTTTACCACTTATTCCTTAGGAAGAGGTCTTCTTCTCAGGTCTTTAGATTTCACCACCCATTCCTTAGGTAGAAATCTTGTTCTCATGTCTTTAGATTTCACCACCTATTCCTGAGGTAGAGTTATTGTTCTCAGGTCTTTAGATCTCACCACCTATTCTGTAGGTAGAGGTCTTCTTTTCAGGTCTTTAGATTTTACCACCCATTCCTTAGGTAGAGATCGTGTTCTCAGATCTTTAGATCTCACCACCTATTCTGTAAGTAGAGGTCTTCTTTTCAGTTCTTTAGGTCTCACCACCTATTCTGTAGGTAGAGGTCTTCTTTTCAGGTCTTTAGATCTCACCACCTATTCCTTAGGAAGATGTCTTCTACTCAGGTCTTTAGATTTCACCACCCATTCCTTAAGTAGAGGTCTTATTCACAGGTCTTTAGATCTCACCACCTATTCATTAGGAAGAGTTCTTGTTCACAGGTCTTTTAATTCCACCACCTATTCCTTAGGTAGATGTCTTGTTCTCAGGTCTTTAAATTTTACTATCTATCCCTTAGGTAGAGGTTTTGTTCTAAGGTAATCAGATCTGAGCCCCTCTTCCTTAAGTAGAGTTCTTGTTCTCAGATCTTTATATCTTACCACCTATTCCTTAGGTAGAGGTCTTGTTCTCAGGTCTTTAGATTTCACCACCTATTCCTTAGGTAGAAGTCTTGTTCTCAGATTTTTAGATCTCACCACCCATTCCTTGAGTAGAGGTCTTGTTCTCAGGTCTTTAGATTTCACCACCTAATCCTTAGGTAGCAGCCTTGTTCTAAGACCTGAGAACAAGACCTCTACCTCAGGAATAGGTGGTGAATTCTAAAGACCTTAGAACAAGACCTCACCTAAGGAATAGGTGGTGAGATCTAAAGATCTGAGAACAAGAACTCTTCTTAAGGAATAGGTGGTGAGATCTAAATATCTGAGAACAAGAACTCTAGCTAAGGAATAGATGGGGAAATCTAAAGAACTGAGAACAAGACCTCTACCTAAGGAATAGGTAGTGAGATCTAAAGACCTGAGAACAAGAACTCTAACCAATTAATTTGTGGTGAAATCTAAAGACCCGAGAACAAGGCTGCTACCTAAGGATTAGGTGGTGAAATCTAAAGACCTGAGAACAAGACCTCTACTCAAGGAATGGGTGGTGAGATCTAAAAATCTGAGAACAAGACTTCTACCTAAGGAATAGGTGGTGAAATCTAAAGACCTGAGAACAAGACCTCTACCTAAGGAATAGGTGGTAAGATATAAAGATCTGAGAATAAGAACTCTACTTAAGGAAGAGGGGCTGAGATCTGATTACCTTAGAATAAGACCTCTACCTAAGGGATAGATAGTAAAATTTAAAGACCTGAGAACAAGACATCTACCTAAGGAATAGGTGGTGGAATTTAAAAGACCTGAGAACAAGAACTCTTCCTAATGAATAGGTGGTAAGATCTAAAGACCTGTGAATAAGACCTCTACTTAAGGAATGGGTGGTGAAATCTAAAGACCTGAGTAGAAGACCTCTTCCTAAGGAATAGGTGGTGAGATCTAAAGACCTGAAAAGAAGACCTCTACCTACAGAATAGGTGGTGAGATCTAAAGACCTGAAAAGAAGACCTCTACCTACAGAATAGGTGGTGAGATCTAAAGATCTGAGAACACGATCTCTACCCGAGAGTTCTTGTTCTCAGGTCTTTTAATTCCACCACCTATTCCTTAGGTAGATGTCTTGTTCTCAGGTCTTTAAATTTTACTATCTATCCCTTAGGTAGAGGTCTTCTTCTAAGGTAATCAGATCTGAGCCCCTCTTCCATAAGTAGAGTTCTTGTTCTCAGATCTTTATATCTTACCACCTATTCCTTAGGTAGAGGTCTTGTTCTCAGGTCTTTAGATTTCACCACCTATTCCTTAGGTAGAAGTCTTGTTCTCAGATTTTTAGATCTCACCACCCATTCCTTGAGTAGAGGTCTTGTTCTCAGGTCTTTAGACTTCACCACCTATTCTTTAGGTAGCAGCCTTGTTCTCGGGTCTTTAGATTTCACCACAAATTAATTGGTTAGAGTTCTTGTTCTCAGGTCTTTAGACCTCACTACCTATTCCTTAGGTAGAGGTCTTATTCTCAGGTTTTTAGATTTCCCCATCTATTCCTTAGCTAGAGTTCTTGTTCTCATATCTTTAGATCTAACCACATATTCCCTTAAGTAGAGTTCTTGTTTTCAGGTTTTTAGATCTCCCCACCTATTCCTGAGGTAGAGGTCTTGTTCTCAGGTCTTTAGAACTCACCACCTATTCCTCAGGTAGAGTTCTTGTTCTCAGGTCTTTAGATTTCACCACCAATTCCTTAGGTAGAGGTCTTGTTCTCAGATCTCTAGATTTCACTACCTATTCCTTAGGTAGAGGTCTTGTTCTAAGGTATTTAGATCTCACCACCTATTCCTTAGGTATAGTTCTTGTTCTAAGGTCTTTAGATCTCACCACCTATTCCTTAGGTAGAGGTCTTGTTCTCACGTCTTTAGATTTCACCACCTATTCCTGAGGTAGAGTTATTGTTGTCAGGTCTTTAGATTTCACCACCCATTCCTTAAATAGAGGTCTTGTTCTCAGATCTTTTATTTTTTTATTTTTTTTATTTATCATCCAATAACAGAAAACATTGCAAAGTTAGGGATCAAAGTATAACCATAGGGTCACGCAGCACCCAAAACGAAGCCAACAAGATATTAGCTGCAACTCAAGATCATGGTTCTCCAAATATTGGCATTATTGCCTATTAAATAAAATCCAACAAAATCAACTCATATGGAATGAAGAGAAAAAAAGAGACACAACCCCCCCCCCCAAAAAAAACCACACCTCTGTCCCCATACCCCTCTCGTTCCATCCCTCTCTCATTCGTCACCAAGCCATGTATTGGGCAGGGGACCAGCAAAATCTGTAGTGGTTTAACTAGAGAAATTTGTGAAGACATGGGAAATGACAAAATATACACTTTCCAGTGCTTGAAGAATACTGCTAATTGGGCCTCAGTGGGATTCTGTAGATTACATTGTTCTAACAATAATTGGGACATTAATGCATTTTTAAGTTCTTTCAATTTCGATGCTGCTTGTGGCTTCCAGGACCTTAGAATAAGATTTCGCCATAGAAATATAATAGTGTTAATTAACTTAAAGTTTTTATATGTTCCTTGGAATTAGACTAAAAAAAATATTTCCAGCAGCTGAATATGAAAATCTAGCAGTAATATTGAGTTCATCCAATAGGACACTTTAGCCCAAAATTGACAAATTATTGGGCAGGCCCAGAATTAATGTTGAAGATCTGTGGCGGAGGCACTGCATCTAGAGCATAAAGTATTTGTCTTATACCATCTAGATAATCTATCTGGAGTCAAATACATCATTAAGCTTATTTTAATCTGAGACTCCCTCCAAGCCGTCAGAACCCAGGCTTTCTCTATTAATTTAAAGGTGTCCACTATTACCTGAGTATCTATATCAGATTTCTTTTTAATACATTTAGAAACTATATATTCCATTTGCTCTGGAGAGGGACGTTGATTGAGAAGAGAATATAGAGAAGAAATGAAGTATACCCCCATTTGATATGCATTAATCCTACTCTGTAGGTCTGAAAGTGACCAATCCGAGCCATATTTTTCTTTCAGTTAGGAACAAAAATGTCTTATCTGCATATAGGCATAGAAGTCTCTTTTGTAAAGCCCGAATTGGCTACATAGATTGGCAAAAGCTAGAGGAGATAGATCTGGTTATAGAATTTGTGTAATACAATTCAAGCCTTTACTGGACCATTGTCTAAAAACGTCATTTGTTAGACCTAGCAAAAAATTTGGATTGCCTGTGATGTCAGCTTTATAGATGGGGACCAGGATATTCTGTATTAAATAAAATAATTTAGGGAAGAGTATCTTTTTAATTAATGTAATACGTTCTGTTAATGAAATAGGTCAATTTACCCAGTCCTCCATCTTTTTCTTGTAGTCCACAAAACATCTGGGAAAATTTAGATTATACCATTCTTCAGGGTTGGGACTTAGCCTGATACCTAGATAGGTAATCTGAGAGGTCTCTATAAATGGATGTTTAATGCTGTGGTCCTTTTTATCCAACCACAGAAGTTCAGATTTAGACAGGTTAATTTTATAGCTTGAAATTTGCCCAAATACTGCAACAATATCCATGAGGAAAGGGAGATTCCTCTTAATATTACTAAGAAACAGAAGTAAATCTTCAGCATAAAGTAATAGGACCAGTTTATGTCCCCCTATACGAATACCCTCAAGTTGTTGATGGAGGAAAATCGTCAAGAGTTCAAATGATACATTGAAAAGTAATGGGGAGTGTGGACAGCCTTGTCTGGTTCCCCTTTGTAGGACCAGACACTGTGAAATCTCACCATAAATAATTAGAGCGGAAGTCTGACCACTATATATTAAGCGGATAAAGTTATTGAGCTATCCAGTCAAGCCAATTTACTGTAAAGAAATGCGTCAACTGTTAGTAAGGCCAGATCCGTAGTATCCTTATGTCTAGAAGATTTAAATTTATTCCAGAAAAAGTCAAGCATTGTCATTACCTTTCGCATAATTTTTGCCGGATTCCTGCCCGCCATAAAGCCTGATTGATTTTCATGGATTATCAAACCTAAATGAGGTTTTAGTCTATTGGCTAAGATAATAATAGTTTAAGGTTGGTGTTCAGTACTGATATGGGCCTATATGAGGCTGTGAGTTCCGGGTCTTTATTTTTTTAAGAATTAGATATATATTGGCGGCTGCAAAATACGGGCAACATTTTGTATTATTAAAGGGACATTAAACCCCAAAATGTTCTTTCATGATTCAGATAGAAAATACATTTTTAAACAACATTCCTATTTACTTCTATTATCTAATTTGCTTCATTCTTTAGATATCTTTTGTTAAAGAAATAGCAATACACATGGGTGAGCCAATCACATGAGGCATCTATGTGCAGCCACCAATCAGAAGCTACTGAGCCTATCTAGATATGCTTTTCGGGAAAGAATATCAAGAGAATGAAGCAAATTAGATAATAGAAGTAAATTAGAAAATTGTATAAAATGATATTCTCCATCTGAATCATGAAAGAAAAAAATTGGGTTTAAAGTCCCTTTAAGAAAATACAAATTAAATAACTTATCAAGTATAGGGGAAATATGTGACTGTAGAATCCTATAGAATTTGATAGGAAGACAATCTGGTCCAGCCGCTTTATTGGTCTTAGCTGTCTTGATGGCAGCTAAAATTTCAGCCTCTGAAATAGGGCTGTTAATTCCAGCCATAAATTCTATAGGGAGTTTAGGGGTTTTAATTTTATCCCTGAATACTTTTTCCTTATTGACCTCATGATCCTCATGATTATACAGCTCTTTGAAATAGTTGAAGAAAACTCTACTGATGTCAGAATTATTAGTAAACTTATCGGTACCGCTTCTGATGGTCGCTATACTGTTCCTATTAATTGTTTTTGTGATCCTAGCCAAGAATTTAGCGGACCTACCCACAAAACCCCCATAAAGAGCCTTTTGTCTTCGGTCCTCTTGAGTGGTTTTCTGTTTAATAAAAATATCACGAGAGGTCTTAGCATTTATATATTTAAGCCAACTGGAATTAGAAGGGTCCCCCAAATATGCTCTATATGTATTTTTGACTTGATTGGATATCTAAATTTCTTGTTATTTGAATAAGTCGGCACATATAGGCCTTTATATTGCCTCTTAGCACAGCCTTAGCGGATTCCCAAAACATCTCTGGTTTTTCTATATATGAAATATAATTTAAAAATTCCCTCCATTTCGCTTTAAGACAATTTTGAAAATGAATGTTGTTCGCCATGTATTTCGGAAAGAAAATGTTCTGATTACTGGGGGGGGGGGGGGTAAGGGACGCGTTAAGCTCTAATGTAATAATAGTGTGATCCAAAATTACTATGTCTCCAATATCTGCTCTCCAAGACCAATCAGGGGCTCTGAAATCAGAAACAAATCAATTCTAGACAAAGATTGATGTCCCTTAGACATACATGTATAAGATCTCAAGTCTGGTTTCTGAGAGCGCCAAATGTCAACCAAGCCTAAGTGAAAACAAAACTTCTGAAGAATACTTGCCTTCCTATCCCTAATAATGCATGGATTTTTATTAACTCTGTCTAACTTGGGTTCCGCAATTAAGTTGAAATCTCCTGCCACTATGAGATTTTGTCCTAAATATTTATGTAGATGCAGTGCCATATTGTTCAAAAATTCCCTGTCAACCTTATTGGGGCCATAAATGTTACAAAGAACGAAGCGTGTTTTGTTATAGAGCATCTCTATAATTTGAAAATGGCCCTCCAAGTCTATAAAACTAGATTCTATTTTATATTCTAGGGATTTATTAAAAAGAATTGCCACGCCTCTCCACTGAGAGTTGTGAGGGGCGGCAATAACCTCCCCAACCCATTTAGTCTGAAGTTTGGAAATTTCAGTTGTTTTTAAGTGAATCTCCTGTAAGAAGGCAATATCAGGTTTAGACTTACCAAGCTGCTAAATTATTGCTTTTTTTTTTTATTGGGGAGGTTATACCGCCTACATTCCGAGAAGCTAAATTAAAAGTTGCTAACATTTATCTCGACTAGGGATGGGTACGTGTGGTAGATGTAGAGAAAGCAAAGATGACAGGGAGGAGGGAGAGACAAGGGGAAAGAGGGCAAAAACCTTGACTTACACATAACACAACTAAACCACAATTCTGTAAACAAAGCATAATTGAACAAGCTTCATTCCTTAACCTAGGAATCTAACAGAAATTAGTGACTCATAGTGTATTATCCAGTTATCATGATTATCCCAACTCCTTACAAAGAGATACTGCTTACTTCATTAACATTGTTTAATGTATACAAGGTCCCTGCCTTTGAAACTAGGAGTTTTGCAGGATAGACTAATCTAACATTGCACTCTGCTTTCATGAATTTGGCATAAAAGGGAGACATTTCTCTTCTTTTGGTCAAGGTTTCAGAGGAGAAATCTTGAAAAATCTAAATTTTGTGTGGGCCTATAAGAAGGGAATTGAGTTTCCTGTAATATTTCAGATATAATAATTTATCTTAGTACTTAACAAATTTAAAAATAATAGGTCTTGGTTTAGATTCCACATTATTACTCTCTTAAATGCCCAATTCTGTGCACTCTTTCTATGTGAAAGGGTGTGGAGGGAGGCGGGATCAAGAGTGACTGAGGTAGGGAGACAGAGGCAAAGGCCATCAGATCTTGAAACTCTACCGATTCTGGGAGGCCAAAAACTCTCAAGTTGTTATGCCTCGACCGGTCCTTGAGATCTTCAATTCTAGACTGTAACAAAGCAATGGCATTGCCTTGAGCAGTTGTGGTGGGAACGTAGAGATTCATTCTGTCCTCTAAGTCAGACACACTTGTCTCCACCTCCTCCATTATGGCTGTAAACTGTCTAATTTCAATCGTCAGGTTAGAAATCTCAGATTTAATTTCTTGTTTGATTGAATCTAAATGGGGAGCAATCATTTTAGCAACTTCGGAAGCAAATTCTGACATATCATTAAAGCAAATACTAGATACTTCCCGCTCATCTGAGGTATCAAGGGTGAGATCTGAATTTTTAGTACTACCTATCTTATCCTTTTGTTTAGGGGGCATAGTAGGGGAGGAACCTTTATGGTGAGCAATGAACCTATCCATTCACCTCTGTAAATACTTTCGCCTAGATTTAGAGTTTGGCTTTAGCCGTCAAAAGCAGCGTTAAGGGGTCCTAACGCTGCTTTTGGCTGCCCGCTGGTATTTAGAGTCAGGCAGGAAAGGGTCTAACGCTCACTTTCAAGCCGCGACTTTTCCATACCGCAGATCCCCTTACGCCAATTGCGTATCCTATCTTTTCAATGGGATCTTCCTAACGCTGGTATTTAAAGTCTTGGCTGAAGTGAGCGGTAGAGCCTCTACCAACAAGACTCCTACCGCCAAAAAAAGTCAGTAGTTAAGAGCTTTATGGGCTAACGCCAGTTTATAAAGCTCTTAACTACAGTGCTCTAAAGTACACTAACACCCATAAACTACCTATGTACCCCTAAACCGAGGTCCCCCCACATTGCCACCACTATAATAAATATTTTTAACCCCTAATCTGCCGACCGCGCACCGCCGCCACCTACATTATCGCTATGAACCCCTAACATCGCCGACACCTACATAATATTTATTAACCCCTAATCTGCCCCCCCCAACGTTGCCCCTACCTAACTACACTTATTAACCCCTAATCTGCCGACCGGACCTCGCCGCCACTATAATAAATGTATTAACCCCTAAAGCTAAGTCTAACCTTAACACCCCCCTAAATTAAATATAATTTTAATCTTACGAAATAAATTAAATCTTATTAACTAAAGTATTCCTATTTAAAACTAAATACTAACCTGTAAAATAAACCCTAATATAGCTACAATATAACGAATAATCATATTGTAGCTATTTTACTATTTATATTTATTTTACAGGCAACTTTGTATTTATTTTAACTAGGTACAATAGCTATTAAATAGTTAATAACTATTTAATAGCTACCTAGTTAAAATAATTATAAAATTACCTGTAAAATAAATCCTAACCTAAGTTACAATTAAACCTAACACTACACTATCAATAAATGAATTAAATAAATTACCTACAATTACATAAAATTAAATAAACTAAACTAAATTACAAAAAAAACAAACACTAAATTACAAAAAATAAAAAAAGATTACAAGAATATTAGGCTAATTACACCTACTCTAAGCCCCCTAATAAAATAAAAAAGCCCCCCAAAATAATAAAGGTCCCTACCCTATTCTAAATTAAAAAGTAACCAGCTCTTTAACCAGCCCTTAAAAGGGCTTTTCGCGGGGCATGCCCCAAAGTAATCAGCTCTTTTGCCTGTAAAAAAAAAATACAACCCCCCCACAACATTAAAACCCACCACCCACATACCCTAACCCAAACCCCCCTTAAATAAACCTAACACTACCCCCCTGAAGATCTCCCTACCTTGAGTCGTCTTCACCCAGCCGGGCCGAAGTCTTCATCCGATGGGGCAGAAGAGGACATGCAGACCGGATGTTGGATGACGTCATTTAAAGGAACCTTCATTCAGCGAGTAGGCATCGGTTGAAGAGGATGGATCCGCTTCGGCTGGAAGAAGATGGCTCCGCTCCGCTCCGGATGGATGAAGATAGAAGATGCCGCTTGGATGAAGATGTCTGCCGGTCCGGATGTCCTCTTCTGCCCGGATAGGATGAAGACTTCTGCCGGTCTGGATGTCCTCTTCTGCCCCATCGGATGAAGACTTCGGCCCGGCTGGATGAAGACGACTCAAGGTAGGGAGATCTTCAGGGGGGTAGTGTTAGGTTTATTTAAGGGGGGTTGGGGTTAGAGTAGGGGTATGCGGGTGGTGGGTTTTAATGTTGGGGTGGTTGTATTTTTTTTTACAGGCAAAAGAGCTGATTACTTTGGGGCATGCCCTGCATAAAGCCCTTTTAAGGGCTGGTAAAAGAGCTGGTTACTTTTTAATTTAGAATAGGGTAGGGACCTTTATTATTTTAGGGGGCTTTTTTATTTTATTAGGGGGCTTAGAGTAGGTGTAATTAGCCTAATATTCTTGTAATCTTTTTTTATTTTTTGTAATTTAGTGTTTTTTTTTTTTTTTTTGTAATTTAGTTTAGTTTATTTAATTGTATGTAATTGTAGGTAATTTATTTAATTAATTTGTTGATAGTGTAGTGTTAGGTTTAATTGTAACTTAGGTTAGGATTTATTTTACAGGTAATTTTGTAATTATTTTAACTAGGTAGCTATTAAATAGTTAATAACTATTTAATAGCTATTGTACCTAGTTAAAATAAATACAAAGTTGCCTGTAAAATAAATATAAATCCTAAAAAAGCTACAATATAATTATTCGTTATATTGTAGCTATATTAAGGTTTATTTTACAGGTAAGTATTTAGTTTTAAATAGGAATACTTTAGTTAATAAGATTTAATTTATTTTGTTAGATTACAATTATATTTAATTTAAGGGGGTGTTAGAGTTAGGGTTAGACTTAGCTTTAGGGGTTAATACATTTATTAGAGTAGCGGCAGATTAGGGGTTAATACTTGAAGTTAGGTGGCGGCGATGTTAGGGAGGGCAGATTAGGGGTTAATACTATTTATTATAGGGTTTGTGAGACGGGAGTGTGGCGGTTTAGGGGTTAATACATTTATTATAGTGGCGGCGATGTCCGGTCGGCAGATATTCAGGCCCATTTATCAAGCTCCGTATGGAGCTTGAAGGGTCGTGTTTCTGGCGAGTCTTCAGACACAACTTATGAAGCAGCGGTCGGCAGATTAGGGGTTAATACTTGAAGTTAGGTGGCGGCGACGTTGGGGGGGGGCAGATTAGGGGTTAATACTATTTATTATAGGGTTTTGCGAGGTGGGAGTGCGGCGGTTTGGGAGTTAGTAACTTTATTAGGGTAGCGGCAAGGTCCGGTCGGCAGATTAGGGGTTAATAAGTGTAGGTAAGGTAGCGGCGATGTTGGGGGGCAGATTAGGGGTTAAAAATTTAATATAGGTGTCAGCGATGTTAGGGGCAGCAGATTAGGGGTACATAGGTATAATGTAGGTTGCGGCGGTGTCCGGAGCGGCAGATTAGGGGTTAATAGTATAATGCAGGTGTCAGCGATAGCGGGGGCGGAAGATTAGAGGTTAATAAGTGTAAGGTTAGGGGTGTTTAGACTCGGGGTTCATGTTAGGGTGTTTGGTGCAGACTTAGAAACTTTTTTCCCCATAGGAAACAATGGGGCTGCATTGGGAGCTTAACGCTGCTTTTTTGCAGGTGTTAGTTTTTTTTTCATCCCAAACTGCCCCATTGTTTCCTATGAGGGAATCGTGCATGAGCACGTTTTGCCAGCTTACCACTACCGTAAGCAACGCTCGTATTGAGGGTTGAAGTGGCGGTAAATTCGGCTCAACGCACCCTTTTTGGAGCCTAACGCAGCCCCTCAGACAACTCTAAATACCAGCGTTGTCTTAAGGATGCGTTGGGGAAAAAAGCTGCGTTAGCTACGTGGGTCTTTACCGACAAAACTCTAAATCTAGCCGTTAGGGAATTATAGTGTCTAATAATGTTTTTTCAAAGAAAAAAACAAATCAAAAAATAAATGCAAACCAAATAAAAAGTGGAAGAACCTTGAATTAGGGGCCAGTAGGTCCAAAACATATAAACTACTATGCACGTGGCATCTAGAACTAGAACCCACTAGCCTAGTGCATCTAGTGTACTTAGTGTATTCCTGCAACCTGAAGTTGCAACCAATTTAATAAATTAACAGCCAAAAAAAGGAAAAAAATAAACAAAAACCACAGTGGAGATGTGTGAGATAATTAATGTGTAATAAAGTGTAAATAAGGTTCCTATTTGAACGTGAGAAGAAAGGATTATTGTAAGCAAAGAAATAGTCCTGTTCTCACACCAGATGATATTGATACAAATTAGCAATAATGCCTATACAATGTTAACTTGGGGCTAATGCTTGAATATATAAAAACTCTAGACCCAGGCTTTCGGTCTAGAACCAAAACCTGAGGGTTAAGGATATCAAGATATCCATCTATGCCTCACTGTTACTCGCTGTCTGCTAGTTACGTATATCCTTAGATTAATTAGATAACCTCTTCAATGTTTTTAAACTATATTTCAAACATGTGACATAAGATTCAGACAAAACCATGAATTGAGCATAACAGTAAATAAATGCTGTTAGTTAAATGCATCCACAACCAGAATTGAACCACAGCAATCCTCAGTCCCAAACTCAGAGACGCGTGGCAGATTGTAGCTACCTGCAAGCTACCTGTTCACTACGCCCCCAGCCGGAAGTCTGTTCTCAGATCTTTAGATCTCACCACGTATTCCTTAGGTAGAGTTCTTGTTCTCAGGCCTTTATATTTAACCACCTATTCCTTAGGTAGAGGTCTTATTCTCAGGTCTTTAGATCTCACCACCTATTTCTTAGAAAGAGTTTTTGTTCTCAGTTCTTTAGATTTTACCACCTATTCCTTAAGTAGAGGTCTTGTTCTCAGGTCTTTAGATTTCACCACCTATTCCTTAGGTAGAGGTCTTGTTCTCAGAATTTTAGATTTCACCACCTATTCCTTAGGTAGAGGTCTTGTTTTCAGGTCTTTAGATTTCACCACCTATTCCTTGGGTAGAGGTCTTGTTCTCGGGTCTTTAGATTTCACCACATATTAATTGGTTAGAGGTCTTGTTCTCAGGTCTTTAGATTTCACCGCCTATTCCTTAGGTAGAGGTCTTGTTCTCAGATCTTTAGATCTCACCACCTTTTCCTTAGGTAGAGTTCTTGTTCTCAGTTCTATAGATCTCACCGCCTACTCCTTAGGTAGAGTTTTTGTTCTCAGATCTTTAAATCTCAACACCTGTTCCTTAGGTAGAGTTCTTGTTCTCAGGTCTTTAGATCTCACCATCTATTCCTTAGGTTGAGCTCTTGTTCTCAGGTTTTTAGATCTTACCACATATTCCTTAGGTAGAGGTCTTGTTCTCAGGTCTTTAGGTTTTACCACCTATTCCTTAGGTAGAGTTCCTGTTTTCTGGTCTCTAGATTTCACCACCTATTCCTTAGGTAGAGGTCTTGTTCTCAGGTCTTTAGATCTCACCACCTACTCCTTAGGTAGAGGTCTTATTCTCAGGTCTTTAGATCACACCACCTATTCCTTAGGTAGAGTTCTTGTTCTCAGGTCTTTAGATTTCACCACTTATTCCTTGGGTAGAGGTCTTGTTCTTGGCTCTTTAGATTTCCCCAGATATTAATTGGTTAGAGTTCTTGTTCTCAGGTCTTTAGATTTAACCCCCTATTTCTTAGGAATAGTTCTTGTTCTCAGATTTTTAGATCTCACCACATATTCCTTAGGTAGAGGTCTTGTTTTCAGGTCTTTAGATTTCACCACCTATTCCTTGGGTAGAGGTCTTGTTCTCGGGTCTTTAGATTTCACCACATATTATTTGGTTAGAGATCTTGTTTTCAGGTCTTTAGATTTTACCACCTATTCCTTAGGTAGAGGTCTTGTTCTCAGATCTTTAGATCTCACCACCTATTCCTTAGGTAGAGTTCTTGTTCTCAGTTCTTTAGATCTCACCACCTATTCCTTAGGTAGAGTTTTTGTTCTCAGATCTTTAAATCTCAACACCTGTTCCTTAGGTAGAGTTCTTGTTCTCAGGTCCTTAGATCTCACCATCTATTCCTTAGGTTGAGCTCTTGTTCTCAGGTTTTTAGATCTTACCACATATTCCTTAGGTAGAGGTCTTGTTCTCAGGTCTTTAGGTTTTACCACCTATTCCTTAGGTAGAGTTCCTGTTTTCTGGTCTCTAGATTTCACCACCTATTCCTTAGGTAGAGATCTTGTTCTCAGGTCTTTAGATTTCACCGCCTATTCCTTAGGTAAAGGTCTTGTTCTCAGGTCTTTAGATCTCACCACCTACTCCTTAGGTAGAGGTCTTATTCTCAGGTCTTTAGATCGCACCACCTATTCCTTAGGTAGAGTTCTTGTTCTCAGGTCTTTAGATTTCACCACTTATTCCTTGGGTAGAGGTCTTGTTCTCGGCTCTTTAGATTTCCCCAGATATTAATTGGTTAGAGTTCTTGTTCTCAGGAATTTAGATCTCACCACCTATTCCTTAGGTAGAGGTCTTGTTCTCACGTCTTTAGATTTAGCCCCCTATTTCTTAGGAATAGTTCTTGTTCTCAGATTTTTAGATCTCACCACCTATTCCTTAAGTAGAGGTCTTGTTCTCAGGTCTTTAGATTTCACCACCTATTCCTTAGGTAGAGGTCTTGTTCTCAGAATTTTAGATTTCACCACCTATTCCTAAGGTAGAGGTCTTGTTTTCAGGTCTTTAGATTTCACCACCTATTCCTTGGGTAGAGGTCTTGTTCTCAGGTCTTTAGATTTCACCACATATTAATTGGTTAGAGGTCTAGTTCTCAGGTCTTTAGATTTCACCACCTATTCCTTAGGTAGATGTCTTATTCTCAAATCTTTAGATCTCACCACCTATTCCTTAGGTAGAGTTTTTGTTCTCAGATCTTTAAATCTCAACACCTGTTCCTTAGGTAGAGTTCTTGTTCTCAGGTCTTTAGATCTCACCATCTATTCCTTAGGTTGAGCTCTTGTTCTCAGGTTTTTAGATCTTACCACATATTCCTTAGGTAGAGGTCTTGTTCTCAGGTCTTTAGGTTTTACCACCTATTCCTTAGGTAGAGTTCTTGTTTTCTGGTCTCTAGATTTCACCACCTATTCCTTAGGTAGAGGTCTTGTTCTCAGGTCTTTAGATCTCACCACCTACTCCTTAGGTAGAGGTCTTGTTCTCAGGTCTTTAGATTTCACCACTTATTCCTTGGGTAGAGGTCTTGTTCTCGGCTCTTTAGATTTCACCAGATATTAATTGGTTAGAGTTCTTGTTCTCAGGTCTTTAGATTTAGCCCCCTATTTCTTAGGAATAGTTCTTGTTCTCAGATTTTTAGATCTCACCACATATTCCTTAGGTAGAGGTCTTGTTTTCAGGTCTTTAGATTTCACCACCTATTCCTTGGGTAGAGGTCTTGTTATCGGGTCTTTAGATTTCACCACATATTAATTGGTTAGAGGTCTTGTTTTCAGGTCTTTAGATTTTACCACCTATTCCTTAGGTAGAGGTCTTGTTCTCAGATCTTTAGATCTCACCACCTATTCCTTAGGTAGAGTTCTTGTTCTCAGTTCTTTAGATCTCACCACCTATTCCTTAGGTAGAGTTTTTGTTCTCAGATCTTTAAATCTCAACACCTGTTCCTTAGGTAGAGTTCTTGTTCTCAGGTCTTTAGATCTCACCATCTATTCCTTAGGTTGAGCTCTTGTTTTCTGGTCTCTAGATTTCACCACCTATTCCTTAGGTAGAGGTCTTGTTCTCAGGTCTTTAGATCTCACCACCTACTCCTTAGGTAGAGGTCTTGTTCTCAGGTCTTTAGATTTCACCACTTATTCCTTGGGTAGAGGTCTTGTTCTCGGCTCTTTAGATTTCACCAGATATTAATTGGTTAGAGTTCTTGTTCTCAGGTCTTTAGATTTAGCCCCCTATTTCTTAGGAATAGTTCTTGTTCTCAGATTTTTAGATCTCACCACATATTCCTTAGGTAGAGGTCTTGTTTTCAGGTCTTTAGATTTCACCACCTATTCCTTGGGTAGAGTTCTTGTTATCGGGTCTTTAGATTTCACCACATATTAATTGGTTAGAGGTCTTGTTTTCAGGTCTTTAGATTTTACCACCTATTCCTTAGGTAGAGGTCTTGTTCTCAGATCTTTAGATCTCACCACCTATTCCTTAGGTAGAGTTCTTGTTCTCAGTTCTTTAGATCTCACCACCTATTCCTTAGGTAGAGTTTTTGTTCTCAGATCTTTAAATCTCAACACCTGTTCCTTAGGTAGAGTTCTTGTTCTCAGGTCTTTAGATCTCACCATCTATTCCTTAGGTTGAGCTCATGTTCTCAGGTTTTTAGATCTTACCACATATTCCTTAGGTAGAGGTCTTGTTCTCAGGTCTTTAGGTTTTACCACCTATTCCTTAGGTAGAGTTCCTGATTTCTGGTCTCTAGATTTCCCCACCTATTCCTTAGGTAGAGATCTTGTTCTCAGGTCTTTAGATTTCACTGCCTATTCCTTAGGTAGAGGTCTTGTTCTCAGGTCTTTAGATCTCACCACCTACTCATTAGGTAGAGGTCTTATTCTCAGGTCTTTAGATCTCACCACCTACTCCTTAGGTAGAGGTCTTGTTCTCAGGTCTTTAGATTTTACCACTTATTCCTTGGGTAGAGGTCTTGTTCTCGGCTCTTTAGATTTCACCAGATATTAATTGGTTAGAGTTCTTGTTCTCAGGTCTTTAGATTTAGCCCCCTATTTCTTAGGAATAGTTCTTGTTCTCAGATTTTTAGATCTCACCACATATTCCTTAGGTTGAGGTCTTGTTTTCAGGTCTTTAGATTTCACCACCTATTCCTTGGGTAGAGGTCTTGTTCTCGGGTCTTTAGATTTCACCACATATTAATTGGTTAGAGGTCTTGTTTTCAGGTCTTTAGATTTTACCACCTATTCCTTAGTTAGAGGTCTTGTTCTCAGATCTTTAGATCTCACCACCTATTCCTTAGGTAGAGTTCTTGTTCTCAGTTCTTTAGATCTCACCACCTATTCCTCAGGTAGAGGTCTTATTCTCAGATCTTTAAATCTCAACAACTGTTCCTTAGGTAGAGGTCTTGTTCTCAGGTCTATAGATCTCACCATCTATTCCTTAGGTTGAGCTCTTGTTCTCAGGTCTTTAGATTTCACCACTTATTCCTTGGGTAGAGGTCTTGTTCTCGGCTCTTTAGATTTCACCAGATATTAATTGGTTAGAGTTCTTGTTCTCAGGTCTTTAGATCTCACCACCTATTCCTTAGGTAGAGGTCTTGTTCTCAGGTCTTTAGATTTAGCCCCCTATTTCTTAGGAATAGTTCTTGTTTTCAGATTTTTAGATCTCACCACATATTCCTTAGGTAGAGGTCTTCTTTTCAGGTCTTTA
Source organism: Bombina bombina (assembly GCF_027579735.1). Classification (NCBI taxonomy): domain Eukaryota; kingdom Metazoa; phylum Chordata; class Amphibia; order Anura; family Bombinatoridae; genus Bombina; species Bombina bombina. The sequence continues at coordinate 35,186,075 of NC_069505.1, forward strand.
GATTTCACCACCTATTCCTTGGGTAGAGGTCTTGTTCTCGGGTCTTTAGATTTCACCACATATTAATTGGTTAGAGGTCTTGTTCTCAGGTCTTTAGATTTTACCACCTATTCCTTAGATAGAGGTCTTGTTCTCAGATCTTTAGATCTCACCACCTATTCCTTAGGTAGAGTTCTTGTTCTCAGTTCTTTAGATCTCACCACCTATTCCTTAGGTAGAGTTTTTGTTCTCAGATCTTTAAATCTCAACACCTGTTCCTTAGGTAGAGTTCTTGTTCTTAGGTCTTTAGATCTCACCATCTATTCCTTAGGTTGAGCTCTTGTTCTCAGGTTTTTAGATCTTACCACATATTCCTTAGGTAGAGGTCTTGTTCTCAGGTCTTTAGGTTTTACCACCTATTCCTTAGGTAGAGTTCCTGTTTTCTGGTCTCTAGATTTCACCACCTATTCTTTAGGTAGAGATCTTGTTCTCAGGTCTTTAGATTTCACTGCCTATTCCTTAGGTAGAGGTCTTGTTCTCAGGTCTTTAGATCTCACCACCTACTCCTTAGGTAGAGGTCTTATTCTCAGGTCTTTAGATCGCACCACCTATTCCTTAGGTAGAGTTCTTGTTCTCAGGTCTTTAGATTTCACCAGATATTAATTGGTTAGAGTTCTTGTTCTCAGGTCTTTAGATCTCACCACCTATTCCTTAGGTAGAGGTCTTGTTCTCAGGTCTTTAGATTTAGCCCCCTATTTCTTAGGAATAGTTCTTTTTCTCAGATTTTTAGATCTCACCACCTATTCCTTAGATAGAGTTCTTGTTTTCAGATCTTTAGATTTCACCATCTATTCCTTCGGTAGAGGACTAACTCGACACCATGACACAATGTTAGACCAAGTGCGCTCAACCCAAAGGTAGTTATGTATATTTTACATTTCAATGTTCTTCACATAGAAGAAAATTTAATTTTTATATATATATATATAGATATATAGATATTTATTTTTATGTGTGTGTATGTATGAATATACATGTCTATACAGGTGGCCTTCGGTTTACAACGGTTCAATTTGCACCATTTCAGAATAATAACCTTTTTTTTCAGTCATGTGACTTCTATTGAAAATCATTGAGAAGTAGTGCATTGATTAAAATAGCCAGTAGGTGGAGCTGTCCGCTTGTGTTGTAAGAAAAGATTTGCAAGCCAACCAAGCTGAAATTAATCAGTTTAACCAGACCTGAGCTATCGAGCAGATTTCAAAGGAACAAGATCTTCCTGTCTATAAATCAGTCCAGATTGGAATGCATGGAAAGAACTGTTTGCAGAAAAATGCAATTAAAGTCTGTGTTGTGTGATTATTTTATTAGGTTTATAATGCTGTTTAGCAAATGTTTTTGTTCATTTAACTTTCATTTCAGTTTAATTATATATTCTGTGTTGTGTGATTATTTTATTAGGTTTATAATGCTGTTTAGCATTTAAAGTCTTCATTTCAAAGCTTTAAAAATAATGTATTAGGTCTTACTTATGACAATTTTGAGAGGGGCCTGGAACCTAACTCCCTCACTTCCCATTGACTTACATTATAAACTGGGTTTCAATTTACAACGGTTTCGATTTACAACCATTCCTTCTGGAACCTAACCCCGGCGTAAACCGAGGGCTACCTGTATATGTGTTATATGTATATAGATGTATGTATATATATATATGCATATATACCATATATAAACACATAAAAAATACACATGTATACACACACACACATATATTTATTTATTTATATACACAGACACACAATATATCCCTGTCCATTCAAATACCTTGTCATAAACCATATACGTTTTAACCCTTATAAAAAAACAACTTTATATGAAAATCGTTCTTCTTAAATGGGAAGAGTCCACAGCTGCATTCATTGCTTTTAGGAAATAAGAACCTGGCCACCAGGAGGAGGCAAAGACACCCCAGCCAAAGGCTTAAATACTCCTCCCACTCCCCTCATCCCCCAGTCATTCTTTGCCTTTCGTCCCAGGAGGTTGGTAGAGAAGTGTCAGAATTTTTTTTTTATCTCTTATGGAGGGTAGTACTCTTCGGCATGGGACAGGAGTTTTAGGTAGTCCTGTCAGTCTCTTAGTGAGGGCTTGGATGAAAGTTAGAGTCCGGAGATGCAGGGAGAGTTTTTAATGTGAAACCATTACGACTCAGATTAATAGGTCCTCAAGCAATCGGCGTTGTCGAACTTCGCTCTGCTGCCTGTTTTCATCTCTCAAGTCCATGGCGGAGGCGATGCTACTATCCGTCACACTTGAAAGGCCGTGTTCCTGTTCCACGGCGTAGATTCCGGTAAGATCGTTTCATTTTACTTTATTCATCAATGTACTGTAATGTGAATGTTTTCCCGAGAGGCTACCACCTTGCGGGTCTATCTTATCACAAGGGTCTCAGTGAGTCTCTTGTAGTATTTTGGAATCGAGGGTTAATATCTCCTGAGGGGGGTTATTGAACAGGGGGGTTTATAATCATGTTTGTTATGTGATTTAACCTACTTATGTGTGATGTTTATAGGCTCGTGGTTTGGAACATTGAGGCCTTTGGAAGTGACGCGGCATTTGGGTTAGGTGCGCTTTTTTGGACTGTACGGTTCACCTTGTGTTCAGGCATGGTTCTGTTCCATTTTCCATTTCCGCATTCCCGACCATGTGGCGAAGGAAGTTTTCTAGTCCGCAGGGGTCTGGTCATAGGAGGTGGTGAGTGCCCCAACCATTGGGGGTGTCAGGTGCCGTTTTTGTTTTTACTACTTTAGTCCATATTTAAATATCCTCTATCCAGTTATGGAGGATTCTGATGCTGAGACTGTGTTAATTTCAGATTCAGTTATGGAAGATTCTGATACTGAGACTATTTGGAATTTAGATTCAGATTCTGTGTCCGGTGACGAATTCAGAGTTATGTGAAAAGCATTCGGAGTGGCCTTGTTGACTCCTATCAACCAGTTTTGATCCGTATCAGAGTACCTGGTTGCTCAGGCTCAGGGAATCTAGGGACTGCTGAGCCATCCGCTTCTGGGGGTTCTGTTCTCCAAGAGGTGAGTTCCCTACCAATTCCTACTTCTACACATGCGAGTGACCCAGTTTCTGATTCCTCCATGCAGGGTGGGGTGTTCCCCCCCAGAGGTTGCAGCACGTTTTTGCTTTCACATAATGTTGGCGATTGTTCATGTTCAGAGTCCAGATGTTTATTTGAGAATGTGCTTGTGCCCTATTGTCCCGGGCCTTCTGCCTTGGGGAGGGCCTCTACAGTTCCCTGCGGGTGTAACTGTTCCTGAGTGTTGTGCCTTTGGATACAGGATTGCGCGCCTTCTCGTATTACTCAGACATGTTTTTCAGTTATTGAATGACCCTATCATTACCAGATACGAGGATTTTCAGTCTGCTAATTCGAATGGTGCACCTCATTAGACATGTGGGGATGAAGTAATCTCCTGAGTGTAATTCGTTTGAGATCTTTCCCAGTTTTTGAAAGATAGGGCTCCATTTGGCTGGTCCTGCGGGTAGGCCTGTTTCTTTTTGGGCGTTAACCTCCGGGTTGCCTTATATTTTATTTATATCCGATGGGATGTCTTTTATTTCTTCTTGTTTCCTTAGGGAACCTTCTGGGATTGATACTCTTTATTACTTCTTCGGTAGTTGTTTTGGACATGTTAGTCCTATGTTAAAAATGTCTGTTTTCAGTTTTTTCCCCTATGAGGGAGAATTTATGCAGCTTGCCGGTTAGGAGCCTAGGTGCAGGCTGGTCCTGTTGGATTCATTCGGTCTTGCTGCTGTTTAGACACGTGGCGCTGCTCTGCTCGGCTGATTCGGTAGAAGTGCAGAGTGCTCAGGTTTTCATTGTTTTTCATGTTCAACTAAGCATTCGAGAGGACCTGTGGGTCCGTGAGGTGGGTAGGATTGTTTCAGTCCTTATAGCCTTTAGTCATAGATGGCCGGGCAGGGGAGTTTATCCGCTGCGTCACTCTATCTGACATCTGATTTCATCAGAACTTAGTCTCCCCCATGTGGTGGAGGATTGGAGGGCTTAACGCCCCTTACCGCAGTTGAGCGGTTTGGCCTTCACTTTTAGGCCTCTGGATTTGTCCTTTTGGGCTTGATCCAACAGCTTGTACAGGATAGCTGTTTAGCATGCGGAAGGTTTGCAGTTTGAAACCAGTTGCTGCTTTTGAAACCTTGCATGTGTAAGCATAAGCTGTTTATAGTGTATCTAGATGCAGCTCTTACACTTTGACATGTACCGTCTGTCTGAGTTATAAGAGACCTTTGGGTCTTCTTCCATTGTCTCCGGGTGAGTTGGATCTCCTTTTAGGGATCTGTGTTTCTGGGTGATGGATGTTCCCTATGGGGAGTTTGTTTAGCTTGGGGTTTCCGGAGCTGGGTAGGCTTATTGCCTTTCTCTTCCTTGTGTCCTCTGCTTGTGCGGAGGTAATAGGGAGACTAGTCCTGCTAGTAGGATTTTTTTACCTCGAGGTATCCCTTGGTTGTCCTGAGGCTCTGAGAAGTATCTTCATATGACTTCTAGGCTTGCTCATTGGACTTTAGCTAGGGGTGGTTCCTTCCTTTTGGTCGGGGCTTTTCGAGTTCTTCTCACTATCTGGTTTCTCTGGATGCATCCATATCCCTTGTGTCTGGCTTTTTGGCCAGATGGGGTGTTTAGTTTTAGGGTAAGATTTGCCTGAACTATTAGGTGCCCGGATCTGTTTTTCTCCCTAAGACTTCCGGTTGCTGAAGCTTCACTTGGCCTTTTTCCTGACCCAGTCTTGAGTGGTTTTGGAATCTTGGATCTCAGGGCTGGTCGGGGTGTTCCATGGAGTGGGAACTTGGGTTATGTCCTTGTTCCATCTACCTAACCTGGTCATGGTTGGTCAGGTTTTCGGAGTATCTTTTACTCTTTGCTACAGAGTAGCCCATGTCATCTGGTGGTTAGCTGTGTGGCTTGCGCCTCAAGGGTTGTTGGCTGAAACCCAGCTGCTGGCGCTGGATGTCCAATTTCTGGTGCGCCTTAGAGTTGCATTCCCCTGGTCAGCTTGCCAGTGTTCCTGTGTATTCCCTGCTCTGCAGGAGAATGGGTTGGCTGTGTCTCTGCTTGGCAAGCTACTTGTAGGGGGGTCCTTTTCTAGGACATCTGTGTTTCAGGCCTTGAGGACAGTTGTTGCCCTTCCGGCATCATCCCTTTCCTTTAGGGGCTTCTCCTGGATGGGAGAAGGAAAGGTGGGATTAGTTTCCCCTGGGGTCTTGCTGGCTCCAAGTCAGTCTTGTTGAGCCTTTATTTTGATAGATCCATAGGTCTATGGCCTTGTTGTCTGTTTTCAGAGTCGGGTTGTACTTGTACTCTGTGGGGATGGCTGCGCTAACCTTACGCTCGTTCCTGTACCTGATTCGGGATTCTTTTGTTCCCCTGTCTTGGATCCCTGAGGTTGGGTTGGTCCAGCTGGTTGTGGGTCTGCAGGTCAGGATGGCCGAGTGGTCTAAGGCGCTGCATTCAGGTCGCAGTCTCCTCTGGATGTGTGAGCCTTGTTGAGTCTATGCTGTTAGCTCAGTCTGCTAGGGTATAGATTTTCCTTTCAACTTGCTCCATTGATTTCAGAAGAGGGTTAACTCTTCCTTCAGGCTCTGAGGGTATCTCTTCCTTCTCGGGAGGCCTCGATTGAGGTTTTGTGTTCCCCTTTTTAGGGACCTGTGTGTAGGTCCAGTGACTTAGGTTGCCTGGAGCGTGCCCTCTGTCTGGGGGTTGCTTCTGCGGTCTGTTTCTTGCTTGACTGCTTCTTCTTTCTCGCAAGTACCCTATGTGTCGTCCTGTTATGGACTCTGTGTTCTCAAACTTGTTATTTTTTCACCTGTGTGTATTACACACTTTTTCATGGTCGAATGCTTTGGTCTTCTATGGTCAGACACTGAGAGGACTTTGCCTCTTAAGTTGCATTCCGTTCTTGCAGGATGTTGGAGAGACGTCTGTCTGTCTCTTTGCCGATCTTAGCCCGGGTTTTGCCTGGTATAGGCATGGCCTCCTTTCCCTGTTTGGGCCCCTTTGGGTCTCTGTGAGCTGGGTTCACTCTTGGAGGTGTTCTTTTTTTATTAGGGGCCCTTTCGGTTTCCTCTGTTCTCCTTTGCCTTGTCCCCTTGGGGGATTTTGGCTGCTGTCCCCTTCATTTGTGAGTGGTGGGGGACCATCTGTTGGGCAACGGTGTCTCCTGGATAACTGTTGGCTCAGTCGAGTCCGTTTGTGGCCTCTGGTTTGGCTTCTGGACTAGCTGCGAGTCAGTGTCCCTGCAATTTTTTATTAAAAGTTTTTCTCGGCTTCGGACGAAGCAGGATTTTTTTATTGGGTGGAGGTTCAGACTTGGTGCCCTCAGTATGAGCCGCCTATTGTACCCTCTTGTCTTGGCATTGAGTGTCCTCTATAGCTTGGGCATTGTTTTCCCAAAAATAATGAATGCAGCTGTGAACTCTTTCCATCAGAAGAAAAGGAAATTATCAGGTAAACATAATTTATGTTTTTTTTATTATATAGTGTATATATCTGAGTGTAACACTTTATTTTAAAGTATTTATATTGTGTTTGCTGCTCATTTGTTTTTAGCCGTAACCCTTTACGTGATGTTTTCCGATGTACTAACCTAATGAGCACAAATTTAGATTGTGCTCTCTTTGTTGTTTATGGTGTGTTATACACAGAGCAGTGTATAGCTGTATTATACTAGGGTTATGGTGTGTTATACACAGAGCAGTGTATAGCTGTATTATACTAGGGTTATGGTGTGTTATACACAGAACAGTGTATAGCTGTATTATACTAGGGTTAAGGTGTGTTATACACAGAGCAGTGTATATCTGTATTATACTAGGGTTATGGTGTGTTATACACAGAGCAGTGTATAGCTGTATTATACTAGGGATATGGTGTGTTATACACAGAGCAGTGTATAGCTGTATTATACTAGTGTTATGGTGTGTTATACACAGAGCAGTCTATTGTTGTATTATACTAGGGATATGGTGTGTTATACACAGAGCAGTGTATAGCTGTATTATACTAGGGTTATGGTTTGTTATACACAGAGCAGTCTATAGCTGTATTGTACTAGGGATATGGTGTGTTATACACAGAGCAGTGTATATCTGTATTATACTAGGGTTATGGTGTGTTATACACAGAGCAGTGTATAGCTGTATTATACTAGGGTTATGGTGTGTTATAGACAGAGCAGTGTATAGCTGTATTATACTAGGGTTATGGTGTGTTATACACAGAGCAGTGTATAGCTGTATTATACTAGGGTTATGGCGTGTTATACACAGAGCAGTGTATATCTGTATTATACTAGGGTTATGGTGTGTTATACACAGAGCAGTGTATAGCTGTATTATACTAGGGTTATGGTGTGTTATACACAGAGCATTGTATAGCTGTATTATACTAGGGTTATGGTGTGTTATACACAGAGCAGTGTATAGCTGTATTATACTAGGGTTATGGTGTGTTATAGACAGAGCAGTGTATAGCTGTATTATACTAGGGTTATGGTGTGTTATACACAGAGCATTGTATAGCTGTATTATACTAGGGTTATGGTGTGTTATACACAGAGCAGTGTATATCTGTATTATACTAGGGTTATGGTGTGTTATACACAGAGCAGTGTATAGCTGTATTATACTAGGGTTATGGCGTGTTATACACAGAGCAGTGTATATCTGTATTATACTAGGGTTATGGTGTGTTATACACAGAGCAGTGTATAGCTGTATTATACTAGGGTTATGGTGTGTTATACACAGAGCAGTGTATAGCTTTATTATACTAGGGTTATGGTTTGTTATACACAGAGCAGTCTATAGCTATATTGTACTAGGGATATGGTGTGTTATAGACAGAGCAGTGTATATCTGTATTATACTAGGGTTATGGTGTGTTATACACAGAGCAGTCTATAGCTGTATTATACTAGGGATATGGTGTGTTATACACAGAGCAGTCTATAGCAGTATTATACTAGGGATATGGTGTGTTATACACAGAGTAGTGTGTAGCTGTATTGTACTAGGGATATGGTGTGTTATACACAGAGCAGTGTATAGCTGTATTATACTAGGGTTATGGTGTTTATACACAGAGTAGTGTATAGCTGTATTATACTAGGGTTATGGTTTGTTATACACAGAGCAGTCTATAGCTGTATTGTACTAGGGATATGGTTTGTTATACACAGAGCAGTCTATAGCTGTATTGTACTAGGGATATGGTGTGTTATACACAGAGCAGTGTATAGCTGTATTATACTAGGGATATGGTGTGTTATACACAGAGCAGTGTATAGCTGTATTGTACTAGGGATATGGCGTGTTATACACAGAGCAGTGTATATCTGTATTATATTAGGGTTATGGTGTGTTATACACAGAGCAGTCTATAGCTGTATTATACTAGGGTTATGGTGTGTTATACACAGAGCAGTGTATAGCTGTATTATACTGGGGATATGGTGTGTTATACACAGAGCAATGTATATCTGTATTATACTAGGGTTATGGTGTGTTATACACAGAGCAGTGTATATCTGTATTATATTAGGGTTATGGTGTGTTATACACAGAGCAGTGTATAGCTGTATTATACTAGGGTTATGGTGTGTTATACACAGATCAGTGTATAGCTGTATTATACTAGGGTTATGGTGTGTTATACACAGAGTAGTGTATAGCTGTATTATACTAGGGTTATGGTGTTTATACACAGAGCAGTGTATAGCTGTATTATACTAGGGGTATGGTGTGTTATACACAGAGCAGTGTATAGCTGTATTATACAAGGGTTATGGTGTGTTATACACAGATCAGTGTATAGCTGTATTATACTAGGGTTATGGTGTGTTATACACAGATCAGTGTATAGCTGTATTATACTAGGGTTATGGTGTGTTATACACAGAGCAATGTATAGCTCTATTATACTAGGGTTATGGTGTGTTATACACAGATCAGTGTATATCTGTATTATACTAGGGTTATGGTGTGTTATACACAGAGCAGTGTATAGCTGTATTATACTAGGGATATGGTGTCTTATACACAGAGCAGTCTATAGCTGTATTGTACTAGGGTTATGGTATAGAAGTATTTTTTATAAGAAAAAACTAAGGGGACACGCTGTAGTGTTGATAGAAATTGTGTTGATGTGAATGAAATTCCTCTGATATCGTGTGAGTTGAACCGTGACAGATGTGAGAGTAGAGGTGTATATGTGTATATGATTGGGTGAAATCTTGTTAATCAAAGGAGAATGTGTGACTTGTTACAAACCGTAAGACTTGAGACAATTGTGATACATAAGCAAAAAATCAGTTGGAATATTGCAAAGAACTAAAGACTTGCAACAAAATATGTGAACAGTTGAATTTGATTAAACTCAAAAAACTGAAAAGTCCAATATGTGATAATTGTTCAGAGATAAAAAGTCCAAATTCAATGTAAAGGATATATAAAGAACAAAAGTTCAAAGGATCAAAACAAATGGCTTGCTCCGCTTGAATCCAAGGTGTGATGAATCAGGAAATCTAGGAGGATAGAAAAACAAGGGGCGCCAACATAGTGTGAATCAGTTTGGAAAACTGGAAAACAGTAGTTATAATAAAATCTACTCACAAGTGGAGTGGCACCTAGAACCAACTGGGTGCATACAGGCAGGCTGACATTCACAGGACCAGCAGTCAGTACGCTGGGGGTCTCACCCGGGAGACCTGTGGGTGGGTCAGATGAGGTAGATGGAGTCGGCTGTGTGTCGTCTGGTGAGCCCGATCGCCACTGTGGAAGTCCAAAGGGCTGTGTTGTTTATCCCAAAAGGGTAGCTGCTCACACGATCAGCCTTGTTTCCAAACGAGTTTCCAATGTCAGTGTATGGAACAAAGGGATAAAAACCAAACTGGGTATAACCACTGCAAACAGTGGTAATATTAAAAAGGCACAGAAAACCGGGTCTGTCTAAAAACAAGTATTTAATTGCTACGCGTTTCTCAGTCCGTAAAGGACCGTTTCCTCAGATCAGTGTATATCTGTATTATACTAGGGATATGGTGTGTTATACACAGAGCAGTGTATATCTGTATTATACTAGGGTTATGGTATGTTATACACAGAGCAGTGTATAGCTGTATTACACTGGTATTATGGTTTGTTTTACACAGAGCAGTGGATAGCTCTATTATACTAGGGCTATAGTGTGTTATACACAGAGCAGTGTATAGCTGTATTATACTAGGGCTATGGTGTGTTATACACAAAGCAGTGTATATCAATATCAGTATTATACTAATTTTATGGTGTGTTATACACAGAGCAGTGTATATCAGTATTATACTAATTTATGGTGTGTTATACACAGAGCAGTGTATATCAGTAAAGTATTATACTAATGTTATGGTGTGTTATACACAGAGCAGTGTATATCAGTACAGTATTATACTAATGTTATGGTGTGTTATACACAGAGCAGTGTATGTCAGTATTATACTAGGGTTATGGTGTGTTATGCATAGAGCAGTGTATAGCTGTATTATACTAATTTTATGGTGTGTTATACACAGAGCAGTGTATATCAGTACAGTATTATACTAATGTTATGGTGTGTTATACACAGAGCAGTGTATAGCTGTATTATACTAGGGTTATGGTGTGTTATGCATAGAGCAGTGTATAGCTGTATTATACTAAGGTTATGGTGTGTTATACACAGAGCAGTATATATCAGTATTATTTGCATATGCTCCAGCATTAGTGTCAATTATATGCAAAGCACTGAGTAGGTTTAATAAACAAGATCAGGAAACCAGAGTCTGACTTATCCCAAGTGCTAATTAGTCTAAGATACCCAACTCTTCGTTACTGCGCAGGTGATACTGTATGAGTTGTGTGATTTCCTCTGTATTACGTGACATGCTGGTTTAATTAGACATAGGAGTTGTGTAATAAAGAGAGGGTGTAATTGTGTATTTTTCATATTCTAATACAGAGGGTGCCTTATATCAGGTGTCCCTTAAATAAACACAACAAGGTCCTTATTCTTAAATAACACAGTTTATGTATGGAGTGCTCATATACAAAGGTTGAAAGGTGTTATACGTTCCTATAAAGAGGTTGTTTTCTATATAACTTCACTCTGTATTCTCATTAATAGACACTTTTATATAGTATAGGATAGCAAATATATGATAAAAGGGCGGTTAGGGAATACATATAGATCCCTACAGATCTCACATAGCCATCTTCCCTATATGTTATAAGCTTGTTTTATAAATATATCTATAGATAGTGCATCTATTTCATGTATATAGAAATATAGTATATATATATATATATATATATATATATATACAGTATATATATATATATATATATATATATATATATATATATATATATATATATATACAGTATATATATATATATATATATATATATATATTGCATTTATATAGAAATGTATGTATATATAGTGCATTTGTATTTTTATATATATATATACAAATATATGTATATATAGTTCATTTATTTAATTTATATACAAATATATGTATATAGTGCACTTGTATATCATTTATATAGGAATATATGTATATATAGTGCATTTGTATTTCATTTATATAGAAATGTATGTATATAGTGCATTTGTATTTAATCTATTTAGAAATATATGTATATATAGTGCATTTGTATTTAATCTATTTAGAAATATATGTATATATAGTGCATTTGTATTTAATTTATATAGAAATATATGTATATATAGTGCATTTGTATTTAATTTATTTAGAAATATATGTATATATAGTGCATTTGTATTTAATTTATATAGAAATATATGTATATATAGTGCATTTGTATTTAATTTATATAGAAATATATGTATATATAGTGCATTTGTATTTAATTTATATAGAAATATATGTATATATAGTGCATTTGTATTTAATTTATATAGAAATATATGTATATATAGTGCATTTGTATTTAATTTATTTAGAAATATGTTTATAGTGTATTTGTATTTCATTTATAAAGAATTATATGTATATAGTGCATTTGTATTTAATTTATATAGCAATATGTATGTAAACATAGTGTATTTGTATTTCATTTATAAAGAATTATATGTATATAGTGCATTTATAAAGAATTATATGTATATAGTGCATTTATAAAGAAATATATGTATATAGTGCATTTATATTTAAATGTATGATATTTATATAGTGATTTATATGATATGTATTTTATACATTTTCTAATTTCTGGATCTTTTCAATAAATATTAATCTATTTTGTATTCATTTATAAACTGTCAAATGATTTTTTATCGATTTTTTTTCATTCTTATTTATTTCGTATTATAAAATGTAGAAAAAGTTTGGATTATATTAATGTATATTTGTCTTAATCTGTGAACAGAATTTAAATAGAGAAGCATTTAAATGGTTTTACTAAATGTGTTTGCGCGTCTCATTATTTCTGAATGATACAATTTCCTCCCAAATATTTTTTTCACTTGACATTTTGTTGTAAAAAAAGTTCAGTACCCACCTCCTTAAAAAAACACAATCTGACATTTGTATTTTTAATACCACATTATACATTTGATATATTTTTTATTATTTTTTTTACTTAATTTTGTATTATTTTATGGTTTCTTTTTATTTTATATATTTCCATGTTTGATTAAAACATATTTTATATATTATTAAATATGTATTTATTTATGATATAGTTATTATCAATATTGCAATACTTGGACCTCATTCTCCTTTAGTGACCTCTTTTTTAAACTTTTCCCCCATAAGTCTCTCACTGATACTCTTTTAAATACAATAATTTTTTTTTATAATACATAATTTCTTAAAAAGCTTAAACCTTCCCTATATTAAGTATAGGCCTTGAGTATTTTATTGAATTTATTCTACAGGGTTTTTATTTTTTTGGCTGCAAGAACAGATCATCATAAGAGATACATAATAACATAATTATATATATATACTGTATATATATATATATATATATATATATATATATATATATATATATATATATATATATATATATATATATAGTATATACATTGCATATAAAAATATATTTATACCACTAAATATAAATTGAATGGTTGTATAAATTATATTTTTATGACATTTATTTTGTAGGACTTTTTATTTTATGAGTACCAGGAAAGGTTCATGTAAAAAGAATTCCCACCTTACAGACACACAGATGTCCTTACATTAATGGACAGGAAGAGGATCCTTACAATACATTATAGGAATAAAAATACCACCATGGTCCTAGAACATCTTTTGGGGAAGTGAATCTCTGATCCTATTAGCATTTTGATGAGATGGACAGGGTAAGAGCAAAAGAGGAGGCTGGGAGGTGTGTGTGAAATAAAGGGGTAGGGGGAGAAGTCCTGACTTCCTTTGTCCTAACGTGATTTAGCTCTGCAGGTAGCCAGTGTAGAGGTCAGCCATACTGTGTGGGCCAGGGGAGGAGTCATTTTTGGGACTGCACCTATTCAAATGTTCCATGAGGTTGTCTTTAAAAGTGAGGAAGGAAAGACACAGAGTTAAATCACCTTACAACACAAGAAGAAGCTACTTGTGGATTAGACAGCATCTGCAAACATCTGGTTTCAGGACCCTCAAGTGAAAGTGATTTGGGTTTGAGGACCATGCTTAACAGAGTCAAGTTGGAAATGAAGGACCCTATGGATTGGAATAATTTATATGTAGAAAATGAGGTAAGTTATCATCTCATGCTCCCTCTCATGAAAATGCATACAGTGGTTCACATCTGGAATTAAATTTAAATGTAATACAATATCTGCCCAATTCCTTATATATTTTAATGGAAATACTTGCAAAAAACAGAGGTTAAAGTTTATTGTACTGTCATTACTTGTATAGTATTGTATTGTCATTACTTGTATAGTATTGTACTGTCATTACTTGTATAGTATTGTACTGTCATTACTTGTATAGTATTGTACTGTCATTACTTGTATAGTATTGTACTGTCATTACTTGTATAGTATTGTACTGTCATTACTTGTATAGTATTGTACGGTCATTACTTGTATAGTATTGTACTGTCATTACTTGTATAGTATTGTACTGTCATTACTTGTATAGTATTGTACGGTCATTACTTGTATAGTATTGTACGGTCATTACTTGTATAGTATTGTACAGTCATTACTTGTATAGTATTGTACTGTCATTACTTGTATAGTATTGTACTGTCATTACTTGTATAGTATTGTACTGTCATTACTTGTATAGTATTGTACTGTCATTACTTGTATAGTATTGTACTGTCATTATTTGTATAGTATTGTACTGTCATTACTTGTATAGTATTGTACTGTCATTACTTGTATAGTATTGTACTGTCATTACTTGTATAGTATTGTACTGTCATTACTTGTATAGTATTGTACTGTCATTACTTGTATATTATGTCCCTTTTTATGTTCTGTCTGTATATTCCCAATACCCAACCCACTTATATGCCTGTTGCTAAGTTTAGCAGCTAAACTGACTAAAGTTGCTGGGGTACCACTTGTTGCATAGTCTAACCAATCTGTTCCATAACTATTCTGTTCTACTTGAAACGCTAATCACATGATACACAGATTTTGTCATCAGAGCGTTGTATTGTCACACTAAAGTGTCTCTCTTTTCCTTAAAAATGTTTTTTAGAAAATATTGGGAACATATTTCAGACATTTTTCTCCCCTCTCTCTCTCTTACTCTCTCTCTGATTGTCTCTTTCTCTCTCTCTGATTGTCTCTTTCTCTCTCTCCTTTCTCTTTTTGGTCTCTCTTTCTGTCTACCTCTCTTTCTTTCTCTATCATGCTTTTCTCTCTATCTTTCTTTCACTGTCTCCCTTTTTTTCTCTGTCTCCCTCCCCCTTTCTTTTTCTTTCTTTCTCTCTTTATTTCTCTCTTTCTCTCTCTGTCTCTCTCTTTCTCTCTCTCTCTCTCTTTCTCTCTCTGTCTCTTTCTTTCTTTCTCTCTCTCTTTATTTCTCTCTTTCTCTCTTTCTCTCTCTGTCTCTTTCTCTGTCTCTCTCTTTCTCTCTCTCTCTCTCTCTCTCTCTCTCTCTCTCTCTCTCTCTCTCTCTCTTTATCTCTCTTTGTTTCTTTTTCTCTCAGATAAACACAGACCATCAGCAGACAGCCAGATACACATAGTGAACATTATTTTACCATCACTTGCTGATTTAGAAGTGAACATCAGTTTATCACAGGCTTCTCCACTGTCTGTCTGGGTAAAATTGGGCAAGCAATTAGCAGGCAATTAGCAGGTATTGTTATGCAATGAGCCCTGCATATTGTACAAATGATTCATTTAGTGTCATAGAGCTGAGAGGAAATCACACACTGACTGGCCTAATCCATTTATGTATATCACGCCAGCAGGAGAGCCCCAGACTGTGCTGTATAATGATGCTGAGTATCTATAGACTGATAATGAGCACCCTGTGCTGTGTAATGCAGATACAGGTCCTTAGACAGAAAACCATACAGTGTTAGCCTTATACATTTCCCTTTTATATACATATACTTTACAGATTATGCATTAACAGCATCACAAAGTATACAATGTAATCTAATCTCTTCATTCTGTCTCTTTCTAGGCCTATTCTGGACTACACACTATGGGTACAGGGCTACCTAGCAACTCATTCTTACCAGGTGATGTAACACCAAGTATTGCCTACATGAATAGCAGTCTTGCAGGGCCTGTGCCCAGTATCCAGAGCAATCTGAGTTCTCTTGGATCTGTGGCACAGAACTTGGCATCTCCAGCCTCTTCCTCAGCTTATCCACTGGGTTACTGCCAGGGGGAGAGTGATTACCAGAGGGACCCTCGGGCATACCGCAGAAACTACTCCCATGCCAAGCCACCTTATTCCTACATCTCTCTTATTACCATGGCCATCCAGCAGTCAACAAATAAAATGATGACATTGAATGAGATCTACCAGTGGATTATCGACCTCTTCCCGTATTATCGGCAAAACCAGCAGAGGTGGCAGAATTCAATCCGACACTCACTCTCTTTCAATGACTGCTTTGTCAAGGTTCCACGGTCACCAGAAAAACCAGGAAAAGGTTCATATTGGACCCTCCATCCTGAATCTGGCAACATGTTTGAGAATGGGTGTTACCTGAGGCGGCAGAAGAGATTTAAATGTGAACGACACAGGTCTGGGGATGGAGAGAAAAAAACAGCCAAACCTGGTGATGAGACAACAGTGAGTTTGAGGGATTCTCCTCTTGGATATGATGACTGCTCTGCATCACATTCACCTAAGGATATGGTCAGTAATGGCGAGAGGGAATCAACAGAAACAAATGTAAGTCAACAAGCAAAAGTGTCCCCCGTAAATTTCAGTCCTAATTCTGATCAAGTTGGATCAACTTCTCAGCTTTGCTACCCCCCTCTGAGCCTCTCTAGTGATAGCTTCCTCAGCTTGGTTGGTGATGATACCCAGATCAAGCATGATTTGTACTCTAGTAGACATCCATTCTCCATCACCCAACTGATGTCCAGTGAGCAGGAACAGACATACCCCTCCAAAATGGACTTGTGTCCCACCTCCGAGCACCTTCCCCACTACCCCAACTTTAATTCTGACTATCACAATATGACAGTCAGAAATGGGCTGGAAATGCCAACGTCAACCAATGAAAATAACTATTATGCCAACATGTACTCTCGGCCTATCCTCAGCTCTCTCTAATAAACAGACTTTTTAGATAACAGGTGTCTTCCAAATTGTTGCTAAACGGAACCTCCACATTTTATGTAGCTTCTGAATAAGACTATAAGTTTAGGATCCGTAGAGATTCTGAAGACGCAGTGATAGTGTAATGTGTCACTCAGCTGGATAACAAATATAAAATGGGAATTTGTGCAAAAAATATTTATGCTATTATTGGCACTGTGCTTATAGAGAGTAATGTTCTTCTCAATTTGTCAAATCCAGAACTTATATTAAATGGCTCATTGGTGCAATACAAACTGTTATACAAAGGAAAACTGTTAGTTATCTGCTTCTCAGTGCAATGACCTGGGGACAAAAGAACATTTGTATTTATTAAGAGAAAAATAAATAAAGAATATTTAGAAAATTTGCTGAAAAACTGTAAATAAATATTACATGGGCATATCTGTGTCTGAAGGGACAATGGCGCGTTCCCAATTCCTGCTGTAAAATAAATTATTCAATTAAATAAGAAAATGTGTCTTGTTCTTCTGTCTGTTCTGTGCATTAAAACAATATCTGTTGTTGATATGACGGAATGTTCTGGTTTAATGATCTTGGTATTATTCTTATAACGTACAGTTCCTGTTATACTATAATACTAATTCCCTAATGCTCCCTCCAGCCTCACCAGTTCCTATGTTATTCTATGTAACTGATTCACTAAAGCTCCCTCCAGCCTCTCCAGCTTCACCAGTTCCTATGTTATTCTATGTAACTGATTCACTAAAGCTCCCTCCAGCCTCTCCAGCTTCACCAGTTCCTATGTTATTCTATGTAACTGATTCACTAAAGCTCCCTCCAACCTCTCCAGCTTCTCCAGTTCCTATGTTATTCTATGTAATTGATTCACTAAAGCTCTCTCCAGCCTCTCCAGCTTCACCAGTTCCAATGTTATTCTATGTAACTGATTCACTAAAGATCCCTACCGCCTCTCCAGCTTCATCAGCTCCTATGTTATTCTATGTAACTGATTCACTAAAGCTCCCTCCAGCCTCTCCAGCTTCACCAGTTCCTATGTTATTCTATGTAACTGATTCACTAAAGCTCCCTCCAGCCTCTCCAGCTTCCCCAGTTCCTATGTTATTCTATGTAACTGATTCACTAAAGCTCCCTCCAGCCTCTCCAGCTTCACCAGTTCCTATGTTATTCTATGTAACTGATTCACTAAAGCTCCCTCCAGCCTCTCCAGCTTCCCCAGTTCCTATGTTATTCTATGTAACTGATTCACTAAAGCTCCCTCCAACCTCTCCAGCTTCTCCAGTTCCTATGTTATTCTATGTAACTGATTCACTAAAGCTCCCTCCAACCTCTCCAGCTTCTCCAGTTCCTATGTTATTCTATGTAACTGATTCACTAAAGCTCCCTCCAACCTCTCCAGCTTCTCCAGTTCCTATGTTATTCTATGTAACTGATTCACTAAAGATCCCTCCAGCCTCTCCAGCTTCACCAGTTCCTATGTTATTATATGTAACTGATTCACTAAAGCTCCCTCCAGCCTCTCCAGCTTCACCAGTTCCTATGTTATTATATGTAACTGATTCACTAAAGCTCCCTCCAGCCTCTCCAGCTTCACCAGTTCCTATGTTATTCTATGTAACTGATTCACTAAAGCTCCCTCCAGCCTCTCCAGCTTCACCAGTTCCTATGTTATTCTATGTAACTGATTCACTAAAGCTCCCTCCAGCCTCTCCAGCTTCACCAGTTCCTATGTTATTCTATATAACTAATTCACTAAACCTCCCTCCAGCCTCTCCAGCTTCACCAATTCCTATGCTATTCTATGTAACTGATTCACTAAAGCTCCCTCCAGCCTCTCCAGCTTCACCAGCTCCTATGTTATTCTATGTAACTGATTCACTAAAGCTCCCTCCAGCCTCTCCAGCTTCACCAGTTCCTATGTTATTCTATGCAACTGATTCACTAAAGCTCCCTCCAGCCTCTCCAGCTTCACCAGTTCCTATGTTATTCTATGTAACTGATTCACTAAAGCTACCTCCAGCCTCTCCAGTTCCTATGTTATTCTATGTAACTGAATCACTAAAGCTCCCTCCAGCCTCTCCAGCTTCACCAGTTCCTATGTTATTCTATGTAACTGATTCACTAAAGCTCCCTCCAGCCTCTCCAGCTTCACCAGTTCCGATGTTATTCTGTGTAGCTGATTCACTAAAGCTCCCTCCAACCTCTCCAGCGTCACCGCTTTCTATGTTATTCTATGTAACTGATTCACTAAAGCTCCCTCCAGCCTCTCCAGCTTCACCAGTTCCTATGTTATTCTATGTAACTGATTCACTAACACTCCCTCCAGCCTCTCCAGCTTCACCAGTTCCTATGTTATTCTATGTAACTGATTCACTAAAGCTCCCTCCAGCCTCTCCAGCTTCACCATTTCCTATGTTATTCTATGTAACTGATTCACTAAAGCTCCCTCCAGCCTCTCCAGCTTCACCAGTTCCTATGTTATTCTATGTAACTGATTCACTAAAGCTCCCTCCAGCCTCTCCAGCTTCACCAGTTCCTATGTTATTCTATGTAACTGATTCACTAAAGCTCCCTCCAGCCTCTCCAGCTTCACCAGTTCCTATGTTATTCTATGTAACTGATTCACTAAAGCTCCCTCCAGCCTCTCCAGCTTCACCAGTTCCTATGTTATTCTATGTAACTGATTCACTAAAGCACCCTCCAGCCTCTCCAGCTTCACCAGTTCCTATGTTATTCTATGTAACTGATTCACTAACACTCCTTCCAGCCTCTCCAGCTTCACCAGTTCCTATGTTATTCTATGTAACTGATTCACTAAAGCTCCCTCCAGCCTCTCCAGCTTCACTAGTTCCTATGTTATTCTATGTAACTGATTCACTAAAGCTCCCTCCAGCTTCTCCAGCTTCACCAGTTCCTATGTTATTCCATGTAACTGATTCACTAAAGCTCCCTCCAGCTTCACCAGTTCCTATGATATTCTATGTAACTTATTCACTAAAGCTCCCTCCAGCCTCTCCAGCTTCACCAGCTCCTATGTTATTCTATGTAACTGATTCACTAAAGCTCCCTCCAGCTTCACCAGTTCCTATGTTATTCTATGTAACCAATTCACTAAAGCTCCCTCCAGCCTCTCCAGCTTCACCAGTTCCTATGTTATTCTATGTAACTGATTCACTAACGCTCCCTCCAGCCTCTCCAGCTTCACCAGCTCCTATGTTATTCTATGTAACTGATTCACTAAAGCTCCCTCCAGCTTCACCAGTTCCTATGTTATTCTATGTAACTGATTCACTAAAGCTCCCTCCAGCTTCACCAGTCCCTATGTTATTCTATGTAACTGATTCACTAAAGCTCTCTCCAGCCTCTCCAGCTTCACCAGTTCCTATGTTATTCTATGAGGCTTGGGGGTCTTTAGTAAATCAGTTACAAAGAATAACATAGGAACTGGTGAAGCAGGAGAGGCTGGAGGGAGCTTTAGTGAATCAGTTACATAGAATAACATAGGAACTGGTGAAGCTGGAAAGGGGGGAGGAAGCTTTAGTGAATCAGTTACATAGAATAACATAGGAACTGGTGAAGCTGGAGAGGCTGGATGGAGCTTTAGTGAATCAGTTACATAGAATAACATAGGAACTGGTGAAGTTGGAGAGGCTGGAGGGAGCGTTAGTGAATCAGTTGCATGGAATAATATAGGAACTGGTGAAGCTGGAGAGGCAGGAGGGAGCTTTAGTGAATCAGTTACATAGAATAACATAGGAACTGGTGAAGCTGGAGAGGCTGGAGGGAGCTTTAGTGAATCAGTTACATAGAATAACATAGGAACTGGTGAAGCTGGAGAGGCTGGAGGGAGCTTTAGTGAATCAGTTACATAGAATAACATAGGAACTGGCGAAGCTGGAGAGGCTGGAGGGAGCTTAAGCTTTAGTGAATCAGTTACATAGAATAACATAGGAACTGGTGAAGCTGGAGAGGTTGGAGGGAGCTTTAGTGAATCAGTTAAATAGAATAACATATGAACTGGTGAAGCTGGAGAGGCTGGAGGGAGCTTTAGTGAATCAGTTACATAGAATATCATAGGAACTAGTGAAGTTGGAGAGAGCTATAGTGAATCAGTTACATGGAATATCATAGGAACTAGTGAAGCTGGAGAGGCTGGAGGGAGCTTTAGTGAATCAGTTACATAGAATAACATAGGAACTGGTGAAGCTGGAGAGGCTGGAGGGAGCTTTAGTGAATCAGTTACACAGAATAACAGGAACTGGTGAAGCTAGAGAGGCTGGAGAGAGCTTTAGTGAATCAGTTACATAGAAGAACATAGGAATTGGTGAAGCTGGAGAGGCTGTAGGGAGCTTTAGTGAATCAGTTACATAGAATAACATAGGAACTGGTGAAGCTGGAGAGGCTGGAGGGAGCTTTAGTGAATCAGTAACATAGACTAACATAGGAACTGGTGAAGCTGAATAGGCTGGATGGAGCTTTAGTGAATCAATTACATAGAATAACATAGGAACTGGTGAAGCTGGAGAGGCTGGAGGGAGCTTTAGTGAATCAGTTACACAGAATAACAGGAACTGGTGAAGCTAGAGAGGCTGGAGAGATCTTTAGTGAATCAGTTACATAGAAGAACATAGGAATTGGTGAAGCTGGAGAGGCTGGAGGGAGCTTTAGGGAATCAGTTACATAGAATAACATAGGAACTGGTGAAGCTGGAGAGGCTGGAGGGAGCTTTAGTGAATCAGTAACATAGACTAACATAGGAACTGGTGAAGCTGAATAGGCTGGATGGAGCTTTAGTGAATCAGTTACATAGAATAACATAGGAACTGGTGAAGCTGGAGAGGCTGGAGGGAGCTTTAGTGAATCAATTACATAGAATAACATAGGAACTGGTGAAGCTGGAGAGGCTGGAGGGAGCTTTAGTGAATCAGTTACATAGAATAACATAGGAACTGGTGAAGCTGGAGAGGCTGGAGGGAGCTTTAGTGAATCAGTTGCATAGAATAACATAGGAACTGGTGAAGCTGGAGAGGCTGTAAAGAGCTTTAGTGAATCAGTTACATAGAATAACATAGGAACTGGTGAAGCTGGAGAGGCTGGAGGTAGTTTTAGTGAATCAGTTACATAGAATAACAAAGGAACAGGTGAATTTGGAGAGGCTGGAGGGAGCTTTAGTGAATCAGTTACGTAGAATAACATAGGAACTGGTAAAGCTAGAGAGGCTAGAGAGAGCTTTAGTGAATCAGTTACATAGAATAATATAGGAACTGGTGAAGCTGGAGAGGCTGGAGGGAGCTTTAGTGAATCAGTTACATAGAATAACATAGGAACTGGTGAAGCTGGAGAGGCTGGAGAGAGCTTTAGTGAATCAGTTACATAGAATTACATAGGAACTGGTGAAGCTGGAGAGGCTGGAGGGAGCTTTAGTGAATTAGTTACATAGAATAACATAGGAACTGGTGAAACTGGAGAGGCTGGGGGGAGCTTTAGTGAATCAGTTACATAGAATAACATAGGAACTGGTGAAGCTAGAGAGGCAGGAGGGAGCTTTAGTGAATCAGTTACATAGAATAACATAGGAACTGGTGAAGCTGGAGAGGCTGGAGGGAGTGTTAGTGAATCAGTTACATAGAATAACATAGGAACTGGTGAAGCTGGAGAGGCTGGAGGGAGCTTTAGTGAATCAGTTACATAGAATAACATAGGAACTGGTGAAACTGGAGAGGCAGGAGAGAGCTTTAGTGAATCAGTTACAGAGAATAACATAGGAACTGGAGAGGTTGGAGGGAGCTTTAGTGAATCAGTTACATAGAATAACATAGGAACTGGTGAAGCTGGAGAGGCTGGAGGGAGCTTTAGTGAATCAGTTACATAGAATAACATAGGAACTGGTGAAGCTGGAGAGGCTGGAGGGAGCTTTAGTGAATCAGTTACATAGAATAACATAGAAACTGGTGAAGCTGGAGAGGCTGGAGAGAGCTTTAGTGAATCAGTTATATAGAATTACATAGGAACTGGTGAAGCTGGAGAGGCTGGAGGGAGCTTTAGTGAATTAGTTACATAGAATTACATAGGAACTGGTGAAACTGGAGAAGCTGGGGGGAGCTTTAGTGAATCAGTTACATAGAATAACATAGGAACTGGTGAAGCTAGAGAGGCAGGAGGGAGCTTTAGTGAATCAGTTACATAGAATAACATAGGAACTGGTGAAGCTGGAGAGGCTGGAGGGAGTGTTAGTGAATCAGTTACATAGAATAACATAGGAACTGGTGAAGCTGGAGAGGCTGGAGGGAGCTTTAGTGAATCAGTTACATAGAATAACATAGGAACTGGTGAAGCTGGAGAGGCTGGATAGAGCTTTAGTGAATCAGTTACATAGAATAACATAGGAACTGGTGAAGCTGGAGAGGTTGGAGGGAGCTTTAGTGAATCAGTTACATAGAATAACATAGGAACTGGTGAAGCTGGAGAGGCTGGAGGGAGCTTTAGTGAATCAGTTACATAGAATAACATAGGAACTGGTGAAGCTGGAGAGGCTGGAGGGAGCTTTAGTGAATCAGTTACATAGAATAAAATAGCAGTTAGTGAAGCTGGAGAGGCTGGAGGGAGCTTTAGTGAATCAGTTACTTAGAATAACATATTAACTGGTGAAGCTGGAGAGGCTGGAGGGAGCTTTAGTGAATCAGTTACATAGAATAACATAGGAACTGGTGAAGCTGGAGAGGCTGGAGAGAGCTTTAGTGAATCAGTTACTTAGAATAACATAGGAACTGGTGAAGCTGGAGAGGCTGGAGGGAGCTTTAGTGAATCAGTTACATAGAATAACATAGGAACTGGTGAAGCTGGAGAGGCTGGAGAGAGCTTTAGTTAATCAGTTACATAGAATAACATAGGAACTGGTGAAGCTGGAGAGGCTGGAGGGAGCTTTAGTGAATCAGTTACATAGAATAACATAGGAACTGGTGAAGCTGGAGAGGCTGGAGGGAGCTTTAGTGAATCAGTGACACAGAATAACATAGGAACAGGTGAAGCTGGAGGGACTGTTAGTGAATCAGTTACTTAGAATAACATAGGAACTGGTGAAGCTGGAGAGGCTGGAGGGAGCTTTAGTGAATCAGTTACTTAGAATAACATAGGAACTGGTGAAGCTGGAGAGGCTGGAGGGAGCTTTAGTGAATCAGTTACATAGAATAACATAGGAACTGGTGAAGCTGGAGAGGCTGGAGGGAGCTTTAGTGAATCAGTAACATAGACTAACATAGGAACTGGTGAAGCTGAATAGGCTGGATGGAGCTTTAGTGAATCAGTTACATAGAATAACATAGGAACTGGTGAAGCTGGAGAGGCTGGAGGGAGCTTTAGTGAATCAATTACATAGAATAACATAGGAACTGGTGAAGCTGGAGAGGCTGGAGGGAGCTTTAGTGAATCAGTTACATAGAATAACATAGGAACTGGTGAAGCTGGAGAGGCTGGAGGGAGCTTTAGTGAATCAGTTGCATAGAATAACATAGGAGCTGGTGAAGCTGGAGAGGCTGTAAAGAGCTTTAGTGAATCAGTTACATAGAATAACATAGGAACTGGTGAAGCTGGAGAGGCTGGAGGTAGTTTTAGTGAATCAGTTACATAGAATAACAAAGGAACAGGTGAATTTGGAGAGGCTGGAGGGAGCTTTAGTGAATCAGTTACGTAGAATAACATAGGAACTGGTAAAGCTAGAGAGGCTAGAGAGAGCTTTAGTGAATCAGTTACATAGAATAATATAGGAACTGGTGAAGCTGGAGAGGCTGGAGGGAGCTTTAGTGAATCAGTTACATAGAATAACATAGAAACTGGTGAAGCTGGAGAGGCTGGAGAGAGCTTTAGTGAATCAGTTACATAGAATTACATAGGAACTGGTGAAGCTGGAGAGGCTGGAGGGAGCTTTAGTGAATTAGTTACATAGAATTACATAGGAACTGGTGAAACTGGAGAGGCTGGGGGGAGCTTTAGTGAATCAGTTACATAGAATAACATAGGAACTGGTGAAGCTAGAGAGGCAGGAGGGAGCTTTAGTGAATCAGTTACATAGAATAACATAGGAACTGGTGAAGCTGGAGAGGCTGGAGGGAGTGTTAGTGAATCAGTTACATAGAATAACATAGGAACTGGTGAAGCTGGAGAGGCTGGAGGGAGCTTTAGTGAATCAGTTACATAGAATAACATAGGAACTGGTGAAGCTGGAGAGGCTGGATAGAGCTTTAGTGAATCAGTTACATAGAATAACATAGGAACTGGTGAAGCTGGAGAGGTTGGAGGGAGCTTTAGTGAATCAGTTACATAGAATAACATAGGAACTGGTGAAGCTGGAGAGGCTGGAGGGAGCTTTAGTGAATCAGTTACATAGAATAACATAGGAACTGGTGAAGCTGGAGAGGCTGGAGGGAGCTTTAGTGAATCAGTTACATAGAATAACATAGAAACTGGTGAAGCTGGAGAGGCTGGAGAGAGCTTTAGTGAATCAGTTACATAGAATTACATAGGAACTGGTGAAGCTGGAGAGGCTGGAGGGAGCTTTAGTGAATTAGTTACATAGAATTACATAGGAACTGGTGAAACTGGAGAGGCTGGGGGGAGCTTTAGTGAATCAGTTACATAGAATAACATAGGAACTGGTGAAGCTAGAGAGGCAGGAGGGAGCTTTAGTGAATCAGTTACATAGAATAACATAGGAACTGGTGAAGCTGGAGAGGCTGGAGGGAGTGTTAGTGAATCAGTTACATAGAATAACATAGGAACTGGTGAAGCTGGAGAGGCTGGAGGGAGCTTTAGTGAATCAGTTACATAGAATAACATAGGAACTGGTGAAGCTGGAGAGGCTGGATAGAGCTTTAGTGAATCAGTTACATAGAATAACATAGGAACTGGTGAAGCTGGAGAGGTTGGAGGGAGCTTTAGTGAATCAGTTACATAGAATAACATAGGAACTGGTGAAGCTGGAGAGGCTGGAGGGAGCTTTAGTGAATCAGTTACATAGAATAACATAGGAACTGGTGAAGCTGGAGAGGCTGGAGGGAGCTTTAGTGAATCAGTTACATAGAATAAAATAGGAACAGGTGAAGCTGGAGAGGCTGGAGGGAGCTTTAGTGAATCAGTTACTTAGAATAACATAGGAACTGGTGAAGCTGGAGAGGCTGGAGGGAGCTTTAGTGAATCAGTTACATAGAATAACATAGGAACTGGTGAAGCTGGAGAGGCTGGAGAGAGCTTTAGTGAATCAGTTACTTAGAATAACATAGGAACTGGTGAAGCTGGAGAGGCTGGAGGGAGCTTTAGTGAATCAGTTACATAGAATAACATAGGAACTGGTGAAGCTGGAGAGGCTGGAGAGAGCTTTAGTTAATCAGTTACATAGAATAACATAGGAACTGGTGAAGCTGGAGAGGCTGGAGGGAGCTTTAGTGAATCAGTGACACAGAATAACATAGGAACAGGTGAAGCTGGAGGGACTGTTAGTGAATCAGTTACTTAGAATAACATAGGAACTGGTGAAGCTGGAGAGGCTGGAGGGAGCTTTAGTGAATCAGTTACTTAGAATAACATAGGAACTGGTGAAGCTGGAGAGGCTGGAGGGAGCTTTAGTGAATCAGTTAGATAGAATAACATAGGGACTGGTGAAGCTCTAGAGGCTGGAGGCAGCTTTAGTGAATCAGTTACATAGAATAACAATAGGAACTGGTAAAGCTAGAGAGGCTGGATGGAGCTTTAGTGAATCAGTTACATAGAATAACATAGGAACTGGTAAAGCTGGAGAGGCTGGAGGGAGCTTTAGTGAATCAGCTACATAGAATAACATAGGAACTGGTGAAACTGGAGAGGCTGGGGGGAGCTTTAGTGAATCAGTTACATAGAATAACATAAGAGCTGGTGAAGCTGGAGAGGCTGGAGGGAGCTTTAGTGAATCAGTTACATAGAATAACATAGGAACTGGTGATGCTGGAGAGGCTGGAGGGAGCTTTAGTGAATCAGTTACATAGAATAACATAGGAACTGGTGAAGCTGGAGAGGCTGGATGGAGCTTTAGTGAATTTGTCACATAGAATAACATAGGAACTGGTGAAGCTGGAGAGGCTGGAGGGAGCTTTAGTGAATCTGTCACATAGAATAACATAGGAACTGGTGAAGCTGGGGAGGCTGGAGGGAGCTTTAGTGAATCAATTGCATAGAATAACATAGGAACTTGTGAAGCTGGAGAGGCTGGAGGGAGCTTTAGTGAATCAGTTACATAGAATAACATAGGAACTGGTGAAGCTGGGGAGGCTGGAGGGAGCTTTAGTGAATCAGTTACCTAGAATAACATAGGAACTGGTGAAGCTGGAGAGGCTGGAGGGAGCTTTAGTGAATCAGTTACATAGAATAACATAGGAACTGGTGAAGCTGGAGAGGCTGGAGGGAGCTTTAGTGAATCAGTTACATAGAATAACATAGGAACTGGTGAAGCTAGAGAGGCTGGAGGGAGCTTTAGTGAATCAGTTACATAGAGTAACATAGGAACTGGTGAAGCTGGAGAGGCTGGAGGGAGCTTTAGTGAATCAGTTACATAGAATAACATAGGAACTGGTGAAGCTGAATAGGCTGGATGGAGCTTTAGTGAATCAGTTACATAGAATAACATAGGAACTGGTGAAGCTGGAGAGGCTGGAGGGAGCTTTAGTGAATCAGTTACATAGAATAACATAGGAACTGGCGCAGCTGGAGAGGCTGGAGGGAGCTTTAGTGAATCAGTTACATAGAGTAACATAGGAACTGGTGAAGCTGGAGAGGCTGGAGGGAGCTTTAGTGAATCAGTTACATAGAATAACATAGGAACTGGTGAAGCTGAATAGGCTGGAGAGAGCTTTAGTGAATCAGTTACATAGAATAACATAGGAACTGGTGAAGCTGGAGAGGCTGGAGGGAGCTTTAGTGAATCAGTTACATATAATAACATAGGAACTGGTGAAGCTGGAGAGGCTGGAGAGAGCTTTAGTGAATCAGTTACATAGAATAACATAGGAACTGGTGAAGCTGGAGAGGCTGGAGGGAGCTTTAGTGAATCAGTTACATAGAATAACATAGGAACTGGTGAAGCTGGAGAGGCTGGAGAGAGCTTTAGTGAATCAGTTACATAGAATAACATAGGAACTGGTGAAGCTGGAGAGGCTGGAGGGAGCTTTAGTGAATCAGTTACATAGAATAACATAGGAACTGGTGAAGCTGGAGAGGCTGGAGGGAGCTTTAGTGAATTAGTTACATAGAATAACATAGGAACTGGTGAAGCTGGAGAGGCTGTAGAGAGCTTTAGTCAATCAGTTACATAGAATAACATAGGAACTGGTGAAGCTGGAGAGGCTGGATGGAGATTAAGTGAATCAGTTACATAGAATAACATAGGAACTGGTGAAGCTGGAGAGGCTGGAGGGAGCGTTAGTGAATCAGTTACATAGAATACCATAGGAACTGATGAAGCTGGAGAGGCTGGAGGGAGCTTTAGTGAATCAGTTACATAGAATAACATAGGAACTGGTGAAGCTGGAGAGGCTGGAGGGAGCTTTAGTGAATCAGTTACATAGAATAACATAGGAACTGGTGAAGCTGGAGAGGCTGGGGGAGGTTTAGTGAATCAGTTACATAGAATAACATAGGAACTGGTGAAGCTGGAGAGGCTGGAGGGAGGTTTAGTGAATCAGTTACATAGAATAACATAGGAACTGGTGAAGCTGGAAAGGCTGGAGGGAGCTTTAGTGAATCAGTTACATAGAATAACATAGGAACTGGTGAAGCTGGAGAGGCTGGAGGAAGCTTTAGTGAATCAGTTACATAGAATAACATAGGAACTGGTGAAGCTGGAGAGGCTAGAGAGAGCTTTAGTGAATCAGTTACATAGAATAATATAGGAACTGGTGAAGCTGGAGAGGCTGGAGAGAGCTTTAGTGAATCAGTTACATAGAATAACATAGGAACTGGTGAAGCTGGAGAGGCTGGAGGGAGCTTTAGTGAATCAGTTACATAGAATAACATAGGAACTGGTGAAGCTGGAGAGGCTGGAGGGAGCTTTAGTGAATCAGTTACATAGATTAACATAGGAACTGGTGAAGCTGGAGAGGATGGAGGGAACTTTAGTGAATCAGTTACATAGAATAACATAGGAACTGGTGAAGCGGGAGAGGCTGGACGGAGCTTTAGTGAATCAGTTACATAGAATAACATTGGAACTGGTGAAGCTGGAGAGGCTGGAGGGAGCTTTAGTGAATCAGTTACATAGAATAACATAGGAACTGGTGAAGCTGGAGAGGCTGGAGGGACTGTTAGTGAATCAGTTACATAGAATAACATAGGAACTGGTGAAGCTGGAGAGGCTGGAGGGACTGTTAGTGAATCAGTTACATAGAATAACATAGGAAATGGTGAAGCTGGAGGGACTGTTAGTGAATCAGTTACATAGAATAACATAGGAACTGGTGAAGTTGGAGAGGCTGGAGGGACTGTTAGTGAATCAGTTACATAGAATAACATAGGAACTGGTGAAGCTGGAGAGGCTGGACGGAGCTTTAGTGAATCAGTTACATAGAATAACATAGGAACTGGTGAAGCTGGAGAGGTTGGAGGGAGGTTTAGTGAATCAGTTACATAGAATAACATAGGAACTGGTGAAGCTAGAGAGGCTGGAGGGAGCTTTAGTGAATCTGTTACATAGAATAACAGGAACTGGTGAAGCTGGAGAGGCTGGAGGGAGGTTTAGTGAATCAGTTACATAGAATAACATAGGAACTGGTGAAGCTGGAGAGGCTGGAGGGAGCTTTAGTGAAACAGGTACATAGAATAACATAGGAACTGGTGAAGCTGGAGAGGCTGGATGGAGCTTTAGTGAATCAGTTACATAGAATAACATAGGAACAGGTGAAGCTGGAGAAGCTGGAGGGAGCATTAGTGAATCAGTTACATAGAATAACATAGGAAATAGTGAAGCTGGAGAGGCTGGAGGGAGCTTTAGTGAATCAGTTACATAGAATAACATAGGAACTGGTGAAGCTGGAAAGACTGGAGAGAGATTTAGTGAATCAGTTACATAGAATACCATAGGAACTGGTGAAGCTGGAGAGGCTGGATGGAGTGTTAGTGAATCAGTTACATAGAATAACATAGGAACTGGTGAAGCTGGAGAGGCTGGAGGGAGCATTAGTGAATCAGTTACATAGAATAACATAGGAACTGGTGAAGCTGGAGAGGCTGGAGGGAGCTTTAGTGAATCATTTACATAGAATAACATAGGAACTGGTGAAGCTGGAGAGGCTGGAGTAAGGTTTAGTGAATCAGTTACATAGAATAACATAGGAACTGGTGAAGCTGGAGAGGCTGGAGGGAGCTTTAGTGAATCATTTACATAGAATTACATAGGAACTGGTGAAGCTGGAGAGGCTGGAGGGAGTGTTAGTGAATCAGTTACATAGAATAACATAGGAACTGGTGAAGCTGGAGAGGCTGGAGGGAGCGTTAGTGAATCAGTTACATAGAATAACATAGGAACTGGTGAAGTTGGAGAGGCTGAAGGGAGTGTTAGTGAATAAGTTACATAGAATAACATAGGAACTGGTGAAGCTAGAGAGGATGGAGGGAGCTTTAGTGAATCAGTTACATAGAATAACATAGGAACAGATGAAGCTGGAGAGGCTGGGGGGAGCTTTAGTGAATCAGTTTCATAGAATAACATAGGAACTGGTGAAGCTAGAGAGGCTGGAGGGAGCGTTAGTGAATCAGTTACATAGAATAACATAGGAACTGGTGAAGCTGGAGAGGCTGGGGGGAGCTTTAGTGAATCAGTTTCATAGAATAACATAGGAACTGGTGAAGCTAGAGAGGCTGGAGGGAGCTTTAGTGAATCGGTTACATTGAATAACATAGGAACTGGTGAAGCTAGAGAGGCTGGAGAGAGCTTTAGTGAATCAGTTACAAAGAATAACATAGGAACTGGTGAAGCTGGAGAGGCTGAAGGGAGCTTTAGTGAATCAGTTACATAGAATAACATAGGAACTTGTGAAGCTGGAGAGGCTGGAGGGAGCTTTAGTGAATCATTTACATAGAATAACATAGGAACTGGTGAAGCTGGAGAGGCTGGAGGGAGCTTTAGTGAATCAGTTACCTAGAATAACATAGGAGCTGGTGAAGCTGGAGAGGCTGAAGGGAGTGTTAGTGAATCAGTTACATAGAATAACATAGGAACTGATGAAGCTGGAGAGGCTGGAGGGAGCTTTAGTGAATCAGTTACTTAGAATAACATAGGAACTGGTGAAGCTCTAGAGGCTGGAGGGAGCTTTAGTGAATCAGTTACATAGAATAACAAAGGAACTGATGAAGCTGGAGAGGCTGGAGGGAGCTTTAGTGAATCAGTTACATAGAATAACATAGGAACTGGTGAAGCTCTAGAGGCTGGAGGGAGCTTTAGTGAATCAGTTACCTAGAATAACATAGGAACTGGTGAAGCTGGAGAGGCTGGGGGGAGCTTTAGTGAATCAGTTACATAGAATAACATAGGAACTGGTGAAGCTGGAGAGGCTGGAGGGAGCTTTAGTAAATCAGTTACATAGAATAACATAGGATCTGGTGAAGCTGGAGATGCTGGTGGGAGGTTTAGTGAATAAGTTACATAGAATAACATAGGAACTGGTGAAGCTGGAGAGGCTGGAGGGAGTATTAGTGAATCAGTTACATAGAATAACATAGGAACTGGCGCAGCTGGAGAGGCTGGAGGGAGCTTTAGTGAATCAGTTACATAGAATAACACAGGAACTGGTGAGGCTGGAGAGGATGGAGGGAGCTTTAGTGAATCAGTTATATAGAATAACATAGGAACTGGTGAAGCTGGAGAGGCTGGAGGGAGCTTTAGTGAATCAGTTACATAGAATAACATAGGAACTGGTGAAGCTGGAGAGGCTGGAGGGAGCTTTAGTGAACCAGTTACATAGAATAACACAGGAACTGGTGAGGCTGGAGAGTATGGAGGGAGCTTTAGTGAATCAGTTACATAGAATAACATAGGAACTGGTGAAACTGG
Source organism: Bombina bombina (assembly GCF_027579735.1). Classification (NCBI taxonomy): domain Eukaryota; kingdom Metazoa; phylum Chordata; class Amphibia; order Anura; family Bombinatoridae; genus Bombina; species Bombina bombina. The sequence continues at coordinate 35,217,971 of NC_069505.1, forward strand.
AAAGGCTGGAGGGAGCTTTAGTGAATCAGTTACATAGAATAATATAGGAACTGGTGAAGCTGGAGAGGCTGGGGGGAGCTTTAGTGAATCAGTTACTTAGAATAACATAGGAACTGGTGAAGCTGGAGAGGCTGGAGGGAGCTTTAGTGAATCAGTTACATAGAATAACATAGGAACTGGTGAAGCTGGAGAGGCTGGAGGGAGCTTTAGTGAACCAGTTACATAGAATAACACAGGAACTGGTGAGGCTGGAGAGTATGGAGGGAGCTTTAGTGAATCAGTTACATAGAATAACATAGGAACTGGTGAAACTGGAAAGGCTGGAGGGAGCTTTAGTGAATCAGTTACATAGAATAATATAGGAACTGGTGAAGCTGGAGAGGCTGGGGGGAGCTTTAGTGAATCAGTTACTTAGAATAACATAGGAACTGGTGAAGCTGGAGAGGCTGGAGGGAGCTTTAGTGAATCAGTTACATAGAATAACATAGGAACTGGTGAAACTGGAAAGGCTGGAGGGAGCTTTAGTGAATCAGTTACATAGAATAATATAGGAACTGGTGAAGCTGGAGAGGCTGGGGGGAGCTTTAGTGAATCAGTTACTTAGAATAACATAGGAACTGGTGAAGCTGGAGAGGCTGGAGGGAGCTTTAGTGAATCAGTTACATAGAATAACATAGGAACTGGTGAAGCTGGAGAGGCTGGAGGGAGCTTTAGTGAATCAGTTCCATAGAATAACATAGGAACCAGTGAAGTTAGAGAGACTGGAGGGAGGTTTAGTGAATCAGTTACATAGAATAACATAGGAACTGGTGAAGCTGGAGAGGCTGGAGGGAACTTTAGTGAATCAGTTACATAGAATAACATAGGAACTGGTGAAGCTGGAGAGGTTGGAGGGAACTTTAGTGAATCAGATACATAGAATAACATAGGAACTGGTGAAGCTGGAGAGACTGAAGGGAGCTTTAGTGAATCAGTTACATAGAATAACATAGGAACTGGCGCAGCTGGAGAGGCTGGAGGGAGCTTTAGTGAATCAGCTACATAGAATAACATAGGAACTGGTGAAGCTGGAGAGGTTGGAGGGAGCTTTAGTGAATCAGTTACATAGAATAACATAGGAACTGGCGCAGCTGGAGAGGCTGGAGGGAGCTTTAGTGAATCAGTTACATAGAATAACATAGGAACTGGTGAAGCTGGAGAGGCTGGAGGGAGCATTATTGAATCAGTTACATAGAATAACATAGGAACTGGCGCAGCTGGAGAGGCTGGAGGGAGCTTTAGTGAATCAGTTACATAGAATAACATAGGAACTGGTGAAGCTCTAGAGGCTGGAGGGAGCTTTAGTGAATCAGTTACATAGAATAACATAGGAACTGGTGAAGCTGGAGAGGCTGGAGGGAGCTTTAGTGAATCAGTTACATAGAATAACATAGGAACTGGTGAAGCTGGAGAGGCTGGAGGGAGCTTTAGTGAATCAGTTACATAGAATAACATAGGAACTGGCGCAGCTGGAGAGACTGGAGGGAGCTTTAGAGAATCAGTTACATAGAATAACATAGGAACTGGTGAAGCTGGAGAGGATAGACGGAGCTTTAGTGAATCAGTTACATAGAATAACATAGGAACTGGTGAAACTGGAAAGGCTGGAGGGAGCTTTAGTGAATCAGTTACATAGAATAACATAGGAACTGGTGAAGCTGGAGAGGCTGGAGGGAGCTTTAGTGAATCAGTTACATAGAATAACATAGGAACTGGTGAAGCTGGAGAGGCTGGAGGGAGCTTTAGTGAATCAGTTACATAGAATAATATAGGAACTGGTGAAGCTGGAGAGGCTGGGGGGAGCTTTAGTGAATCAGTTACATAGAATAACATAGGAACTGGTGAAGCTGGAGAGGCTGGAGGGAGCTTTAGTGAATCAGTTACATAGAATAACATAGGAACTGGTGAAGCTGGAGAGGCTGGAGGGAGCTTTAGTGAATCAGTTACATAGAATAACATAGGAACTGGTGAAGTTAGAGAGACTGGAGGGAGGTTTAGTGAATCAGTTACATAGAATAACATAGGAACTGGTGAAGCTGGAGAGGACAGACGGAGCTTTAGTGAATCAGTTACATAGAATAACATAGGAACTGGTGAAGCTGGAGAGGTTGGAGGGAACTTTAGTGAATCAGTTACATAGAATAACATAGGAACTGGTGAAGCTGGAGAGACTGAAGGGAGCTTTAGTGAATCAGTTACATAGAATAACATAGGAACTGGCGCAGCTGGAGAGGCTGGAGGGAGCTTTAGTGAATCAGCTACATAGAATAACATAGGAACTGGTGAAGCTGGAGAGGTTGGAGGGAGCTTTAGTGAATCAGTTACATAGAATAACATAGGAACTGGCGCAGCTCGAGAGGCTGGAGGGAGCTTTAGTGAATCAGTTACATAGAATAACATAGGAACTGGTGAAGCTGGAGAGGCTGGAGGGAGCATTAGTGAATCAGTTACATAGAATAACATAGGAACTGGCGCAGCTGGAGAGGCTGGAGGGAGCTTTAGTGAATCCGTTACATAGAATAACATAGGAACTGGTGAAGCTCTAGAGGCTGGAGGGAGCTTTAGTGAATCAGTTACATAGAATAACATAGGAACTGGTGAAGCTGGAGAGGCTGGAGGGAGCTTTAGTGAATCAGTTACTTAGAATAACATAGGAACTGGTGAAGCTGGAGAGGCTGGAGGGAGCTTTAGTGAATCAGTTACATAGAATAACATAGGAACTGGCGCAGCTGGAGAGACTGGAGGGAGCTTTAGAGAATCAGTTACATAGAATAACATAGGAACTGGTGAAGCTGGAGAGGATAGACGGAGCTTTAGTGAATCAGTTACATAGAATAACATAGGAACTGGTGAAACTGGAAAGGCTGGAGGGAGCTTTAGTGAATCAGTTACATAGAATAACATAGGAACTGGTGAAGCTGGAGAGGCTGGAGGGAGCTTTAGTGAATCAGTTACATAGAATAACATAGGAACTGGTGAAGCTGGAGAGGCTGGAGGGAGCTTTAGTGAATCAGTTACATAGAATAATATAGGAACTGGTGAAGCTGGAGAGGCTGGGGGGAGCTTTAGTGAATCAGTTACTTAGAATAACATAGGAACTGGTGAAGCTGGAGAGGCTGGAGGGAGCTTTAGTGAATCAGTTACATAGAATAACATAGGAACTGGTGAAGTTAGAGAGACTGGAGGGAGGTTTAGTGAATCAGTTACATAGAATAACATAGGAACTGGTGAAGCTGGAGAGGATAGACGGAGCTTTAGTGAATCAGTTACATAGAATAACATAGGAACTGGTGAAGCTGGAGAGGTTGGAGGGAACTTTAGTGAATCAGTTACATAGAATAACATAGGAACTGGTGAAGCTGGAGAGACTGAAGGGAGCTTTAGTGAATCAGTTACATAGAATAACATAGGAACTGGTGAAGCTGGAGAGGCTGGAGGGAGCATTAGTGAATCAGTTACATAGAATAACATAGGAACTGGTGAAGCTGGAGGGAGCTTTAGTGAATCAGTTACATAGAATAACATAGGAACTGGAGAAGCTGGAGAGGTTGGAGGGAGCTTTAGTGAATCAGTTACATAGAATAACATAGGAACTGGAGAAGCTGGAGAGGGTGGAGGGAGCTTTAGTGAATCAGTTACGTAGAATAACATAGGAACTGGTGAAGCTGGAGAGGCTGGAGGGAGCTTTAGTGAATCAGTTACATAGAATAACATAGGAACTGGTGAAGCTGGAGAGGCTAGAGAGAGCTTTAGTGAATCAGTTACATAGAATAACATAGGAACTGGTGAAGCTGGAGAGACTGGAGGGAGCTTTAGTGAATCAGTTACATAGAATAACATAGGAACTGGTGAAGCTGGAGAGGCTGGAGGGAGCTTTAGTGAATCAGTTACGTAGAATAACATAGGAACTGGTGAAGCTGGAGAGGCTGGAGGGAGCTTTAGTGAATCAGTTACATAGAATAACATAGGAACTGGTGAAGCTGGAGAGGCTGGGTGGAGCTTTAGTGAATCAGTTACATAGAATAACATAGGAACTGGTGAAGCTGGAGAGGCTGGATGGAGCTTTAGTGAATCAGTTACATAGAATAACATAGGAACTGGTGAAGCTGGAGGGAGCTTTAGTGAATCAGTTACATAGAATAACATAGGAACTGGAGAAGCTGGAGAGGTTGGAGGGAGCTTTAGTGAATCAGTTACATAGAATAACATAGGAACTGGAGAAGCTGGAGAGGTTGGAGGGAGCTTTAGTGAATCAGTTACGTAGAATAACATAGGAACTGGTGAAGCTGGAGAGGCTGGGGGGTGCTTTAGTTAATCAGTTACATAGAATAACATAGGAACTGGTGAAGCTGGAGAGGCTGGAGGGAGCTTTAGTGAATCAATTACATAGAATAACATAGGAACTGGTGAAGCTGGAGAGGCTGGGGGGAGCTTTAGTGAATTAGTTACATAGAATAACATAGGAACTGGTGAAGCTGGAGAGGCTGGGGGGAGCTTTAGTGAATCAGTTACATAGATTAACATAGGAACTGGTGAAGCTGGAGAGGATAGACGGAGCTTTAGTGAATCAGTTACATAGAATAACATAGGAACTGGTGAAGCTGGAGAGGCTGGAGGGAGCTTTAGTGAATCAGTTACATAGAATAACATAGGAACTGGTGAAGCTGGAGAGGCTGGGGGGAGCTTTAGTGAATCAGTTACATAGAATAACATAGGAACTGGTGAAGCTGGAGAGGATAGACGGAGCTTTAGTGAATCAGTTACATAGAATAACATAGGAACTGGTGAAGCTGGTGAGGCTGGAGGGAGCTTTAGTGAATCAGTTACATAGAATAACATAGGAACTGGTGAAGCTGGTGAGGCTGGAGGGAGGTTTAGTGAATCAGTTACATAGAATAACATAGGAACTGGTGAAGCTGGAGAGGCTGGAAGGAGCTTTAGTGAATCAGTTACATAGAATAACATAGGAACTGGTGAAGCTGGAGGGAGCTTTAGTGAATCAGTTACATAGAATAACATAGGAACTGGTGAAGCTGGAGAGGCTGGAGGGAGCTTTAGTGAATCAGTTACATAGAATAACATAGGAACTGGTGAAGCTGGAAAGACTGGAGAGAGCTTTAGTGAATCAGTTACATAGAATAACATAGGAACTGGTGAAGCTGGAGAGGCTGGAGGGAGCTTTAGTGAATCAGTTACATAGTATAACATAGGAACTGGTGAAGCTGGAGAGGCTGGAGGGAGCTTTAGTGAATCGGTTACATAGAATAACATAGGAACTGGTGAAGCTGGAGAGGCTGGAGGGAGCTTTAGTGAATCAGTTACATAGTATAACATAGGAACTGGTGAAGCTGGAGAGGCTGGAGGGAGCTTTAGTGAATCAGTTACATAGAATAACATAGGAACTGGCGCAGCTGGAGAGGCTGGAGGGAGCTTTAGTGAATCAGCTACATAGAATAACATAGGAACTGGTGAAGCTGGAGAGGTTGGAGGGAGCTTTAGTGAATCAGTTACATAGAATAACATAGGAACTGGCGCAGCTCGAGAGGCTGGAGGGAGCTTTAGTGAATCAGTTACATAGAATAACATAGGAACTGGTGAAGCTGGAGAGGCTGGAGGGAGCATTAGTGAATCAGTTACATAGAATAACATAGGAACTGGCGCAGCTGGAGAGGCTGGAGGGAGCTTTAGTGAATCCGTTACATAGAATAACATAGGAACTGGTGAAGCTCTAGAGGCTGGAGGGAGCTTTAGTGAATCAGTTACATAGAATAACATAGGAACTGGTGAAGCTGGAGAGGCTGGAGGGAGCTTTAGTGAATCAGTTACTTAGAATAACATAGGAACTGGTGAAGCTGGAGAGGCTGGAGGGAGCTTTAGTGAATCAGTTACATAGAATAACATAGGAACTGGCGCAGCTGGAGAGACTGGAGGGAGCTTTAGAGAATCAGTTACATAGAATAACATAGGAACTGGTGAAGCTGGAGAGGATAGACGGAGCTTTAGTGAATCAGTTACATAGAATAACATAGGAACTGGTGAAACTGGAAAGGCTGGAGGGAGCTTTAGTGAATCAGTTACATAGAATAACATAGGAACTGGTGAAGCTGGAGAGGCTGGAGGGAGCTTTAGTGAATCAGTTACATAGAATAACATAGGAACTGGTGAAGCTGGAGAGGCTGGAGGGAGCTTTAGTGAATCAGTTACATAGAATAATATAGGAACTGGTGAAGCTGGAGAGGCTGGGGGGAGCTTTAGTGAATCAGTTACTTAGAATAACATAGGAACTGGTGAAGCTGGAGAGGCTGGAGGGAGCTTTAGTGAATCAGTTACATAGAATAACATAGGAACTGGTGAAGTTAGAGAGACTGGAGGGAGGTTTAGTGAATCAGTTACATAGAATAACATAGGAACTGGTGAAGCTGGAGAGGATAGACGGAGCTTTAGTGAATCAGTTACATAGAATAACATAGGAACTGGTGAAGCTGGAGAGGTTGGAGGGAACTTTAGTGAATCAGTTACATAGAATAACATAGGAACTGGTGAAGCTGGAGAGACTGAAGGGAGCTTTAGTGAATCAGTTACATAGAATAACATAGGAACTGGTGAAGCTGGAGAGGCTGGAGGGAGCATTAGTGAATCAGTTACATAGAATAACATAGGAACTGGTGAAGCTGGAGGGAGCTTTAGTGAATCAGTTACATAGAATAACATAGGAACTGGAGAAGCTGGAGAGGTTGGAGGGAGCTTTAGTGAATCAGTTACATAGAATAACATAGGAACTGGAGAAGCTGGAGAGGTTGGAGGGAGCTTTAGTGAATCAGTTACGTAGAATAACATAGGAACTGGTGAAGCTGGAGAGGCTGGAGGGAGCTTTAGTGAATCAGTTACATAGAATAACATAGGAACTGGTGAAGCTGGAGAGGCTAGAGAGAGCTTTAGTGAATCAGTTACATAGAATAACATAGGAACTGGTGAAGCTGGAGAGACTGGAGGGAGCTTTAGTGAATCAGTTACATAGAATAACATAGGAACTGGTGAAGCTGGAGAGGCTGGAGGGAGCTTTAGTGAATCAGTTACGTAGAATAACATAGGAACTGGTGAAGCTGGAGAGGCTGGAGGGAGCTTTAGTGAATCAGTTACATAGAATAACATAGGAACTGGTGAAGCTGGAGAGGCTGGATGGAGCTTTAGTGAATCAGTTACATAGAATAACATAGGAACTGGTGAAGCTGGAGAGGCTGGATGGAGCTTTAGTGAATCAGTTACATAGAATAACATAGGAACTGGTGAAGCTGGAGGGAGCTTTAGTGAATCAGTTACATAGAATAACATAGGAACTGGAGAAGCTGGAGAGGCTGGAGGGAGCTTTAGTGAATCAGTTACATAGAATAACATAGGAACTGGAGAAGCTGGAGAGGTTGGAGGGAGCTTTAGTGAATCAGTTACGTAGAATAACATAGGAACTGGTGAAGCTGGAGAGGCTGGGGGGTGCTTTAGTTAATCAGTTACATAGAATAACATAGGAACTGGTGAAGCTGGAGAGGCTGGAGGGAGCTTTAGTGAATCAATTACATAGAATAACATAGGAACTGGTGAAGCTGGAGAGGCTGGGGGGAGCTTTAGTGAATTAGTTACATAGAATAACATAGGAACTGGTGAAGCTGGAGAGGCTGGGGGGAGCTTTAGTGAATCAGTTACATAGATTAACATAGGAACTGGTGAAGCTGGAGAGGATAGACGGAGCTTTAGTGAATCAGTTACATAGAATAACATAGGAACTGGTGAAGCTGGAGAGGCTGGAGGGAGCTTTAGTGAATCAGTTACATAGAATAACATAGGAACTGGTGAAGCTGGAGAGGCTGGGGGGAGCTTTAGTGAATCAGTTACATAGAATAACATAGGAACTGGTGAAGCTGGAGAGGATAGACGGAGCTTTAGTGAATCAGTTACATAGAATAACATAGGAACTGGTGAAGCTGGAGAGGCTGGAGGGAGCTTTAGTGAATCAGTTACATAGAATAACATAGGAACTGGTGAAGCTGGTGAGGCTGGAGGGAGGTTTAGTGAATCAGTTACATAGAATAACATAGGAACTGGTGAAGCTGGAGAGGCTGGAAGGAGCTTTAGTGAATCAGTTACATAGAATAACATAGGAACTGGTGAAGCTGGAGGGAGCTTTAGTGAATCAGTTACATAGAATAACATAGGAACTGGTGAAGCTGGAGAGGCTGGAGGGAGCTTTAGTGAATCAGTTACATAGAATAACATAGGAACTGGTGAAGCTGGAAAGACTGGAGAGAGCTTTAGTGAATCAGTTACATAGAATAACATAGGAACTGGTGAAGCTGGAGAGGCTGGAGGGAGCTTTAGTGAATCAGTTACATAGTATAACATAGGAACTGGTGAAGCTGGAGAGGCTGGAGGGAGCTTTAGTGAATCGGTTACATAGAATAACATAGGAACTGGTGAAGCTGGAGAGGCTGTAGGGAGCTTTAGTGAATCAGTTACAAAGAATAACATAGGAACTGGTGAAGCTCTAGAGGCTGGAGGCAGCTTTAGTGAATCAAGTACATATAAATAAATAGTAGGAACTGGTGAACAGGGTGACACAGACAGAAGGGAGCTATGAGTCTGTCCCTCCCACCACAGGGTGACACAGACAGAAGGGAGCTATGAGTCTGTCCCTCCCACCACAGGGTGACACAGACAGGAGGAAGATATGAGTCTGTTCCTTCTACCACAGGGTGACACAGACAGAAGGGAGCTATGAGTCTGTCCCTCCCACCACAGGGTGACACAGACAGAAGGGAGCTATGAGTCTGTCCCTCCCACTGCAGGGTGACACAGACAGAAGGGAGCTATGAGTCTGTCCCTCCCACCGCAGGGTGACACAGACAGAAGGGAGCTATGAGTCTGTCCCTCCCACTGCAGGGTGACACAGACAGAAGGGAGCTATGAGTCTGTCCCTCCCACCGCAGCGTGACACAGACAGAAGGGAGCTATGAGTCTGTCCCTCCCACCACAGGGTGACACAGTCAGAAGGGAGCTATGAGTCTGTCCCTCCCACCACAGGGTGACACAGACAGAAGGGAGCTATGAGTCTGTCCCTCCCACCGCAGGGTGACACAGACAGAAGGGAGCTATGAGTCTGTCCCTCCCACCGCAGCGTGACACAAACAGAAGGGAGCTATGAGTCTGTCCCTCCCACCGCAGGGTGACACAGACAGAAGGGAGCTATGAGTCTGTCCCTCCCACCGCAGCGTGACACAGACAGAAGGGAGCTATGAGTCTGTCCCTCCCACCGCAGGGTGACACAGACAGAAGGGAGCTATGAGTCTGTCCCTCCCACCGCAGGGTGACACAGACAGAAGGGAGCTATGAGTCTGTCCGTCCCACCACAGGATGACACAGAGAGAAGGGAGCTATGAGCCTGTCCCTCCCACCGTAGGGTGACACAGACAGAAGGGAGCTATGAGTCTGTCCCTCCCACTGCAGGGTGACACAGACAGAAGGGAGCTATGAGTCTGTCCCTCCCACTGCAGGGTGACACAGACAGAAGGGAGCTATGAGTCTGTCCCTCCCACTGCAGGGTGACACAGACAGAAGGGAGCTATGAGTCTGTCCCTCCCACCGCAGCGTGACACAAACAGAAGGGAGCTATGAGTCTGTCCCTCCCACCGCAGGGTGACACAGACAGAAGGAAGCTATGAGTCTGTCCCTCCCACCGCAGCGTGACACAGACAGAAGGGAGCTATGAGTCTGTCCCTCCCACCGCAGGGTGACACAGACAGAAGGGAGCTATGAGTCTGTCCCTCCCACCGCAGCGTGACACAGACAGAAGGGAGCTATGAGTCTGTCCCTCCCACTGCAGGGTGACACAGACAGAAGGGAGCTATGAGTCTGTCCCTCCCACTGCAGGGTGACACAGACAGAAGGGAGCTATGAGACTGTCCGTCCCACCACAGGATGACACAGAGAGAAGGGAGCTATGAGCCTGTCCCTCCCACCGTAGGGTGACACAGACAGAAGGGAGCTATGAGTCTGTCCCTCCCACTGCAGGGTGACACAGACAGAAGGGAGCTATGAGTCTGTCCCTCCCACTGCAGGGTGACACAGACAGAAGGGAGCTATGAGTCTGTCCCTCCCACTGCAGGGTGACACAGACAGAAGGAACATATGAGTCTGCACCCCCCACCCCACCATAGGGTAACAGATACATAGCTTTCTTTAAACTTTTACACTCACTGCTATTATTGCTGATGATAAATAATAACACAGCTGTTTTTTAGGACCCACTAATTGCTATGTTTTTTTTCCATTTAACCCATTCATTACAATATTATGGAGAGGTGTGGGCACTGTAGTGAATAGGTTGCACTAAGAGGCTGTTAGTGAATCTGCCCCAGCGCCCATCTGCCTGTGCTTTTTTCTCACCAAGTTGTTAGATCTGATAGAAGGTCAGCATACGCCTGAGTAAACTGACTGTGTAAACAGGTGTGTGTGTGTATAGGGGGGAGAGCTAACAGGTCAGTGATGTGGGTCCCATCTAGTGCAATAAATAAAACCATTTCACATTATATAGAGCTCTGGGGAGGTCTGTGCTTATGTATGCGATAAGGTCCGGATTCTGCACGGGAAAATATTCAGCAAAAGGAAGAAAATCAGGAAAAGTAGACATTTTACTGATTAGGTTAGATGATGTTTTATACAATATAGGGTTGTACTGCAACTCCCCAATCATTACTGCAATACCACTGGTCTAGTATTTGCCACTTATACCCTTTCTAGGGCCCTTGCAAGTTCCCTGATTACCCAGTTATGCCAATGTAGCGGAACCACTAGTTGCCTGGAGGTAAGTATGTATATACTACTGTACATATCTAGGTAGATGCTTCATTTCAAAGATAGGTATTTGGCATTTGCAAGTATTAGTGGCTCCTCAACTTCTTACTGTGTCCCCCATATATTGGGCGCAATCAAATATACGGCGCAGGTTTCGGCGCAAGCGTGGGAACCTGCGCCATCTGTAATTTCACCTCGCACATCGGGGTATTACATAAACCTCGCCGGCAGTTCATAAAGTGCCGTAAGTTTGATAAACTAGCGATGTCCAGAAATGAGCGTAAATACAAATTTCTGGAGTCGCCAGTGACTTACGACACTTTAGAAACTGCCGGCGCCTAAGAAAAGAAAATAACAAATCTCCTGTACAAGTCTAACACGCCTCCCAAAAATAAGCCCGACACGTAAAACCCCTATATCCGCAATCGCCCCCTCTCCTTACTAATATTAAATGTATTAACCCCTAGACCGACAACCCCCCACAACGCATTATGCCTATTTAAACTATTAACCCCTATATCCGCCATCAAACCCACACCGCAAGTAATAACTAAATTATTAACCCCTAAATCCGCCAACCCCGACATCGCAAACTACCTATTAAAACTATTAACCCCTAATCCACCATTAACCCACAACGTAATAAACATAATCAAGTATTAACCCCTAAACCGCCATAGCCCGCAACGCAATAAACCTAACCCCTAACCTAACCCCCCCTAAATAAACTTAAATTACCTAATTTACAAAATACTAAAGTTACTATTAAATATAAAAAAAATTACACTACTTTTAAAATACAAATAAACGAAGTATAAATTAAAGGGGCAGTCTAATCAAAATTCAGGAGTAGACTGTCCCTTTAAGCAAGAATTACAGAAAATAAAAAAATCTAAGATTACAGAAAATAATAAACAAAATTATAAAAGTTTAAATAAATTACACTTAATCCCTATGAAAATAAAAAAGCCCCCCCAAAATAAAAACACCCCCTAATCTAATAAACTACCAGTAGCCCTTAAAAGGACTTTTTGCAGGGCATTGCCCCAAGATAATCAGCTCTTTTGCCAAAAAAATACACACAGCCCCCCCTACCAGTAAAACCCCCCACCCACCAAACCCCCCTCCAAAAAAAAACTAACACTAAAAGCGCTAAACTACCAATTGCCCTGAAAAGGGCATTTGTTGGGCATTACCCTTAAAAGGGCACTCAGCTCTTTTGCTGCCCACCCTAACTAAATAAAATAAATCCCCCCAAAAACCCCTTAAAAAACCCTAAGTCTAACCCCCAAGTGGTCCTCACCCGTCCTGAAGTTCAGCGGAGAAGGTCCTGTTCCAGGCGGTGAAGTGTTCTTCCAAGCGGTGACCTCTTCTTTCTTCTTTCTGGAACCAGCCGGCGCGGAGCGGAGGGCGGAGTTGAAGACCGGCGACTCTGGAACTGAAGACCGGTGACTCTGGAACTGAAGACCGGCGACCGTGGAGCCATGGAGCGTGGAGGATCCTCTTCATACGATCTTCGCCGAACACTGAATTGGAATTCAAGGTACGCGATTAAAAATGGCGTCCCTTGAATTCCTATTGGCTGATTTGAACAGCCAATAGGATTTCAGTAGCTCTCATCCAATTGGCTGATTTGAATTTGAAGGCTCAAATCAGCCAATAGGAATTTAAGGGACGTAATTTTTAATTGCGTACCTTGAATTCCTATTCAGTGTACGACGGAGATCGTATGAAGAGGATCCTCCACGCTCCATGGCTCCGCGGTCGCCGGTCTTCAGTTCCAGAGTAGCCGGTCTTCAGTTCCAGAGTCGCCGGTCTTCAGCTCCATGGTGATCGGTCTTCAACTCCGCCCTCCGCTCCGCGCCGGCTGGTTCCTGGAAGAAGAAAGAAGAGGTCGCCGTTTGGAATAAGACTTCACCGCCTGAAACAGGACCTTCTCCGCTGAACTTCAGGACAGGTGAGGACCACTTGGGGTTAGACTTAGGGTTTTTTAAGGGGTTTTTGGGGGGATTTATTTTATTTAGATAGGGTGGGCAGCAAAAGAGCTGAATGCCCTTTTAAGGGCAATTCCCAACAAATGCCCTTTTCAGGGCAATGGGTAGTTTAGCGTTTTTAGTGTTAGTTTTTCTTTGGGGGGGTTACTGGTAGGGGGGGATGTGTGTATTTTTTTGGCAAAAGAGCTGATTATCTTGGGGCAATGCCCTGCAAAAAGTCCTTTTAAGGGCTACTGGTAGTTTATTAGATTAGGGGGGGGGGGATTTATTTAGGGGGCTTTTTTATTTTCATAGGGATTAGGTGTAATTTATTTAAACTTTTGTAATTTTATTTATTATTTTCTGTAATCTTAGATTTTTTTATTTTCTGTAATTCTTGCTTAAAGGGACAGTCTACTCCTGAATTTTGATTAGACTGCCCCTTTAATTTATACTTAGTTTATTTGTATTTTAAAAGTAGTGTCAATTTTTTTATATTTAATAGTAACTTTAGTATTTTGTAAATTAGGTAATTTTAGTTTATTTAGGGGGGGTTAGGTTAGGGGGGGTTAGGTTTATTGTGTTGTGGGCTATGGCGGTTTAGGGGTTAATACTTGATTAGGTTTATTGCGTTGTGGGCTATGGCGGTTTAGGGCTTAATACTTGATTAGGTTTATTGCGTTGTGGGCTATGGCAGTTTAGGGGTTAATAGACTTTATTAGTTATTGCGGCGGGGGATTGCGGTTGACAGGTAGATAGACATTGCGCATGCATTAGGTGTTAGTTTATTTTTGCAGGCATTTTCGGGAGTTACGGTGCTCCCATACTCAGCGCAAGGCTTGCTGTGGCTGCCTTTTATGGCGAGGTAAAAATGGAGTAAGATATCTCTATTTTGGCCACGTAAGTCCTTGCGCTGGATACCGATTTGCGACGCGGTTCTATGTTAGCCTATGGGAGTAATAATTGCGAGCTACGGGTGAAATATACGCACGTAACTTGTATGCTACGCCGTATATGTAATACCAAAATCGCGTAAAATCTGGCGGCGGAGGATTTTGCGGGCGACGCTGTATATGTAATGGAGGCCATTGTTCCTACAGACACCACTATCTCTGTGAGTCACTAAACAACTACAGCTCTCCAGAGAAATAACCACACATAGGGGATATTTATCAAAGGTCTGGCGGATCAGGTCCGCCAGACCTTACTGAATGCGGAGAGCAATATGCTCTCCATATTCAGCATTGCTGAATAACTACTGATACTGGTTACGGATTATACATGTGTTACATGCCAGAGGGCAGGGATACAATATAATGATTATGACTGATATTGGGTAGGGATACAGATAACACATGTGTTACATGCCCAGAGCGCAGGGATACAGGATAATTATAATTACTGATACTGGGGAGAGGTACGGATTACACATGTGTTACATACCCAGAGAGCATGGATACAGTATAATGATTATTACTGATACTGGTTAGGGAGACGGATTACATATGTGTTACATGCCCAGAGCGCAGGGATACAGGATAATGATAATTACTGATACTGGATACGGATTACACATGTGTTACATAACCAGAGGGCAGGGATACAGTATAATGATAATTACTGATACTGGGTACGGATTACACATGTGTTACATGCCAAGAGCGCAGGGATACAGGATAATGATAATTACTGATACTGGGTACGGATTACACATGTGTTACATGCCCAGAGTGCAGGGATACAGGATAATTATAATTACTGATACTGGGGAGGGGTACAGATTACACATGTGTTACATACCCAGAGAGCATGGATACAGTATAATGATTATTACTGATACTGGGTAGGGAGATGGATTACATATGTGTTACATGCCCGGAGCGCAGGGATACAGGATAATGATAATTACTGATACTGGATACAGATTACACATGTGTTACATGCCCAGAGGGCAGGGATACAGTATAATGATTATTACTGATACTGGGTAGGGGGACGGATTACATATGTGTTACATGCCCAGAGCGCTTGGATACAAGATAATTGTAATTGCTGATACTGGGGAGAGGTACGGATTACACATGTGTTACATGCCCAGAGTGCAGGGATATGGTAAATTATAATTACTTATACGGGGTACAGAGACGGATTGCACTTTTTTTTACATGCCCAGAGGGCAGGGATACAGTATATTGATTATTAATGATACTGGGTAGAGATACAGATTACACATGTGTTACATGCTCAGAGCACAGGGATACAGGATAATGATAATATTAATTACTGATACCGGGGAGGGATTCGGATTACACATGTGTTACATGCCAAGAGCGCAGGGATACAGGATAATGATAATTACTGATACTGGGTACGGATTACACATGTGTTACATGCCCAGAGGGCAGGGATACAGGATAATGATTATTACTGATATTGGGTAGGGATACGGATTACACATGTGTTACATGCCCAGAGCACAGGGATAAAGGATAATGATAACTACTGATACTGGTTACGGATTATACATGTGTTACATGCCAGAGGGCAGGGATACAATATAATGATTATTACTGATATTGGGTAGGGATACAGATAACACATGTGTTACATGCCCAGAGCGCAGGGATACAGGATAATTATAATTACTGATACTGGGGAGAGGTACGGATTACACATGTGTTACATACCCACAGAGCATGGATACAGTATAATGATTATTACTGATACTGGTTAGGGAGACGGATTACAAATGTGTTACATGCCCAGAGCGCAGGGATACAGGATAATAATAATTACTGATACTGGATACGGATTACACATGTGTTACATGCCCAGAGGGCAGGGATACAGTAAAATGATTATTACTGATACTGGGTAGGGGGACGGATTACATATGTGTTACATGCCCAGAGCGCTTAGATACAAGATAATTGTAATTGCTGATACTGGGGAGAGGTACGGATTACACATGTGTTACATGCCCAGAGTGCAGGGATATGGGATAATTATAATTACTGATACTGGGTACAGAGACGGATTGCACTTTTTTTACATGTCCAGAGGGAGGGATACAGTTTATTGATTATTAATGATACTGGGTAGAGATACAGATTACACATGTGTTACATGCCCAGAGCACAGGGATACAGGATAATGATAATATTAATTACTGATACCGGGGAGGGATTCGGATTACACATGTGTTACATGCCAAGAGTGCAGGGATACAGGATAATGATAATTACTGATACTGGGTACGGATTACACATGTTTTACATGCCCAGAGGGCAGGGATACAGGATAATGATAACTACTGATATTGGGTACGGATTACAAGTGTGTTACATGCTGAGAGGGCAGGGATACAGTATAATTATTATTACTGATATTGGGTAGGGGTACGGATTACATATATGTTACATGCCCAGAGCGCAGGGATACAGGATAATGATAATTACTAATACTGGGTGCGGATTACACATGTGTTACATGCCCAGAGGGCAGGGATACAGTATAATGATTATTACTGATATTGGGTAGGGATATGGATTACACATGTGTTACATGCCCAGAGCACAGGGATACAGGATAATTATAATTACTGATACTGGGGAGAGGTACAGATTACACATGTGTTACATGCCCAGAGTGCAGGGATACAGGATAATTATAATTACTGGGTACAGAGACGGATTACACTTTTGTTACATGCCTGGAGGGCAGGGATACAGTATATTGATTATTACTGATAATGGGTAGGGGGGACGGATTACATGTGTGTTACATGCCCAGAGCACAGGGATACAGGGTAATGATAATTACTGACACTGGGTACAGATTACATATGTGTTACATGCCCATAGTGCAGGGATACAGAATAATGATAATTACTGATACTGGGGAGGGGTACAGATTACACATGTGTTACATGTCCAGAGCAACGGGATATAGGATAATCATAAGTACTGATACTGGGTACAGATTACACATGTGTTACATGCCCAGAGTTCAGGGATACAGGGTAATGATAATTACTGACACTGGGTACAGATTACACATGTGTTACATGCCCAGAGCGCAGGGATACAGGGTAATGATAATTACTGACACTGGGTACAGATTACACATGTGTTACATGCCCAGAGTGCAGGGATACAGAATAATGATAATTACTGATACTGGGGAGGGGTACAGATTACACATGTGTTGCATGTGCAGAGCAACGGGATACAGGATAATCATAAGTACTGATACTGGGTACAGATTACACATGTGTTACATGCCCAGAATGCGGGGATACAGGATATTGATAATTACTGATACTGGGTACGGATTACACATGTGTTACATGCCCATAACACAGGGATACAGAATAATGATAATTACTGATACTGGGGAGGGGTACGGATTACACATGTGTTACATGCACTGAGTGCAGGGATACCGGATAATGATAATTACTGATACTGGGTATGGATTACAGATGTGTTACATGCCCAGAGTGCAGGGCTACAGGAAAATGATAATTACTGATACTGAGGAGGGGTACAGATTACATCTGTGTTACATGCCCAGAGTTTAGGGATACATGAAAATGATAATTACTGATACTGAGTACGGATTACACATGTTTTACATGCCCAGAGTTCAGGGATACAGGATAATGATAATTACTGATACTGGGGAGAGTTACGGATTATGCATTTGTTACATGCCCAGAATGCAGGGATACAGGATAATGATAATTACTGATACTGGGGAAGGGTACGGATTACACATGTGTTACATGCCCAGAGCACAGGGATACAGGAAATGATAATTACTGATACTGGGTACGGATTACACATGTGTTACATGCCCAGAGGGCAGGGATACAGATAATGATAACTACTGATATTGGGTATGGATTACAAGTGTGTTACATGCCCAGACCACAGGGATACAAAATAATGATAATTACTGATACTGGGGAGGGGTACAGATTACACATGTGTTACATGCCCCAAGTGCAGGGATACAGGACAATGATAATTACTGATACTAAGTAGAGGTACGGATTACTCATGTGTTACATGCCCAAAGTGCAGGGATACAGGATAATGATAATTACTGATACTGGGGAGAGGTACGGGTTACACATGTGTTACATGCCCTGGGTGCAGGTATACAGGATAATGATAATTACTGATACTGGGGAGAGGCACAGATTACACATGTGTTACATGCCCAGGGTGCAGGGCTACAGGATAATGATAATTATTGATACTGGGGAGGGGTAGGGATTAAACATGTGTTACATACCCAGAGCGCAGGGCTACAGGATAATTATAATTACTGATACTGGGGAGGGGTACGAATTACACATGTGTTACATGCCCAGAGTGCAGGGATGCAGGATAATGATAATTACTGATACTGGGTACGGATTACACATGTGTTACATGCCCAGAGTGCAGGGCTACAGGATAATAATAATTACTGATACTGGGGAGAGGTACGGATTACATATGTGTTACATGCCCAGAGTGCAGGGATACAGGATAATGATAATTACTGATACTGGGCACAGGGACGGATTACACATGTTACATGCCCAGAGCACAGGGATACAGGATAATGATAATTACTGATACTGGGGAGAGGTACGGATTACACATGTGTTACATAACCAGACCGCAGAGATACAGGATAATGATAATTACTAATACTGGGGAGAGGTACGGATTACTCATGTGTTACATGCCCAGAGCGCAGTGATACAGGATAATGATAATTACTGATGCTGGGTACAGGGATGGATTACACATGTGTTACATGTCCAGAGCACAGGGATACAGGATAATGACAATTACTTATACTGGGGAGAGGTACGGATTACACATATGATACATGCCCAGAGTGCAGAAACACAGTATAATGAAAATGACTGATACTGGGTAACATGTGTTACATGCCCAGAGCGCAGGGCTACAGGATATTGATAAATACTGATACTGGGGAGGGGTACGGATTACACATGTGTTACATGCCCAGAGCGCAGGGATACAGGATAATGATAATTACTGATGCTGGGTACAGGGATGGATTACACATGTGTTACATGCCCAGAGCACAGGGCTACAGGATATTGATAATTACTGATACTGGGGAGGGGTACGGATTACACATGTTTTACATGCCCAGAGCGCAGTGACACAGGATAATGATAATTACTGATACTGGGGAGCGGTACAGATTACACGTGTGTTACATGCCCAGAGCGCAGGAATACAGGATAATGATAATTACTGATACTGGGGAGGGGTACAGATTACATAACTGTTACATGCCCAGAACACAGGGATATAGGACAATGATAATTACAGATATTGGGAAAAGGGAAGGATTACACATATGTTACATGCCCAGAGCGCAGGGATACAGGATAATGATTATTAATGATACTGGGTAGAGATACAGATTACACATGTGTTGCATGCCCAGAGCACAGGGATACAGGATAATGATAATATTAATTACTGATACCCGGGAGGGATTCGGATTACACATGTGTTACATGCCCAGAGCGCAGGGATACAGGAAAATGATAATTACAGATACTGGGTACGGATTGTGGTTTTTTTAGTTTTTTTTATATATCTTTTTATGATTAAAGGTTGAATTCCAAACACAAAAGAAAAAAGTACAAAAATAAACACATATTAAAGTGCTGTAGGTACATACAAATATCAGTTTGGATGCACAATAACAACATTATATTTGCATATTCTCAACTTATACAATATAAACCAATATATGTTTGGACCAAATTGTCTTATTAACTTATTCTATGCAATGTGTAGTTTCAGCATATTCCAGCGGTAGAAATAGCTCTCTAATTCATCTCATATCCTTGCATATACAGGTCATATCTTGGATAAAATCAAATAACATAATGGAGGCCTATTATCTTTAACTCAGAAATAAACCATGTATTATCCCCCCCTTATTACAGATACATACCCACCCAGGGTCCTGTACTCACTCCCGCTCTACATATATACAACCTCTAATTTCATTGCAAAAGATAAACAACAAAACAAAAAAAACAACCAAAAAAAAAAAAACACACACAACACACACAACACACACAACACACACAACACACACAACACACACAACACACACAACACACACAACACACACAACATACACAACACACACAACACACACAACACACACAACACACACAACACACCTCTCTCCTCTCCCCCCTCCCCCCCCACTTCAGTTCCCTCAGAACTGTGGGAAGCTACTTGATATTAGAGCTCTACTAAAATAATCCGATTTTCTTAAGGGATATACTATTGGCTTTTGTACTCTCTCTGGAAACGTCAAAAGTACCTTTAACCACTTTTGAAAAAAGAAAGCTACTCTCTTCTCCTGTGTTATATTTATATTAAATTGTTCCATATTCATCTGTATCAGAATTTTATTATTAAAATCTTTCATTGCTGGACTAAATTTAGATTTCCAGGATCTCAATATCACATTTCTCCCAATTAATATAGCTGTTATAATTAAAACTACATTCTCTCTATGGCCCCAATTTATCAAAGGTCTTGCGGACCTGATCCGACACTGCGGATCAGGTCCGCAATACCTCGCTAAATGCGGAGAGCAATACGCTCTCCGCATTTAACATTGCACCAGCAGCTCACAAGAGCGAGTCTGAAGACTCGCCAGAAACACGGCCCTTCAAGCTCAGTACGGAGCTTGATAACTGGGCCTGTAACTTTTGCATTTGGATATAAGAAAAATATATGTTGTGCTTCTAGTTCACATTTCTTTTCTAGAAACCTATTCACCCAGTGGTTTACCCTGTTCCAGAATTTTTGGATCTTAGGGCAAGTCCAAAGGCAATGACACATATCGGCATTTACGAAGTTGCATCTAGAACAGCCTGGGTTGTCTTTCTTACGCCATCTTGCTATAGCTGCTGGTGTCATAAATGCCTTATATAAGATTCTTAGGTGAGATTCTTTCCAGCTAATAGATGCCTATATTACAAGTCTTGCGTTATGAGGGGTGCGTTTCTAACTTGCAGTTTTTTCTCACCGCTCACTTCCCTGCAGCGCTGGTATTACGGGTTTTTATCAACCCGGCGTTAACAGGCAGTTTTTTTCTCACCGCTCACTTCCCTGCAGCGCTGGTATTACGGGTTTTTATCAACCCGGCATGAACAGGCAGTTTTTTCTCACCGCTCACTTCCCTGCAGCGCTGGTATTACGGGTTTTTATCAACCCGGCGTTAACAGGCAAGAAGTGAGCATAGAGCAAATTTGCGCTCCACTCTGCACTCCAATACCAGCGCTGCTTAAGTGAGCGGTGAGCTGGTTATACGTGCTTGTACACGATTTCCCCATAGACATCAATGGGGAGAGCCGGCTGAGAAAAAGTCTAACACCTGCAAAAAAGCAGCGTAAAACTCAGTAACGCAGCCCCATTGATTCCTACAGGGAAACTAAAGTTATGTTTACACCTAACACCCTTACATGAACCCCGAGTCTAAACACCCCTAACCTTACACTTATTAACCCCTAATCTGCCGCTCCGGACATCGCTGCCACCTACATTATACTTATGAACCCCTAATCTGCTTCCCCCAACATCCCTGACACCTACATTATATTTATTAACCCCTAATCTGCTGCCCACAACATCGCCGACACCTACATAGTGTTATTAACCCCTAATCTGCCACCCCCAATGTCGCCGCCACTATAATAAACATATTAACCCCTAAACCGCTGTACTCCCACATCGCAAACACTAGTTAAATATTATTAACCCCTAATCTGCCGCCCCTAACAGCGCCGCAACCTACCTACATTTATTAACCCCTAATCTGCCGCCCCCAACATTACCGCCACTATTCTAAATTTATTAACCCGTAAACCTAAGTCTAACCCTAACACCCCCTAACTTAAATATAATTTAAATAAATCTAAATAAAATTAATATCATTAACTAAATTATTCCTATTTAAAACTAAATGCTTACCTATAAAATAAACCCTAAGCTAGCTACAATATAACTAAGAGTTACATTGTAGCTAGCTTAGGGTTTATTTTTATTTTACAGGCAAGTTTGTATTTATTTTAACTAGGTAGAATAGTTACTAAATAGTTAATAATAATATAACTACCTAGCTAAAATAAATACAAATTTACCTGTAAAATAAAACCTAAACTAAGTTACACTAACACCTAACACTATACTACAATTAAATAACTTACCTAAATTAAATACAATTAAATAAATTACAAAAAAACAAACACTAAATTACATAAAATAAAAAACAAATTACAAGATATTTAAACTAATTACACCTAATCTAAGAGCCCTATCAAAATAAAAAAGCACCCCCCAAAATAAAAAAAAACCCTAGCCTAAACTAAACTATCAATATCCCTTAAAAGGGCCGTAAGCGGGGCTTTGCCCCAAAGTATAATGTAGGTGGCGGCGATGTTGGGGAAACACTTTCTAAGTCTGCACCTAACACCCTAACATGAACCCCGAGTCTAAACACCCCTAACCTTACACTTATTAACCCCTAATCTGCCGACCCCACTAAAGCTGACACCTGCATTACACAATTAACCCCTAATCTGCCGCTCCGGACACCGCCGCCACCTACATTATTCCTATGAACCCCTAATCTGCTGCCCCCAACTTCGCTGACACCTACATAATATTTATTAACCCCTAATCTGCCCCCCCCCCCCATGTCGCTGCCACCTAACTTCAAGTATTAACCCCTAATCTGCCGACTGGCAAAAGGCCCTTTTAAGGGCTTGTAAAAGAGCTGATTACTTTTTCATTTAGAATAGGGTAGGGACCTTTATTATTTTGGGGGGCTTTTTTATTTTATTATGGGGCTTAGATTAGGTGTAATTAGTTTAAAATTCTTGTAATATTTTTGTATTTTCTGTAATTTAGTGTTTTTTTTGTAATTTAGTTTAGTATATTTAATTGTATTTAATTGTAGGTAATTGTATGTAATTTATTTAATTAATTTATTGATAGTGTAGTGTTAGGTTTAATTGTAACTTAGGTTAGGATTTATTTTACAGGTAATTTTGTAATTATTTTAACTAGGTAGCTATTAAATAATTAATAACTATTTAATAGCTATTGTACCTAGTTAAAATAAATACAAAGTTGCCTGTAAAATAAATATAAATCCTAAAATAGCTACAATATAATTATTCGTTATATTGTAGCTATATTAGGGTTTATTTTACAGGTAAGTATTTAGCTTTAAATAGGATTAATTTATTTAATAAGATTTAATTTATTTCGTTAGATTAAAATTATATTTAATTTAGGGGGGTGTTAGGGTTAGACATAGCTTTAGGGGTTAATACATTTATAATAGTAGCGGCGAGGTCCAGTCAGCAGATTAGGGGTTAATACTTGAAGTTAGGTGGCGGCAACGTTGGGGGGCAGATTAGGGGTTAATAAATATAATGTAGGTGTCGGCGATGTTAGGGGCAGCAGATTAGGGGTTCATAGGGATAATGTAGGTGGCGGCGATGTGCGGTCGGCAGATTAGGGGTTAAAAATATTTATTATAGTGGCGGTGATGTGGGGGGACCTCGGTTTAGGGGTACATAGGTAGTTTATGGGTGTTAGTGTACTTTAGAGCACTGTAGTTAAGAGCTTTATATACCGGCGTGAGCCCATAAAGCTCTTAACTACAGCCTTTCCATGGGCGTTAGGAGTCTTGTCGGTAGAGGTGTAACGCTCACTTCAGCCAAGACTCTAAATACCAGTGTTAGGAAGATCCCATTGAAAAGATAGGATAAGCAATTGGCGTAAGGGGATCTGGGGTATGGAAAAGTTGCGGCTTGAAAGTGAGTGGTACACCTTTACCTGGCCAACTCTAAATACCAGCGGGCGGCCAAAAGCAGCGTTAGGACCCCTTAATGCTGCTTTTGACGGCTAACGCAGAACTCTAAATCTATGCGTAAATCTTTTTCTACCAATCAGTCACAGGCAATCTTAACCATAAATACTCTATTATACAGTTTGATATTAGGAAAGCCAAGCCCTCCATATTCTTTTTTCTGCATTAATGTCTTTAACGCCATGCGTGCTTTTCCTCCTTTACACAGAAATTTTAAGCAATTGGAGTGAAATTGTCTAATATCTGACTCAT
Source organism: Bombina bombina (assembly GCF_027579735.1). Classification (NCBI taxonomy): domain Eukaryota; kingdom Metazoa; phylum Chordata; class Amphibia; order Anura; family Bombinatoridae; genus Bombina; species Bombina bombina. The sequence goes on from NC_069505.1 coordinate 35,242,027, forward strand.
TTATTAGTATCGGTAAATTCTGTCACAAAAATAATATCTTGGGGAGAAGAATCATCTTGATCAAGTGTATTTTAGCAGACAGACCCAGAGGTAATACCTCCCATTTCTTTAAGTCTCTTGCTATCGATGTCCAAACTTTTTTTAAATTTCAGCTCATACCACTTAGATGGATTCCTATTTAAAATAATGCCAAGATATTTAATCTGTTCTTCTACCTCCTTAAATGGTGAATGGGGGATACTGTTTACATTTTTATAGAGCCAGATAATTTCAGATTTAGTGAGGTTAATCTTGTGCCCAGAGAATTTACTATATTGTTGAATAATATCTATTAAGATAGGGATATTCTTCTGGGAATTTTCTATAAATACTATCAAATCATCCGCATAAAGAGATTAAACGTACTTTCCTTCCTCCTAGAAAAATACCTTCTAGTTCTTTTCTTAAAGTTATCGCTAGCAGCTCTATTGCTAGGTTGAAGAGTAAAGGGGATAAAGGGCATCCCTGTCTTGTCCCTTTAGAAATCTTTATTTTAGGGGAATATTGTCCATTTATTGACAATATCGAAGTTGGCTCAGTATATATCATTTGTACAAAATCTTTAAAATGCCCTATTAAACCAAATTTTTCAACAGAAGTCAGTAAATGGTCCCATGTAATAGAGTCGAAGGCTTTTTCTGCGTCAATTGTTATTATTGCTGCATCTTTATTGTCTCTTAATTTAAATGTATTAGCCCATATCTGTTCAATAATTGTGAGTACTCTACGCATGTTTTTTTGTCGGGTTTCTGCCTGCTATAAATCCAGCTTGGTCGGTATGTATAAGTGGGTGCAAGATCTGTTTAAGTCTTTTATCCACTATTGCTGTTAATAATTTATAGTAGTTATTCAATAAAGAAATAGGTCTATATGCATCTAGAGATTCCGGGTCTTTATCTTTTTTCAATATATAAGAGTTATTATGGATGTAGAAAAGTATGGAGAGGACATTTCATTTTTTTATATAATATTCATTAAAAAGACCTTGTAAAACTGGAGATATACACTCTTGCAGGATTTTGTAAAATTCTGCAGGCAATTGGTCCAGGTCAAGAGCTTTATTTAAAGCCATACATTGAATCCCTTCACTTACTTCTTCCTGTGAGACTGGGGTATTTAGTAGATCTAAATTCTCTTTGGATAATTTTGGTACTTTAATTTTTTTCCAGAAAGCTGCTTTTTCCTCCCTATCCACTCCTATACACGCATATACTTTCTGAAAGAAGGTATTGGGGCCGAATTATCAAAGGTCTTGCGGACCTGATCCGACGGTGCGGATCAGGTTCACAAGACCTCGCTGAATGCGGAGAGCAATACGCTCTCCGTATTTAGCATTGCACCAGCAGCTCTTGTGAGCTGCTTGTGCAACGCCGCCCCCTGCAGACTCGTGGCCAATCACCCGCCAGCAGGGGGTGTCAATCAACCCGATCGTATTCGATCGGGTTGAATACCAGCGATCCCTTTCCGCCTGCTCAGAGCAAGCAGACAGGGTTATGGAGCAGCGGTCTTTGTGAAGAAGCTTTCATTTGAATTTCAGCTTGGGATTATTTTTGATAAAAATAGCTATCTTTAGCTTTTTTGGCTTCTTGATATTTTTGCCACGTTGTTGAATCAGAGTTCTCAATGTATTTCCTATAAGTATTTTTCACTTCATTTGTGAGTTCTAATTCTCTAGCCTTGGAAACTTTTTCCATTTGGACATAAGTGCCTTAATTTCCCCTTTGAAAAATGCATTGGCAGTTTCCCAAAGTATTTCAATTTTATTTAGGTATGTTTGATTATTATTAAAATATTGTCTCCATAATCTTCTCAACTCAAATTGAAATTTTATATTCTCTACCATATATTTTGGAGGAAAAAAATTGTTATTCCCATGGCTTAAATTCCTATTATTGATCTGGAGGGAAATACACGCATGATCTGCTAGATAGATGTCATGTATTTTTGTTCCTATATCTAGCTTCAGCATATTTTCGTTAATTAAAAAAAAAATCTATTCGTGAAAATGTTCTGTGAGATTTAGATTTGCATGTAAAAGCTTTACAATCTGGATTAAATATACACCATATATCCTTAAGTTTGAGACTTTTACAAAATGTACCTAGAAATTTAGCTTCTTTTTGAAACCGTTTAAGCGACAATGCGTTCACTCTATCCAGTTTAGCATGAATTGTCATATTAAAGTCTCCAGCTATTATTAAATTATTATTGATATATGGTAATATTTTTAAATATAATCTTTCCCAAAATCCTGTATCTATCGGGTTCGGTGCATAGACATTACATAGAACAGATTGTGTGGCAGATACTGTGAAATGTATAATCATATATCGTCCCTCGATATCTAACTGTGTAGAAATAATCTTGTAGTCTAAAGCTTTATTGAATAAACAAGCTACCCCTTTCTTCCTCCTATCACATGGAGTAAAAACAACCTCCCTGATCCATTTAGATTTAAGTTTAACTACTTTTAAAGGGGACAGACGCGTTTCTTGAATTATCGCTATATCAGAGTGTAAACGTTGTAGATGGCTTATAACCTCTTTCTCTTAATCAGGGAGGTTATTCCCTCATGTTCCATGATACAATATTTAACACTTTTTTAACCATGCCTCTTCAATATCTATGATCTTTATTTTGTAAAATCTCTCTGTATGTAGGGGGTCCAATAAGATGATGTGAGCGAGGGAGGAGAGAGGTAAAAAAAAAGGGGGGAAGGAAGAAAAAGAAGGCGGGGGTCGAAAATAAAACCAAATGTGCATCAGCATTACGATTATAACTCTTGTCATGCATACCCTACTTTCTGACGTTTATGTCTTTATATTCCAGTATTGAGACTTATTCGCCCCATTTCTACTTATTTACTTCCAGGTTATCCATAAACTCTTTCGCTTCCTTATATGAATTAAAAGCTAAGGTCTCAGAGTTGCTAACTACCTTTAGTTTAGCTGGGTACATAATCGTGGCCTGATTTTATTAATTGGGAACATATCAGTGTGACTTGTCTCCTTCTGTTAGAGGTCTCAATTGAAAAATCTTGGAAAAGAAGTTTGTTCTCTCCTCCAATTTGGAAGGTGATTTGTCTTCTATTTTGTGGAATATTTACTTTGTCTTGGAAATTTACATTTTGTATTAAAACTGTCCTTTTCCTAGTCTTATCCCTTCCTTCTTCTCTAAAGATACCTAATCTATGTGCCATTTTTCAGGGTTATTCTGAATGATAATTACTGATACTGGGGAGGGGTACACTTTATGTATGTGTTACATGCCCAGAGCACAGGGATACAGGATAATGATAATTACTGATACTGGGGAGGGGTACACTTTACGTATGTGTTACATGCCCAGAGCACAGGGATACAGGATAATGATAATTACAGATACTGGGGAGGGGTACACTTTACGTATGTGTTACATGCCCAGAGCACAGGGATACAGAATAATGATAATTACTGATACCGGGGAGGGATTCGGATTACACATGTGTTACATGCCCAGAGCACAGGGATACAGGATAATGATAATTACTGAAACTAAGGAGAGGTACAAATTACACATGTGTTACATGCCCAGAGCACAGGGATACAGGATAATGATAATTACTGAAACTAAGGAGAGGTACGAATTACACACGTGTTACATGCCCAGAGCGCAGGGATACAGGATAATGATAATTACTGGGTACGGATTACTCATGTGTTGCATGTCCAGAGCACAGGGATACAGGATAATGATAATTACTGATACTGGGGAGGGATTCAGATTACACATGTGTTACATGTCCAGAGCACAGGGATACAGGATAATGATAATTACTGATACCGGGGAGGGATTCGGATTAAACATGTGTTACATGCCCAGAGCACAGGGATACAGGACAATGATAATTACTGATATTGGGGAAAGGGAAGGATTACACATGTGTTACATGCCCAGAGTGCAGGAATACAGGATAATAGTTATTAATGATACTTGGGAAAGGTACGGATTACTCATGTGTTACATGCCCAGAGCGCAGGGATACAAGATAATGATAATTACTGATACTAAGGAGAGGTACGAATTACACATGTGTTACATGCCCAGAGCACAGGGATACAGGATAATGATAATTACTGATACTGGGTACGGATTACTCATGTGTTGCATGCCCAGAGCACAGGGATACAGGATAATGATAATTACTGATACCGGGGAGGGATTCAGATTACACATGTGTTACATGCCCAGAGCACAGGTAAACAGTATAATGATAATTACTGATACCGGGGAGGGATTCGGATTACACATGTGTTACATGCCCAGAGTTCAGGAATACAGGATAATGATTATTAATGATACTTGGGAAAGGTACGGATTACTCATGTGTTACATGCCCAGAGCGCAGGGATACAAGATAATGAAAATTACTTATACTAAGGAGAGGTACGAATTAGACATGTGTTACATGCCCAGAGCACAGGGATACAGGATAATGATAATTACTGAAACTAAGGAGAGGTACAAATTACACACGTGTTACATGCCCAGAGCGCAGGGATACAGGATAATGATAATTCCTGATACTGGGTACGGATTACTCATGTGTCGCATGTTCAGAGCACAGGGATACAGGATAATGATAATTACTGATACTGGGGAGGGATTCGGATTAAACATGTGTTACATGCCCAGAGCACAGGGATACAGGACAATGATAATTACTGATATTGGGGAAAGGGAAGGATTACACATGTGTTACATGCCCAGAGTGCAGGAATACAGGATAATAGTTATTAATGATACTTGGGAAAGGTACGGATTACTCATGTGTTGCATGCCCAGAGCGCAGGGATACAAGATAATGATAATTACTGATACTAAGGAGAGGTACGAATTACACATGTGTTACATGCCCAGAGCGCAGGGATACAGGATAATGATAATTACTGATACTGGGTACGGATTACTCATGTGTTGCATGCCCAGAGCACAGGGATACAGGATAATGATAGTTACTGATACCGGGGAGGGATTCAGATTACACATGTGTTACATGCCCAGAGCACAGGGAAACAGTATAATGATAATTACTGATACCGGGGAGGGATTCGGATTACACATGTGTTACATGCCCAGAGTTCAGGAATACAGTATAATGATTATTAATGATACTTCGGAAAGGTACGGATTACTCATGTGTTACATGCCCAGAGCGCAGGGATACAAGATAATGAAAATTACTTATACTAAGGAGAGGTACGAATTACACATGTGTTACATGCCCAGAGCACAGGGATACAGGATAATGATAATTACTGAAACTAAGGAGAGGTACAAATTACACACGTGTTACATGCCCAGAGCGCAGGGATACAGGATAATGATAATTCCTGATACTGGGTACGGATTACTCATGTGTCGCATGTTCAGAGCACAGGGATACAGGATAATGATAATTACTGATACTGGGGAGGGATTCAGATTACACATGTGTTACATGCCCAGAGCACAGGGATAAAGGATAATGATAATTACTGAAACTAAGGAGAGGTACGAATTACATACATGTTATATGCCCAGAGCGCAGGGATACAGGATAATGATAATTACTGATACTGGGTACGGATTACTCATGTGTTGCATGTCCAGAGCACAGGGATACAGGATAATGATAATTACTGATACTGGGGAGGGATTCAGATTACACATGTGTTACATGCCCAGAGCACAGGGATACAGGATAATGATAATTACTGATACTGGGTACGGATTACTCATGTGTTGCATGTCCAGAGCACAGGGATACAGGATAATGATAATTACTGATACCGGGGAGGGATTCGGATTAAACATGTGTTATATGCCCAGAGTGCAGGAATACAGTATAATAGTTATTAATGATACTTGGGAAAGGTACGGATTACTCAAGTGTTACATGCCCAGACCGCAGGGATACAAGATAATGATAATTACTGATACTAAGGAGAGGTAGGAATTACACATGTGTTACATGCCCAGAGCGCAGGGATACAGGATAATGATAATTACTGATACTGGGTAAGGATTACTCATGTGTTGCATGCCCAGAGCACAGGGATACAGGATAATGATAATTACTGATACCGGGGAGGGATTCAGATTACACATGTGTTACATGCCCAGAGCACAGGGAAACAGTATAATGATAATTACTGATACCGGGGAGGGATTCGGATTACACATGTGTTACATGCCCAGAGTGCAGGAATACAGGATAATGATTATTAATGATACTTGGGAAAGGTACGGATTACTCATGTGTTACATGCCCAGAGCGCAGGGATACAAGATAATGATAATTACTTATACTAAGGAGAGGTACGAATTACACATGTGTTACATGCCCAGAGCACAGGGATGCAGGACAATGATAATTACTGATACTGGGTACGGATTACACATGTGTTACATGCCCAGAGCACAGGGATACAGGATAATGATAATTACTGATACTAAGGAGAGGTACGAATTACACATGTGTTACATGCCCAGAGCACAGGGATACAGGATAATGATAATTACTGATACTAAGGAGAGGTACGAATTACACATGTGTTACATGCCCAGAGCGCAGGGATAAAGGACAATGATAATTACTAATAATGGGGAGAGGGTATGGATTACATATGTGTTACATGCCCAGATTTCAGAGACACAACATAATGATAATTACTGATATGGGGGGAGAGGTATAAATTACACATATACTAATACACACACACCAGCGCGTGTATCTATCCTGCGCACACTGTACTAAAAATATACACTAGAGCGTGTATCTATCCTGCCAACACTGTACTAATACACACACACACCAGAGCGTGTATATATCCTGCGCACACTGTACTAATACACATACACACCAGAGCGTGTATCTATCCAGCACACACTGTACTAATACACACACCAGAGTGTGCATCTATCCTGCGTACACTGTACTAATACACACACACACCAGAGCGTGTATCTATCCTGCACACACTGTACTAATACACACACACACCAGAGCGTGTATCTATCCTGCGCACACTGTAATAATACTCACACACCAGAGCGTGTATCTATCCTGCAGACACTGTACTAATACACACACACACCAGAGCGTGTATCTATCCTGCACACACTGTACTAATACACACACACACCAGAGCGTGTATCTATCCTGCGTACACTGTACTAATACACACACACACCAGAGCGTGTATCTATCCTGCACACACTGTACTAATACACACACACCAGAGCGTGTATCTATCCTGCGCACACTGTACTAATACACACACACACCAGAGGGTGTATCTATCCTGCGCACACTGTACTAATAAACACACACACCAGAGAGTGTATCTATCCTGCGCACACTGTACTAATACACACACCAGAGCGTGTATCTATCCTGCACACACTGTACTAAATACACACACACCAGAGCGTGTATCTATCCTGCGCACACTGTACTAATACACACACCAGAGCGTGTATCTATCCTGCACACACTGTACTAATACACACACACACCAGAGCGTGTATCTATCCTGCGCACACTGTACTAATACACACACCAGAGCGTGTATCTATCCTGCACACACTGTACTAATACACACACACACCAGAGCGTGTATCTATCCTGCGCACACTGTACTAATACACACACACCAGAGCATGTATCTATCCTGCACACACTGTACTAAATACACACACACCAGAGCGTGTATCTATCCTGCGCACACTGTACTAATACACACACACACCAGAGCGTGTATCTATGCTGCGCACACACACCAGAGCGTATATCTATCCTGCGCACACTGTACTAATACACACACACCAGAGCGTGTATCTATCCTGCGCACACTGTACTAATACACACACACACCAGAGCGTGTATCTATCCTGCGCACACTGTACTAATACACACACACACAAGAGCGAGTATCTATCCTGCGCACACTGTACTAATACACACACACACACCAGAGCGTGTATCTATGCTGCGCACACTGTACTAATACACACACACCAGAGCATGTATCTATCCTGCGCACACTGTACTAATACACACACACCAGAGCGTGTATCTATCCTGCGCACACTGTACTAATACACACACACACCAGAGCGTGTATCTATCCTGCGGACACTGTACTAATACACACACACCAGAGCGTGTATCTATCCTGCGCACACTGTACTAATACACACACACCAGAGCGTGTATCTATCCTGCGGACACTGTACTAATACACACACACACCAGAGCGTGTATCGATCCTGCGCACACTGTACTAATACACACACACGCCAGAGCGTGTATCTATCCTGCGCACACTGTACTAATACACACACCAGAGCGTGTATCTCTCCTGCACGGATTGTACTAATACACACACATGCCAGAGCGTGTATCAATCCTGCGCACACTGTACTAATACACACACACACCAGAGCGTGTATCTATCCTGCACAGATTGTACTAATACACACACACACACACACCAGAGCGTGTATCTATCCTTAACACACTGTACTAATACTCACACACACCAGAGCGTGTATCTATCTTGCACAGATTGTACTAATACACACACACACCAGAACGTGTATCTATCGACCTGCGCACACTGTACTAATACACACACACACCAGAGCGTGTATCTATCCTGCGCACACTGTACTAATACACACACACACCAGAGCGTGTATCTATCCTGCGCACACTGTACTAATACACACACACACCAGAGCGTGTATCTATGCTGCGCACACTGTACTAATACACACACACCAGAGCGTGTATCTATCCTGCGCACACTGTACTAATACACACACACACCAGTGCGTGTATCTATCCTGCACAAACTGTACTAATACACACACACCAGAGCGTGTATCTATCCTGCGGACACTGTACTAATACACACACACACCAGAGCGTGTATCTATCCTGCACAGATTGTACTAATACACACACACACACCAGAGCATGTATCTATCCTTCACACACTGTACTAATACTCACACACACCAGAGCGTGTATCTATCCTGCACAGATTGTACTAATACACACACACACCAGAACGTGTATCTATCGACCTGCACACACTGTACTAATACACACACACCAGAGCGTGTATCTATCCTGCGCACACTGTACTAATACACACACACATCAGAGCGTGCATCTATCCTGCACACACGGTACTAATACACACACACCAGAGCGTGTATCTATCCTGCACACACTGTACTAATACACACACACACCAGAGCATGTATCTATCCTGCGCACACTGTACTAATACTCACACACACCAGAGCGTGTATCTATCTTGCGCACACTGTACTAATACACACACACACCAGAGCATGTATCTATCCTGCGCACACTGTACTAATACACACACCAGAGCGTGTATCTATGCTGCGCATACTGTACTAATACACACAGCAGAGCGTGTATCTATCCTGCGCACACTGTACTAATACACACACCAGTGCGTGTATCTATCCTGCACACACTGTACTAATACACACACACCAGAGCGTGTATCTATCCTGCTGACACTGTACTAATATTACACACACACACACACCAGAGCGTGTATCTATCCTGCGCACACTGTACTAATACACACACACCAGAGCGTGTATCTATCCTGCGGACACTGTACTAATAAACGCACACACCAGAGCGTGTATCTATCCTGTGCACACTGTACTAATACACACACACACCAGAGCGTGTATCTATCCTGCGCACACTGCGCTAATACACAAACCAGAGCGTGAATCTATCCTGCGCACACTGTACTAATACACACACACACCAGAGCGTGTATCTATCCTGCACAGATTGTACTAATACACCCACCCACCAGAGCGTGTATCTATCCTTCGCACACTGTACTAATACTCACACACACCAGAGCGTGTATCTATCCTGCGCACACTACTAATACTCACACACACCAGAGCGTGTATCTATCCTGCACAGATTGTACTAATACACACACACACCAGAGTGTGTATCTATCCTGCACAGATTGTACTAATACACACACACACCAGAGCGTGTATCTATCCTGCGCACACTGTACTAATACTCACACACCAGAGCGTGTATCTATCCTGCGGACACTGTACTAATACACACACACACACACCAGAGCGTGTATCTATCCTGCACACATTGTACTAATACTCACACACACCAGAGCGTGTATCTGTCCTGCGCACACTGTACTAATACACACACACACCAGAGCGTGTATCTATCCTGCGCACACTGTACTAATACACACACACACCAGAGCGTGTATCTATTCTGCACACACTGTACTAATACTCACACACACCAGAGCGTGTATCTATCCTGCACACACTGTACTAATACTCACATACACCAGAGCGTGTATCTGTCCTGCGCACACTGTACTAATACACACACCAGAGCGTGTATCTATCCTGCGCACACTGTACTAATACACACACACACCAGAGCGTGTATCTATCCTGCGCACACTGTACTAATACACACACACACCAGAGCATGTATCTATCCTGCGCACACTGTACTAATACACACACACACCAGAGCATGTATCTATCCTGCGCACACTGTACTAATACACACACCAGAGCGTGTATCTGTCCTGCGCACACTGTACTAATACACACACACCAGAGCGTGTATCTATCCTGCGCACAGTGTACTAATACACACACACACCAGAGCGTGTATCTATCCTGCGCACACTGTACTAATACACACACACCAGAGCGTGTATCTATCCTGCGTACACTGTACTAATACACACACACACACCAGAGCATGTATCTATCCTGCGCACACTGTACTAATACACACACACACCAGAGCGTGTATCTATCCTGCGCACACTGTACTAATACACACACACACCAGAGCGTGTATCTATCCTGCGCACACTGTACTAATACATAGAAATCAGCAGACACGTGCATTAGATTGATAATGCCACTAGAAGTGACATAAATGTGACCTTTATTTAGATACCATTGTCTGTATATTTGTCTCACCACCTGCACCCCCTGTAGTCTTCTAATCAACTCTGCTATTGTTACTGGTCATTGGTTGTCTGGGAAAGTCTTTGTTATACATAGAATAAAGTGACTGTCTCATGTCACCTGAGATCTACAAGTAGCAGTTTAATCTTATTTCCTTACATTAACCCCATGGTGCCTCTAAAGAAATAGCTCTGCATACAGTATGCCTTTCAATACCCCATGCTATCTATTTTAAGGGATATTATACACTATCGCCTTAGAGTTTTGTCGGTAAAGACCCGCGTAGCTAACGCTGCTTTTTTTTCCAGCGCACCCTTAAGACAACGCTGGTATTTAGAGTTGTCTGAGTGGCTGCGTTAGGCTCAGAAAAGGGAGCATTGAGCATAATTTAGCTCCACTTCAACACTTAATACCAGCGTTGCCTATGGTAGCGGTAAGCTGGAAAAACGTGCTCGTGCACGATATCCCTATAGGAAACAATGGGGCTGAGCTGGCTGCAAAAAAACCTAACACCTGCAAAAAAGCAGCATTCAGCTCCTAACGAAGCCCCATTGTTTCCTATGAGGAAACACTCTCTAAGTCTGCACCTAACACCCTAACATGAACCCTGAGTCTAAACACCCCTAACCTTACACTTATTAACCCCTAATCTGCCGCCCCCGCTATCGCTGACACCTGCATTATACTATTCACCCCTAATCTGCTGCTCCGGACACTGCCGCAACCTATATTATAGCTATGAACCCCTAATCTGCTCCCCTAAAATAATAATGCCCCAAAATAAAAAAAATGCCCTACCCTATTCTAAATTACAAAGTAATCAGCTCTTTTACCAGCCCTTTAAAGGGCTTTTTGCGGGGCATTGCCCCAAAGTAATCAGCTCTTTTACCTGTAAAAAAATACAACCCCCTCAACATTAAAACCCACCACCCACACACCCCTACTCTAACCCACCAAATCCCCCCTTAAAAAAACCTAACACTAAACCCCTGAAGATCTCCCTACCTTAAGCCGTCTTCACCCAGCCGAGCCGAATTCTTCATCCAATCCGGGCGAAGTCTTGATCCAAGCGGCAAAGAAGAGGTCCTCCATACGGGCGATGTCTTCCTCCAAGCTGCATCTTCTATCTTCTTTCTTCCGGCTCCATCTTCAGACCGCCGACGTGGAACATCCACCTTCCCCAACGGACTAACGATGAATGACGGTTCCTTTAAGGGACGTCATCCAAGATGGAGTCCCTCGAATTCCGATTGGCTGATAGGATTCTATCAGCCAATCGTAATTAAGGTAGGAAAAATCTGATTGGCTGATTAAATCAGCCAATCAGATTGAAGTTCAATCCGATTGGCTGATCCAATCAGCCAATCAGATTGAGCTCGCATTCTATTGGCTGTTCCAATCAGCCAATAGAATGCAAGCTCAATACGATTGGCTGATTGAATCAGCCAATCAGATTTTTCCTACCTTAATTCCGATTGGCTGATAGAATCCTATCAGCCAATCGGAATTCGAGGGACGCCATCTTGGATGATGTCCCTTAAAGGAACCGTCATTCGTCATTAGTCCGTCGGTGAAGGTGGATCTTCCGCGTCGGCGGACTGAAGATGGAGCCGGAAGAAAGAAGATAGAAGATGCCGCTTGGAGGAAGACATCGCCCGGATGGAGGACCTCATCTTTGCCGCTTGGATCAAGACTTCGCCCGGATGGAGGACCACATCGCCCGAATTGGATGAAGATTTCGGCTCGGCTGGGTGAAAACGGCTCAAGGTAGGGAGATCTTCAGGGGGTTAGTGTTAGGTTTTTTTAAGGGGGGATTGGGTGGGTTAGAGTAGGGGTATGTGGGTGGTGGGTTTTAATGTTGGGGGGTTGTATTTTTTTTACAGGTAAAAGAGCTGATTACTTTGGGGCAATGCCCCGCAAAAAGCCCTTTTAAGGGCTGGTAAAAGAGCTGGTTACTTTGTAATTTAGAATAGGGTAGAGCAGTTTTTTTTATTTTGGGGGGCTTTATTATTTTATTAGGGGGCTTAGATTAGGTGTAATTAGTTTAAACTTCTTGTAATATTTTTTTATTTTCTGTAATTTAGGGGGGGGGGTTGTATTATAGATTAGTTTATTTAATTAAATGTAATTGTAGGTAATTGTAGGTTAATTTATTTAATTAATTTAATGATAGTGTAGTGTTAGGTTTAATTGTAACTTAGGTTAGAATTTATTTTACAGTTAATTTTGTAATTATTTTAACTAGGTAGCTATAAAATAGTTATTAACTATTTGATAGCTATTGTACCTAGTTAAAATAAATACAAAGTTGCCTGTAAAATAAATATAAATCCTAAAATAGCTACAATTTAACTATTAGTTATATTGTAGCTATATTAGGGTTTATTTTCTAGGTAAGTATTTAGTTTTAAATAGGATTAATAGGATTAATTTATTTAATTATAAGAATATTATTTCATTTTATTTAAATTATATTTATGTTAGGGGGGTGTTAGGGTTAGGGTTAGACTTAGGTTTAGGGGTTAATACAATTATTATAGTAGCGGCGACGTTGCGGGCGGGAGATTAGGGGTTAATAATTGTAGGTAGGTGGAGGCGATGTTAGGGATGGCAGATTAGGGGTTAATACAATTTATTATAGTTTTTGCGAGGCGGGAGTGCGGCGGTTTAGGGGTTAATACATTTATTATAGTGGCGGCGAGGTCCGGTCGGCAGATTAGGGGGTTTGCGATGTGGGCGGCCTCGGTTTAGGGGTACATAGGTAGTTTATGGGTGTTAGTGTACTTTGTAGCACTGTAGTTAAGAGCTTTATGTTCCGGTGTTAGCCCATAAAACTCTTAACTACTGACATTTTTTTGGCAGTAGGAGTCTTGTTGGTAGAGGCTCTACCGCTCACTTCTTCCAATACTCCAAATACCAGCGTTATGCAAATCCCATTGAAAAGATAGGATAAGCAATTGACGTAAGGGGATCTGTGGTAGCCTCTAGTCGCGGAAAGATAGTGAGCGGTAGACCCTTTTCTGGCTGACTCTAAATACCAGCGGGCGGTAAAAAGCAGCGTTAGGACCCCTTAACGCTGCTTTTGACGGCTAACGCCAAACTCTAAATCTAGGCGTTAATTTTTCTTTGCATAAATGTTTTGTAGATGATCCATTTATATAGCCCATACAGTTTGTTTGTTTTAAAACTGGATAGTTTTGCTTATTTTTTAAATAACATTGCTCTGATTTCCAGACTCCTTACCAAAACCCAAAGTTTTAGGAGAATACCGAAGTATACTTTCTCCAGCTTGCTCCTGTTGTGTAAAGGGTCTTTTCATATGCAAGGAAAGAGGGAGGGGGAGAGTCTGCTATTTCCCACTTGCAGTAGGTATTCCAGTAACCTTTTACACAGAGCTAAACTCGATGCTTCTAAGTAAGGTTTTAAACGGTTTTATACTGGATTTTTATATTAGTATCTGTGCCTATTATTCTTTATAGTAGTGTCTATGACATGCAGTTATATGAAAATTGGTGTATACTGTCCCTTTAACTGCTCCCTATAACTCCTTCTATTGCACCATATAACTGCTCCCTACAACTCCTCCTATTGCACCATATAACTGATCCCTATAACTCCTCCTATTGCACCATATAACTGCTCCCTATAACTCCTCCTATTGCACCATATAACTGCTCTATAACTCCTCCTATTGCACCATATAACTGCTCCCTATAACTCATCCTATTGCACCATATAACTGTTCCCTATAACTCCTCCTATTGCACCATATCACTGCTCCCTATAACTCCTCCTATTGCACCGTATAACTGCCCTATAACTCCTCCTATTGTACCATATAACTGCTCCCTATAACTCCTCCTATTGCACCATATAACTGCTCCCTATAACTCCTCCTATTGCACCATATAACCGCTCCCTATAACTCCTATAGCACTATATAACTGCTCCCTATAACTCCTCCTATTGCACCATATAACCGCTCCCTATAACTCCTCCTATTGCACCATATGACTGCTCCCTATAACTCCTCCATTTTGCACCATATAACCGCTCCCTATAACGCCTCCTATTGCACCATATAACTGTGCTCTATAAGTCCTCCTATTGTACCATATAACTGCTACCTATAACTCCTCCTATTACACCATATAACTGTGCTCTATAAGTCCTCTTATTGTACCATATAACTGATCCCTATAACTCCTCCTATTGCACCATATAACTTCTCCCTATAACTCTTCCTATTGCACCATATAACTGATCCAAATAACTCCTCCTATTGCACCATACAACTGCTCCCTATAACTCCTCCTATTGCACCATTTAACTGCTCCCTATAACTCCTCTTATTGCACCATAGAACCCTCCCTATAACTTGTGACGGACCCTTCGGTCAGGGCTGAAAGCGTTAATTTTATTTTCTAAATACAAGTTGCTGGCTCCAGCCATAATTTAGTTAGTGATAAGAATTCCATTGTTTAATCACCTCCAGAGTCAGACTGTTGGTGATAAGGACTCCATTGTGTCTTATGTTTAACTTGATATCTGCCTAAGTAAAGTAATGCATTCTATTGTATCATGTAAAAGGGCGTGTTCCCTCCATGTAATGTACAACAGTCTTTCAACCCCCCCATTTGGGGTCAAACCTGTATAAATACTAGGCATCTAGCCTTTAATAAATGTCATTCTGTTTAAACCTGAAAACTGGCTGGTTTGTGAATTGCTGATTCCCTGTGCAGGACGTTGTTCATCTGGTATTACCCTTGGTATCCTGTTGGTACCGTAACATAACTCATCCTATTGCACCATTTAACTGCTCCCTATAACTCCTCCTTTTGCACCATATAACTGCTCCCTATAACTCCTCCTATTGCACCATGTAACCGCTCCCTATAACTCCTCTTATTGCACCATATAACTGCTCCCTATAACTCCTCTTATTGCACCATAGAACCCTCCCTATAACTCATCCTATTGCACCATTTAACTGCTCCCTATAACTCCTCCTATTGCACCATATAACTGCTCCCTATAACTCCTCCTATTGCACCATATAACTCCTCCTATTGCACCATATAACTACTCCCTATAACTCCTCCTATTGCACCATATAACTACTCCCTATAACTCCTCCTATTGCACCATATAACCGCTCCCTATAACTCCTCCTATTGCACCATGTAACCGCTCCCTATAACTCCTCCTATTGCACCATATAACTGCTCCCTATAACTCCTCCTATTGCACCATATAACTGCTCCCTATAACTCATCCTATTGCACCATTTAACTGCTCCCTATAACTCCTCCTATTGCACCATATAACTGCTCCCTATAACTCATCCTATTGCACCATTTAACTGCTCCCTATAACTCCTCCTATTGCACCATATAACTACTCCCTATAACTCCTCCTATTGCACCATATAACCGCTCCCTATAACTCCTCCTATTGCACCATATAACTGCTCCATATAACTCCTCCTATTACACCGTATAACTCCTCCTATTACACCATATAAAAATGATCAGTCATAGAAAGAGTGAACATCATCATCGGATTCTGAACCAGGCAGACATACAGATTCACTATCAGATTGAGGTGTTGCTTCTGTAAAAAGAAAAGAAAAATTTAGAACAAGAATAGAAATTAAAATGGAAATAAAGTCAGGGGGTTATGACGTGTAATATTCACGATAAGAGACATTGAATTTTTTTTATATTTTTTTTATATCTACAAATTTAGAGAGATGTAACAAATTCAATCACATATGAAGACATTTTGTAATACAGCACTTAAATGCAGATATATACTGTCCATATGTATAATGCAGCACTTAATTGCTGATATATACTGTCCATATATATAATGCAGCACTTAATTGCTGATATATACTGTCCATATATAAAATGCAGCACTTAATTGCTGATATCTACTGTCAATATATACTGTCCATATATAAAATGCAGCACTTAAAGGGACAGTCTACACCTTAGTCATCTTAAAGTCTTGCCTTAGATTAAGCAACAAGTAGTCTCCTGCACCCTTTTAATATCATGTAGCAGTAAAAAGTTATTTTAAAATGAATATAGTTTCTGGCCAGTTTGAAATGGCTGCCAAGCTCAGCCCACTGATAACATCACGATCTGGACTGCATCTATGCACTCTACTGAATAGCATTGAGTTTGTTGAGTCCAACTAGTGAGCCCTTTGTAATTGGAAGCTATATGCAGCCCAGATCATGATGTCAAATCAGTAGGCTGAGATTGGCAGAAATGACAAACTGGCCAGAAACAATATTCATTTTAAAATAACTTTTATACTGTTCCTGCTGCATGATATAGAAAAGTTGCAGGAAGCTATTTGCAGCTTAAACTAAGGTAAGACTTTAAGACGACTAAGGTGTAGATTGTCCCTTTAATTGCTGATATATACTGTGCATATATAAAATACAGTACTTAATTGCTGATATATACTGTGTTTATATAAAATGCAGAACTTAATTGCGGATATATACTGTGCATATATAAAATGCAGTACTTAATTGCTGATATATACTGTGCATATATAAAATGTAGCACTTAATTGCTGATATATACTGTGTTTATATAAAATGCAGCACTTAATTGGGGATATATACTGTGCATATATAAAATGCAGCACTTAATTACTGATATATACTGTGATTATATAAAATGCAGCACTTAATTGCGGATATATACTGTGCATATATACAATGGAGCACTTAATTACTGATATATACTGTGTTTATATAAAATGCTGCACTTAAATGCTGATATATACTGTGCATATATAAAATTCAGCACTTAAATGCGAACATATACTGTCCATATATAAAATGCAGTACTTAATTGCAGATATATACTGTGCATATAAAATGTAGCACTTAATTTAAGATATATACTGTGCATATATAAAATGCAGCACTTTATTGCTGATATATACTGTCCATATATAAAATGCAGCACTTAATTGCTGATATATACTGTCCATATATAAAATGCAGCACTTAATTGCTGATATTATATACTGTGCATATATAAAGTGCAGCACTTAATTGCTGATATATACTGTGCATATATAAAATGCAGCACTTAATTGCTGATATATACTGTGCATATATAATATGCAGCACTTAACTGCTGATATATACTGTGCATATATAAAATGCAGCACTTAATTGCTGATATATACTGTGCATATATAAAATGCAGTACTTAATTGCAGATATATACTGTGTTCATATAAAATGTAGCACTTAATTGCAGATATATACTGTGCATATATAAAATGCAGTACTTAATTGCTGATATATACTGTCCATATATAAAATGCAGTACTTAATTGTTTATACTGTATATACGTCCATATTTACAATGCAGCACTTAATTGCTGATATATACTGTCCATATATAAAATGCATTGCTTAATTGCTGATATATATTGTCGATATATAAAATGCAGCACCTAATTTCAGATATATACTGTGTGTGCATATATAAAATGCAGCACTTAATTGCTGATATATACTGTGCATATATAAAATGAAGTACTTAATTGCGGGTATATACTGTGCATATATAAAATGCAGCACTTGCTTGCTGATATATACTGTCCATATATAAAATGCAGCACTTAAAGGGACAGTCTACACCTTAGTCATCTTAAAGTCTTACCTTAGATTAAGCAACAAGTAGCGTCCTGCACCCTTTTAATATCATGTAGCAGTAACATTAAAAAGTTATTTTAAAATGAATATAGTTTCTGGCCAGTTTGAAATGGCTGCCAAGCTCAGCCCACTGATAACATTACAATCTGGGCTGCATCTAGGCATTCTACTGAATAGCATTGAGTTTGTTGAATCCAACTAGTGAGCCCTTTGTAATTGGATGCTATATGCAGCTTAGATCATGATGTCAAATCAGTAGGCTGAGATTGGCAGAAATGACAAACTGGCCAGAAACAATATTCATTTTAAAATAACTTTTTTTAACTGTTCCTGCTGCATGATATAGAAAAGTTGCAGGAAGCTATTTGCAGCTTCATCTAAGGTAAGGCTTTAAGATGACTAAGGTGTAGACTGTCCCTTTAATTGCTGGTATATACTGTGCATATATAAAATGCAGCACTTAATTGCTAATATATACTGTGTTTATATAAAATGCAGCACTTAATTGCAGATATATATACTGTGCATATATAAAATGCAGTCTCTAATTGCTGATATATACTGTGCATATATACAATGCAGCACTTAATTGCTGATATATACTGTGTTTATATAAAATGCAGTACTTAATTGCGGATATATACTGTGCATATATAAAATGTAGCACTTAATTGCAGATATATACTGTGCATATATAAAATGCAGTACTTCATTGCTGATATATACTGTGCATATATAAAATGCAGTACTTAATTGCGGATATATACTGTGCATATATAAAATGTAGCACTTAATTGCGGATATATACTATGCATATATAAAATGCAGTACTTAATTGCTGATATATACTGTGCATATATAAAATGCAGCATAATTGCTGATATATATTGTCCATATATAAAATGCAGCCCTTAATTGCGGATATATACTGTGCATATATAAAATACAGCACTTAATTGCTGATAAATACTGTGCATATATAAAATGCAGTACTTAATTGCGGGTATATACTGTTGATATATAAAATGCAGCACTTAATTGCGGATATATACTGTGCATATATAAAATGCAACACTTAATTGCGGATATATACTGTGCATATATAAAATGCAGCACTTAATTGCGGATATATACTGTGCATATATAAAATGCAGCACTTAATTGAGGATATATACTGTCCATATATAAAATGCAGCACTTAATTGCTGATATATACTGTGCATATATAAAATGCAGCACTTAATTGCTGATATATACTGTCCATATATACAATGCAGTACTTAATTGCTGATATATACAGTCTATATATAAAATGCAGCACTTAATTGCTGATATATACTGTGCATATATAAAATGCAGCATTTAATTGCTGATATATACTGTGCATATATAAAATGCAGCACTTAATTGCTGATATATACCATGCATATATACAATGCAGCACTTAATTGCTGATATATACTGTGCATACATAAAATGAAGTACTTAATTGCGGGTATATACTGTGCATATATAAAATGCAGCACTTAATTGCGGATATATACTGTGCATATATAAAATGCAGCTCTTAATTGCGGATATATACTGTGCATATATAAAATGCAGCACTTAATTGCGGATATATACTGTGCATATATAAAATGCAGCACTTAATTGAGGATATATACTGTCCATATATAAAATGCAGCACTTAATTGCTGATATATACTGTGCATATATAAAATGCAGCACTCAATTGCTGATATATACTGTCCATATATACAATGCAGTACTTAATTGCTGATATATACAGTCTATATATAAAATGCAGCACTTAATTGCTGATATATACTGTGCATATATAAAATGCAGCATTTAATTGCTGATATATACTGTGCATATATAAAATGCAGCACTAAATTGCTGATATATACCATGCATATATACAATGCAGCACTTAATTGCTGATATATACTGTGCATATATAAAATGCAGCACTTAATTGCTGATATATACTAGGCATATATAAAATGCAGCACTTAATTGCTGATATATACCATGCATATATACAATGCAGCACTTAATTGCTGATATATACTGTGCATATATAAAATGCAGCACTTAATTGCTGATATATACTAGGCATATATACAATGCAGCACTTAATTGCTTATATATATGGCTCTATTTATTAAGCAGTGGATGCTGCTTCAGAGTAGTAGCGGTCGTAAGACTGATGCTTCTTAACCTGTCCAGAAATCATCCCGATACGATCGGGATGATTGACAGCCCCTGCTAGCGGCCAATTGGCCACCAGTGAGCAGGAGGTGACATTGCACAAGCATTTAACTAGAAATGCTTATGCAATGATAAATGCCGACATTTTATGGTGTCCGCATGTAGCGATGTCGAGCAGACGATTCACTACAGCAAATAATGTCTGCTCAAACTGTAATAAATCAACCCCATTCTGTGCCTCAATATAAAAGGCAACACTTAATTGCTGATATATATTGTGCTTATATAAATAGAGCACCTAATTGCTGATATATATTGTGCTTATATAAAATGCAGCACCTAATTACTGATATATATTGTGCTTATATAAAATGCAGCACCTTATTACTGATATATATTGTGCTTATATAAAATGCAGCACTTAATTGCTGATATATATTGTGCTTATATAAAATGCAGCACCTTATTACTGACGTATATTGTGCTTATATAAATAGAGCACCTAATTGCTGATATATATTGTGCTTATATAAAATGCAGCACCTAATTACTGATATATATTGTGCTTATATAAAATGCAGCACCTTATTACTGATATATATTGTGCTTATATAAAATGCAGCACTTAATTGCTGATATATATTGTGCTTATATAAAATGCAGCACCTAATTGCTGATATATACAGTGCTTATATAAAATGCAACACCTTATTACTGATATATACTGTGCTTATATAAAATGCAGCACCTAATTGCTGATATATACAGTGCTTATATAAAATGCAGCACCTTATTACTGATATATATTGTGCTTATATAAAATGCAGCACCTAATTGCTGATATATATTGTGCTTATATAAAATGCAGCACCATATTACTGATATATATATTGTGCTTATATAAAATGCAGCAACTAATTGTTGATATATACAGTGCTTATATAAAATGCAGCACCTTATTACTGATATATATTGTGCTTATATAAAATGCAGCACCTAATTGCTGATATATACAGTGCTTATATAAAATGCAGCACCTTATTACTGATATATACAGGGAGTGCAGAATTATTAGGCAAATGAGTATTTTGACCACATCCTCCTCTTTATGCATGTTGTCTTACTCCAAGCTGTATAGGCTCGAAAGCCTACTACCAATTAAGCATATTAGGTGATGTGCATCTCTGTAATGAGAAGGGGTGTGGTCTAATGACATCAACACCCTATATCAGGTGTGCATAATTATTAGGCAACTTCCTTTCCTTTGGCAAAATGGGTCAAAAGAAGGACTTGACAGGCTCAGAAAAGTCAAAAATAGTGAGATATCTTGCAGAGGGATGCAGCACTCTTAAAATTGCAAAGCTTCTGAAGCGTGATCATCGAACAATCAAGCGTTTCATTCAAAATAGTCAACAGGGTCGCAAGAAGCGTGTGGAAAAACCAAGGCGCAAAATAACTGCCCATGAACTGAGAAAAGTAAAGCGTGCAGCTGCCAAGATGCCACTTGCCACCAGTTTGGCCATATTTCAGAGCTGCAACATCACTGGAGTGCCCAAAAGCACAAGGTGTGCAATACTCAGAGACATGGCCAAGGTAAGAAAGGCTGAAAGACGACCACCACTGAACAAGACACACAAGCTGAAACGTCAAGACTGGGCCAAGAAATATCTCAAGACTGATTTTTCTAAGGTTTTATGGACTGATGAAATGAGAGTGAGTCTTGATGGGCCAGATGGATGGGCCCGTGGCTGGATTGGTAAAGGGCAGAGAGCTCCAGTCCGACTAAGACGCCAGCAAGGTGGAGGTGGAGTACTGGTTTGGGCTGGTATCATCAAAGATGAGCTTGTGGGGCCTTTTCGGGTTGAGGATGGAGTCAAGCTCAACTCCCAGTCCTACTGCCAGTTTCTGGAAGACACCTTCTTCAAGCAGTGGTACAGGAAGAAGTCTGCATCCTTCAAGAAAAACATGATTTTCATGCAGGACAATGCTCCATCACATGCGTCCAAGTACTCCACAGCGTGGCTGGCAAGAAAGGGTATAAAAGAAGAAAATCTAATGACATGGCCTCCTTGTTCACCTGATCTGAACCCCATTGAGAACCTGTGGTCCATCATCAAATGTGAGATTTACAAGGAGGGAAAACAGTACACCTCTCTGAACAGTGTCTGGGAGGCTGTGGTTGCTGCTGCACGCAATGTTGATGGTGAACAGATCAAAACACTGACAGAATCCATGGATGGCAGGCTTTTGAGTGTCCTTGCAAAGAAAGGTGGCTATATTGGTCACTGATTTGTTTTTGTTTTGTTTTTGAATGTCAGAAATGTATATTTTTGAATGTTGAGATGTTATATTGGTTTCACTGGTAAAAATAAATAATTGAAATGGGTATATATTTGTTTTTTGTTAAGTTGCCTAATAATTATGCACAGTAATAGTCACCTGCACACACAGATATCCCCCTAAAATAGCTATAACTAAAAACAAACTAAAAACTACTTCCAAAACTATTCAGCTTTGATATTAATGAGTTTTTTGGGTTCATTGAGAACATGGTTGTTGTTCAATAATAAAATTAATCCTCAAAAATACAACTTGCCTAATAATTCTGCACTCCCTGTATACATAAAATGTAGCACTTAATTACTGATATATATATATGGTGCATATATAAAAAACAGCACCTAATTGCTCATATATATATGGTGCATATTTAAAAAGTAGCTCTTAATCGCTGATATATACAGTGTATATAAAAAGTCTACACACCCCTGTTAAAATGTCAGGTTTCTGTGATGTAAAAAAATGAGACAAAGATAAATCATTTCAGAACTTTTTCCACCTTTAATGTGACCTATAAACTGTACAACTCAATTGAAAAACAAACTGAAATCTTTTAGGTAAAGGGAAATAAAAATAAAAAACTAAAATAATATGGTTGCATAAGTGTGAACACCCTTAAACTAATACTTTATTGAAGCACCTTTTGATTTTATTACAGCACTTAGTCTTTTTGGGTATGAGTTTTTCAGCATGGGACATCTTGACTTGACAAGATTTGCCCACTCTTCTTTGCAAAAACTCTCTAAATGTGTCAGAATGTGAGGGCATCTCCTGTGCACAGCAATCTTCAGATCACCTCACAGATTTTGAATTGGATTCAGGTCTGGGCTCTGGCTTGGCCATCCCAAAAGCCATTCCTTTGTTGATTTGGATGTATGCTTTGGGTCGTTGTCATGCTGAAAGACGAAGTTCCTCTTCATGTTCAGCTTTCTAGCAGAAACCTGAAGGTTTTGTGTCAGTATTGTCTGGTATTTGGAACTGTTCATTATTCCCTCTACCTTGACTAAGGCCCCAGTTCCAGCTGAAGAAAAACAACCCCAAAGCATGATGCTGACACCACCATGCTTCACTGTGGGTTTGGTGTTCTTTTTGTGATATGCAGTGTTGTTTTTGCGCCAAACATATCGTTTGGAATTATGGCCAAAAAGTTCAACTTTGGTTTCATCAGACCATAACACCTTTTGCAACATGCTTTTGTGAAACTTCAGATGTGTTTTTGCAAAATTTAGCCGGGCTTGGATGTTTTTTTTTGTAAGAAAAGGCTTCCGTCTTGCGATTGTTGTCACATGTACCACACAGCCAGTACTTGCCAGATATTCCTGCAGCTCCTTTAATGTTGCTGTAGGCCTCTTGGCAGTCTCCCAGACCAGTTTTCTTCTCGTCTTTTCATCAATTTTGGAGGGACGTCCAGTTCTTGGTAATGTCACTGTTGCACCATATTTTCTTCACTGTGTTCCATGGTATATCTAATGCCTTGGAAATTTTTGTACCCTTCTCCTGACTGATACCTTTTAACAATGAGATCCCTCTGATGCTTTAGACGCTCTCTGCGGACCACGGCTTTTGCTGTATGATGCGACTAACAAAATGTCAGGAAAGACCAACTAGAACAGATGAACTATTTGGGGTTAATCAGAGGCACTTTAAATGATGACAGGTGTGTACCGACTCCTATTTAACATGATTTTGAATGTTCTGAAATGATTTATCTTTGTCTCATTTTTTTACATCACAGAAACCTGACATTTTAACAGGGATGTGTAGACTTTTTATATACACTGTATATAACAGCGATTAAGAGCTACTTTTTAAATATGCACCATATATATGTGAGCAATTAGGTGCTGTGTTCAGAATTAAGCAATCACATGTGATTGCTTAATTCTGAACACAGCTACATCCCCATTTATAAAAGGGTGTTCACACTTATGCAACCATATTATTTTAGTTTTTTATTTTTATTTCCCTTTACCTAAAAGATTTCAGTTTGTTTTTCAATTGAGTTGTACAGTTTATAGGTCACATTAAAGGTGGAAAACGTTCTGAAATGATTTATCTTTGACATTTTAACAGGGGTGTGTAGACTTTTTATCCACTTATATATGGTGCATATATAAAATGTAGCACTTAGTTGCTGATATATATGGTGCATAGATAAAATGTAGCATTTAATTGCTGATATATATGATGCATATATAAAATGCAGCACTTAATTGCTGATGTATATGGTGTATATATAAAATGCAGCACTTAATTGTTGATATATACTATCCATGTATAAAACTTTTGATTTTGTGCATGTGTTGCTTAATTGTTGATAAATACTGTCAGTAGTGATGTCAGCATATGATGTCATCACAGTGACATCATTACCAGATTAAAGCCAGATAATACCTCTGCCCCTCACTCACCTGTATTGGTCTTACCTATGTGAGTTGCAGTAACAGGTTTCATGTCTTCCTTTCTGAGAAAATAGAGGAAAATATTTTATTCAGAAGGATATGTATATGACAAGACTTCCCCTTCCCCTATTGTCAAGCCAATTCATTTTTTTTTCTCTTCCTTTAAAGCATCAGCCTTATAACAAAACGCAGAGAGGAAAAGCATTTTTAGAATTAGCTGTAATAGCACGTGAGTGTGAGTGTCTCAAGGAATGCCAAGTTGTGCCAGGAAGCGCCAAAGTGTGCCAGGGTGTGCCAGGGAGTGCCAAGGTGTGCTAGGGATTTCCAGGGAGTGCCAAGATGTGCAGGCAAATGCTGGGGAGTGCCAAGGTGTGCCAGGGAGTTCCTGAGAGTGCTAGGATGTGCCCAGGAGTGCCAAGGTGTGCCAGGGTATGCCAAGGTATACCAGGGAGTGCCAAGGTGTGTCAGGGTGTGCCAAGGTGTGCTAGGGATTGCCAGGGAGTGCCAAAGTGTGCCGGGAGTGCCAATGTATGCTAGGGAGTGCGAGGGTGTGATTACTGGGGAATCCTGAAACACGTCAGTGATGTCATACAGCCCCTTGGTCGTAGCTCCTGTGTGTTTTAATGGGTAGAGGTGCACTTTGTTAGTTATTTACTTGCTGCAATGTGTTTTTCATACATTTTTTAACTGAATCAATAAAGATCCCTTTTTATTCTATCCACCATACGGAGCCGGGCTGGAGTTTTGTTTTTCTCTACTTGTGCCAGGGTGTACCAAGGTGTTCCAGGGAGTACCAAGGTGTGCTAGGGTTTGCCAGGGAGTGCCAAGGTGTGCCAGGGAGTGTTGGGGAGTGCCAAAGTGTGCCAGGGAGTGCCAAGGTGTGCTAGGGATTGCCAGGGACCATATTCAAGGTGTGCCAGGGACAATCAAAGTGTTCCAGGTAGTACCAAGGTGTGCTAGGGTTTGCCAGGGAGTGCTAAGGTGTACCAGTAGTTGTCGGGGAGTGCCAAAGTGTGCCAGGGAGTGCCAAGGTGTGCTAGGGATTGCCAGGGAGTGTGAAGGTGTGCCAGGGACCATCAAGGTGTGCAAGGGAGTGCCACGGTATGCCAGGGAGTGCTGGGGTGTGCCAAAGAGTGCCAGGGATTGCCAGGGAGTGCCAAACTAGGCTAGGAATTGCCTGGAAGAATCAAGGAGTGTCAGGGATTGCCAGGAAGTGGCAATGTATGCTAGAGATTGCCAGGCAGTGCCAAGGTATGCTAGGGATTGCCATGGAGTGCTAGGGAGTGCCAAGGTGTGCCAGGGTGTGCAGTGGATTATAAATATAATCACTGGTTTGAATTTTATTACAAGACCAGAGACTTCATATTCTACTTTTTCTTTCTTTTATTAGTCGATGCAGCGCTAGTGAGAACATTACAGCATTAGAGAAAACAAAGACCAGACATATTTAGCCAATGAAAAAGATACATTTGAACAAACTGAAAACAATGACCAATCAGAGTAGCCGTAGTGGCCATATACTGAGAACCACAACCTCCTCTTTCTTTAGCTGCTCTCTGTGTTTACACAAATAAAAATTGTTCTTCCTCATTCAATTTAAATTATTACATTTCTATTCTGGAATTAGTCTCACTGCAAGTTTTTCCTGCAGCGTAATGCAATCTTCTTCTCGGTCGCACTGCGATCACGTGATGTTGGCGCCATCTTGTGGGCAGTTTTCTTGGTACTACAGTCCCGTTCTTTCCTGCTTTGGACCTTTACCTCACCCGGCACCACACTCCATTTCTGCTCCCTCAAAAAGTTTCAATTTGTTAGATATTTAGGTCTGTATTACGAGTGGAGCGCTATTTAGCTCTTTTACACTAACTGTGCTAGAAGTAAACTTTTTGCGCTCGTCGTATTGCGCTCGTATTACGAGCTGAAAGTAAAAAGTTATCGCTTGCACGCTAATCCTATGCGCACAAAAAGCCGAAGTTATAATATCAAGAGCACAAAAAACGTATCCCCCTTAGAAGTCAATGAAGCAAAACTAATGGGGGAAAAAACCTAACACCCTACTCATGCACAAACATGATCTCATATTCTCAAGTGCGCTAACCAGACATGAAAATATGAATATTTCACATTCCAATTCTCTTCACGTACAAGAATATGTTCTATCTATTTATAAATACATATTTCTATATATATCTGATGGTACAGTACTTTGATACAATATATATCTATAGTTTTATATATATATATATAAAAATATATATAGGTATAGATATATACATACACACATATATATATAATTATATATTTATATGAATATCTATTTATAAATAACTAGAACATATTCTGCTATGTGCAGAACATAGGAATGTGAAATATTTACATTACACTGATTGTCAAAACCTTTATAAGATATGGATATTGCATAAATATGCTTTTACATGTTTGTATCTACAAATGGCTCCAATGCACTTGTATACATATGTCTATATATGCGTCCATATGTATTTATGTGTCTATATGTGTATATGTCTGTAAATGCATATATACACATATAAATATATAAATACATATACACACAGATATATATATATATATATATATATATATATATATATACACACACACACATATATATAAATACACACATACATAGAGATATATATGTATGTATGTCTATGTTAAAGTCTTTTATAACTTTTTTTGTGCAATATTTTTTTAATAATTTGTGTTATTATGAGTGTAACTGTACTTTGAAATGTATTTTTGTTGTGTTTTGTGACACTCTTTAGTTGAAGTTGCAGTAATCATTCAAGCGTAAATCGCGTTTGCGCTGAAGCGTTCGCTTTTACTTTCAACTTGTAATGCCAGTGCAATTTAACTTGCGCACAAACAAATGCAAAACCCTGATATAGCTTGCACGCAAACAATAACGCTCAACCCGTAATCTAGTCCTTAGTGTCTAACATTATTAATATATAATATATTATCATATAATATACTAAATTTTATAATATATTCATCTTTGACTGCCCTCTGGTGGCTAGTCTTTTCACTACACTTATTTTGGAAAATATTTTCTGTCTGAGAATTTTTTTTTTATCTTTCCTTGGTATACTTTTACCGTTTTAATTTGTATATTTTATAAACTCTGTATATTATTTAATTTTGATATATAAACTATATTTATTTTTCATTAATCATTTTAATATTTTATTTAATATTTAAAAAAAAATGCAAGTGTCTCAAAATTCTGAGAATCCTAAGCAATTAACAGTAGAAATGAGTCTGGCGGATATGATCCGCTGTAGTGATCATGTCCGCCAGACATTGCTGAATGCCGACCACATACGCTGTCAGCATTTATCATTGGTGTTCTGGTGAACTGCTTGTGCAATGCCGCCCCCTGCACATTCATGGCAAATTAGCAGGGGGTGTCAATCAACCCGATCGTATGCGATCAGTGGATTGAAGTCCGCCGCCAAAGAGGAGGCGTACGAGTTAAGGAGCAGCGGCCTTAAGACCGCTTCTTCTTAACTCCTGTTTCCGGCAAACCTGAAGGCTCACACGGAAACAGCTGCATATAGCAGCATTCGGGCCATGATAAATCGGCCCCTATGTTTTTAAATCTCGTCCCTTCAGAGACAAATGCTCCTGGCAGAAAAGGAGTTGGAACATCTGCCAAAAGGACCCTAACTCCCAATGGCAACCAAATAGGAGATAATAAAAAATATTAAACTACAATCTCCTCTTTAACAAATTCTGATTTTTCTACCGAGGATTCAAACAATATCTCAGATTATGATTTTCACTCTTATGAATCTTCTCAAAAATGTATTAAAAAAATAACTAAAAAAACTTGGAAGAGGAAGAATTTTCTTTTGTAGATCCTCTAGAGCAGGAGTTAGTAACCTTGGGCCCCCAGATGTTTTGGAACTACATGTC
This sequence comes from Bombina bombina, assembly GCF_027579735.1. Taxonomy (NCBI): domain Eukaryota; kingdom Metazoa; phylum Chordata; class Amphibia; order Anura; family Bombinatoridae; genus Bombina; species Bombina bombina. Next base: position 35,271,724 of record NC_069505.1, read on the forward strand.
CCATGATGCTCAGACAGCCTAAAGAGTGTCTCAGCATCATGGGAAATGTAGTTCCAAAACATCTGGGGGGGCCAAAGTTGCTGACCTCTGCTCTAGGGAACCCTAGATTCAACCCGGATATTTCACATAATTCCCGCTCTTCTGAATGGTGCCTATCTTTAGATATAGCAAAGTTTATTGATTTCCAAACTAAAAAGCCTATTAAAAATCTTGTCGCATAATGAAGTCAGAATTCTACCTCTTCATGGTAGTTCCATCACCCCAGAGATAGACCCAAGGTCATAAAATGTATTGGCACACCACAGTTGGCCAGGAAAACCTGTGAAGATAAACTCTTAGTGGTAGATTTACCAAGCAGCTGATGCTGCAATCTACCCCCAATGTTTCCGGCTCGCCGAAAACATAAGTTAAGAAGAGGCAGTCGTAAGATTGCTGCTCCTTAACTTGTCCGCCACCTCTGAGGTGGCGAACTGCAATCATCCCGATCCGATTGGGATGATTGACACCCCCTGCTAGTGGCCAATTGGCCGCGAATGTGCAGGGGTGGGATTTAGCAATGCCGGGCAGACATGTTTTGCTGCAGCAAATGATGTCTGCGTGGCATTTGATAAATCGGCCCCTTAAACTCTATAGGGCCCATTACCAAATTATTCGATTTATTTGATCAAGCAGTCATTGATGATGTGTCCTTAGATCTTCACATATTTAGAGAGTGGATGTAACACATCATTTGTTTCATGGGAAACACCAATGCTGCAATATCAATCAAACATATGGAGGAAAATCAATAGAAAAATATGTGATTTTGCTTTTATCGAATTATCTTCTACTGCAGATGGCCATTTGTTTGGTGACACTTTCTTAAAATACCTAAACACCAATATATAAATATATTTACCATATTGAATAAAGTCAAAACTTCTACGAGAAAAATACACCAAATTTCTCTGACAGGGCTGGTAAAGGCCGAGGCCACTTTCCTGGCCATTACTCATACTCATCAAGTCCTCAATACCCTCAGAAATATCCACAATACCCAGTTTCAGTTTCAAAGCTTCCAAAATGACCCTTCTACTTCCTTTACCTTTTAATCCCACTCGTGCCAGACCTTGGCATTAAAGAGGTGGACTCCCCAGAACTAGATCCCACCAACCTTCAGTTATTTCCTCTATGTCGGACTCCGGCTACCCCGACTGATTAACTTCACCAGATGGGTCCTTCCTATACCTGGAACATGCCGCTATCTAATGGAGCAAAGTGATTTTAGCTGAGCCCACCCAAATAACCAGACAGAACCAGTATTCAGGTGAAACAAAGAACAACTTTATTGTGGAAACACACTGCTTATATACACAAACATATCTTGATAAGGAGTCTTATCAGACCCCCAGATCTCCTGCCATTCCCGCACCTCCAGACAGGCTGGCGACCCCCATAGCAGTTATAGTCCCATAGAGTCCCAGCGATATGGAGGTGGTTTTTCCGGGGTGATCATTTCAGGCTGTTGTTGGAAAACTCTATGTCCCCAGATGTCACAGTCCAAAAAGTGACATGATCCGCTGCTGGGGGCTAGAGCTACGGGTGATCAAACGTACACAGGGAAAGCCAAGGGTAGTAGTTGTAGGGGGGTCCAAAACTCCATGTTCCCAAAGGAGCTCCCCTCTGGCAATCATACCACCTCTTCCACACCCTATGGGGTACTAACCCACAAAAGAGCAGAGCTCTGGTGTGAAGGGAGTGGCCTTGGGTGAAGCACAGGGGGTATTCAGGGAGGCATGGCCGGCCGGTAGTTCCAGGAACTAGAGATCACATCTTCCGTGAGGATGTACAGATCACAAAACAAGCAAAACCAAGAGTTTGGGAGATCACAAATGCCCTAAAAGGGCCAATTCCGGTGACAAAATGAAGGGGCTGAGTATTAAGGGGTGGGGGTTAAGCCTTGCTGGCCTGGTATCCATGACAGTACTCCCCCCCTAAAAAGTCTGGCAGACCCGGCTAGAACCAAGCACGGGTTGGCCTGGGGCTGTCCGGGGAGCTATACCAATTCAGTTTGCTGGGAAATTCTGCATTCTTTCTCCACCATTGCATAGTTTACATCTCTAGGTAATAGCTTCCTACTGATGTAGGCTACGGGGTGGTCATGCCCTTCTTTGTCCACCTGGCTCTGCAATGCTCCCAACCCGATCATGGAGGTATGAACACAAAAACGTTTGGTTGGGTTAAGAGCGGCCAAGATAGGGGCAGTAATCAAGACTGTCTTAAGGCTTTGGAAGGCGGTCTCACATTCGGGGGACCACAGGACCTTTTGGGGGAACTGTTTTTAGGTTAGGTCAGTCAGGGGCTTGGCCAGGGCACTTTAGTTGGGGACAAACTTGCAGTAGTACCCTGTGGTCCCTAAGAAAGCTAAGACCTGAGTCACCACTGTTAGAATATACTTTTTCCCAGAGGGGCTTGGGCGGGACAAGGGGCCAACAATATCTACAGCTACCCGGCTAAAGGGTTTGTCAATGATGGGGAGAGGGTGCAAGGAGGCTCTGGAGTGGTCTCCAGTCTTGCCTACTCTCAAGCGTCACAGATCCTGCAATACTGCCTAACATCCCCTGTAACCCCTGGCCAAAAGAAGGTCTGAGTCAGTCGGTACGTGGACCTAGTGACTCCTAGATGTCCAGCTAGGGGAATGTCATGCCCTATATGCAGCAGCTTGTACCAATATTTCTGCGGTACTACCAGCTGGCACTTGGGCAACTGCCCTCTCTCTCTTTGTGACCCTGTATAGGAGCCCTTTCTCCCACTCAAAACAGTCCCCCCCCTGGGCCCACGGGATCAGTCCCAACCCGGGCACGGACTTTGTCACAAAGTATTTAGGTAAGTTAAAAAGGTGTTTCTCAGTACTTTCACCTGGTCGGATTTGCTACACGCTTGCCTTACCTCCTCACTCGGCTTTAATCATGCTGTTTGGCTTGAAGAAACACCTGCAAAAAAGCAAAGGACACTTTGGAAACCTTTGAGGATGCCAGCACCTACCCAGTGTATTTACTGAGAAACACCTTTTTAACTTACCTATATACTTTGTGACAAGGATTCCCTGTCTCACTACAGGAGTTCCAGATCACGTTTCTTCCTGTGGCTACTTTGTATTTGAAGTCCCTGGATCTTTCATCACCATAATCGACTTCACATCACCAATATTGATTGTATCTGTTCCCTGGACTCTGCTGTTGTCCTTTTCAATTGTTGCTGCCCTCATGCAAGGCTATATTTTTTGTGTGCATCCATTGGTATAAGTGTATAACCATTGCGAGAGTGTTTTTATTGCATTGTATTGCATCATGTTTATGTATAAGTACTTTTTAAATTTTTATTTTTTAAATTTTAATGTTTATCATGTGTAAATAAATACATTATTTTTATTTCTGTTTGTTCAGCCTGATACTGCAAATATTTAGCTCTTTTTGAGCGCCATAGTTTATATTTATGGGCGCCTTCAATTTGCTTATTTACAGGATTACCATTAAGTGATTGGCCACCTCACTCCAGAAGAGCTGCCTGCCTATTTTTTCTCTCATACTTTGGAGGATTGTGTTATTGTTTCCCCAAACAAGATCCCATCTGGGTAATATAAGGGACATTTAAACATTCACTTTTAAGTGATCTCCAAGTAACTTTATATTATATATTTAATATTTTATATATATTTGATTTGATTTTATCTCTCCATTTTATATTTATATCATAAGTAATTGTGTACAACTACATCTTGCATAGGCGCACCTATTATCTCCCCATTTTTTGGTAGAGTATATTTTATTTTATATGTGTTTTTCACATATTAAATTCTCTCTGTGCATTTTAAAAATATGGATTTAGGGAGATTCCCCATAGCTATTGGCTTTGTCAGTCAGTATCTTTTTTTTTTTTGAAGAGCAGTGACTTAGACTCTTTGTTTACCAACTCCCTGCAACTCACACTGTATTTCAAATACTTGGAGGTAGCTGTCAATCTCCTCTTCATTGTTTTTGAAAGTTCAGAAAGCCTCATGGGGTAGCTTCTTTGGCTGGGAATGTGAATCCAGGGGAACCAGCACTGCTCCCCGCGTAGAATGTTGGATCTCCATCATTTTGAGTCGGGTGGTGTCAGATATCAGCCGAGTGATTACCTCCTCAGGCGGGGTGGTCTCATAGAGGGCCAGTTGCCACTGGAGCTCCCTCTGTACCTCAGACATTACTGTCTCTGCCATGGGTACTTCACTAGGCCGTTCACTGCTCTGGTCACTATTGGACCCACCAGCCGGCTCGTTAGCCCGGTTGCCTTCCATTAGTTCGGTGATGATTTCTGCCTTGGACATGTTGCTGGCAACTTTACCCTGAGCTCCCAGCAAGTCTTTCAGCATATTCTTCTGGAGCACAGTGTACTGCTGCTCCGTCCAAAGAGGGCTTTAGTTGGTGGTTTGGATGTTCCAGGTAGATAGAAGCATCCCCCCGCTGCCACCAAATGTTACAGACTCTGGCTACGCCGACTGTGTAGCTCCGCTAGAAGGGTCCTTCCTATACCTGAAACATGCCGCTATGTAGAGGAGCAAAATGATTATAGCGGAGTCCACCCAAATAACCAGACAGAACCAGTATTCAGGTGAAACAAAGAACAACATTATTGTGGAAACACAATGCTATATACACAAACACATCTTGATAAGGAGTCTTATCAGACCCCCAGATCTCCCATGATTCCGGCCCCTCCAGACAGGCTGGCACCCCCCATAGCAGTTATAGTCCCATAGAGTCCAAGCGATATGGAGGTGGTTATTCCAGGGTGATCCTGGGGGAGCGGTGGCACTTCCAGGGTGTGTCGTTGGAAAGCTCTCAGTCCCCAGATGTCACAGTCTAAAAACATGAAACATTGCTGGGGGCCAGAGCTACGGATAATCAAACATACACCGGGAAAGCCATGGGAAGTAGTAGTTGTAGGGCAGTCTGAAACCCCATGTTCCCAAAGGAGCTCACCTCTGGCAATCATACCACCTATTGCTGCCCTAGGGGGTACCAACCCATAAAAGAGCAGAGCTCTGGGGTGAAGGGCTGCTTGAGCGGCCTGGGGTGAAGGACAGTGGTATTCAGGGAGGCGCGGCCAGCTGGTAGTTCCAGGAGCTCATCCAGCCGTGAATGGGTTAGGCAGTCAGAGATCAGATCTTCCATGAGGATGTACAGATCACAAAACAAGCAAAACCAAAAGTCTGGGAGATCGTGAGTGCCCTAAAAGGGCCAAGGAAAATGAAGGGGCTTGGTAGTATGGTGTGGGGGTTTAGCCTTGTCGGCCTGGTATCGGTGACATCCTCCCTCCAGCCCAAATATCACCTCCTTTTTCACCACACATAGAGCTCGCTTCCATTGAGTCATAATTCGGTTTGCGTGCACTCGCAAACTGTTAAATATGCTATCGAAAGCAATATCGTTTATCGACTGTTTCCAATGTCGCGTTATACCTCAATATCAGCAGCCGGACTTCGGCTACCAAAAAGATCTTCGCATCCCATAGAAAGTAATAGAAGCCGTTAATCGATAAATTATACCAGGTTTCCAATGAAAGTGCTAACCGTTAATACACTGGCGGAGTCTGTCGATAAATTGAGAAATATTACACCCAGCTCTACTAGGTGTAAAGGAAGACAAAAGAGCTTTTTGAGGCCTGTTTCTCATTGAAATTGCAAATCACAAAAACATTTATGAGTGTTTCAATGTAAAAATAACATTATATATGCTACATTTATTGTTCCTATGTATAGGAATATTTGCACACATGTTTTCATAGAAATATAATTATATCTAATAATAATCTTCCCCTACATGTATATATGTATGATTATTGTATATACGTCTTTGACCTATTTAAACCATATAATTATATTTTATTTTTGTAAAAATATATATGTTCTTGCAAAATAATGCAATCATATTTGTGTTATGTCACTTTAAATTAAAGGGATAGTGTATTCACAATTAAACATTCAGGAATCAGATAAATCATTCAATTTCAATTAACTTACATATGTACTAATAATCAATTTAATTTTGTTATGTTTCTTATTTCAATCATGTATTTAAGTTTAGGAGCCATTCCATTTAATGTTCAGCACCTGTGTTGCATTTGCTGATTGTTGCCTACATTTAGACAACAATCATCAAGTGCTTCCCATGTGCAGAATCAAAATGGGTAGATTCCTAAGCTAACATTCCTGTTTTACAAAATTACAGATGATAATGAAGTTAAATAGATTATAGGATTACATATTTAAGTATATAAATACTGCATGCTCTGATTCATGAGTTTTATTTTAAATAAACTTTCCCTTTAAGAAATATATCAGATGCTCATTTCAAAGAGACAAATCCAGATTGCACACTTGAATGGCATGGTTACATTATAGAAAATAATATAGAAAAATAAGTCAAAGGAAATAAGTTGTTTATCATGAAGATGAGTGTTACAAACTGCTATTTGTGACTGGCCCTTTAAATGGAAGGTTGCCCTGCTTCCCTGGATTTTGGAGAAGCCTATTTGCCAGCCTCCTTCCTCATGACTATGGCCCCTGGAAGATTGTGCCCCTGAGAGTATATTGACTTTTGTTGGGTGTGTGTGGCCCTTTGGGAAACGTCTGGGGACATATTGTGACTCTGGTGAACAATGCCCCCTTTAAGACTATGTCCCCAGACCTGTGAAATGACTTGTCCCTGGCTTTCTCCCACTTGGTTCAGTTTCAGTGTGTGCCATTAAGAGTTAAATTTTGTTCAGCTTCAAGAAACCTATTCTAAATACAAGTCTGCTGGGATTAGCTATAATTAGGTTTAGTGATCAACTTTCCCATTGTCTAATCAGACTTCTAGTATTGATAAGGTGGACTGCATTGTTTTATTGTGTGTAAAATGTTATCTGCTGAAGTAATGTTGTGGCCTGTCAAAGGGAGTGTCTCTATCTAATATCAAATGTGTGATGGGGGATTTTATGCCTCCCCCTGAGAGTGTCCTGTTTGCATGTAACCTGAATAAAAGCAGGCTGTGTGCTCCAGCACATCAGACCTATTTTTGACCCTCTAACTTGCAGCTTTGACTCATGTTTGTAGGGGACAGCTTATAATCACTACAGGGATTGCTATGTTTTTCATACTCCCTTAGCTACAGGGATTGCTACAGAAGGAAGAGGTTCGCCTACTGGAGCCTGGTCGTAGGTCCAGGGCGCAGAGCAGACGGCGAGATACCAGCCCAGCAGCGGTGGTTCATAGAGTCTGCATTACTTATGGTGGCTACGCAGCAGTTAGAGTGTCTACGGTGCTGCTGCTCCTTTGGTGAGCGCTAGGAGCATCCTTTTCTACGGTCCAACTTCCAGCCAGCCTGGAGGCAACCGTAACATTTGGCGGCAGCGGTGGGATTGGCGTCCTAGCGCAAGGAGCAGCACCACAACAGCACTGGTATCGTAGGAGAGTTATTGAGGGCAACGCTAGCCACTGCGCAGCGTCCCTACCTACAGCAGCATGGAGCTGACAAGACACTATTCAGAACCCTGTGAAGAGCACCTCAACCTGATCCGTCGCTATGAGGGCGCGGATTTCGTTCCAGAGGTAAAGAGGCGGCTAGTCCGATATGGTCCAGACCCTGCACAGGAGGTAGTCAGTCGCATCATCCGGGAATTGGATACGGAGAACAAAGCGGCACGAGCCTTTGAGCGCCAACTGTGGAGTTTGAGGGTCTGGACACCTGGTCTCCAGCGAGAAAGTGAGTCACAGGGAGCGGAGAGCAACGACCTCCCTTCCCAGCGGCAGCCAGAGTTACAGGGAGAGGAGAGCAGCGACCTCCCTCCCCAGCGGCAGTATAGCGTGCAGAGGGAAGAGACAACCAGTCCCCTTCCCCAGCCAGAGATACCAGAGGCAGCAGGCCTCATAGACTGGTCCTGGGAGGACCCCCAGCAGGCAGGTGGAGATGGGACCGCAGTCTCTCTACCGGCCCTACAGGGATGCTGGGCAGGCGGCCCAGATCCCCAGCGACAGACCCAGCTACAGGGAGGGGAGAGCATCGACCTCCCTCCCCAGCCGGAGTGTGCCTTCCAGGGAGAGGAGACAACCGGTCTCTCTCCCCAGCCGGAGTGTGCCTTCCAGGGAGAGGAGACAACCGGTCTCTCTCCCCAGCCGCAGCATGTTCCACAGGAAGAGGAGAGCATCGACCTCCCTTCCCAACGGCCGCCGGAGTATCAGGAGGAGGAGGTAAGCCAATCTCCCCCTCCCCAGCTAACTCCTAACTTGGGCCCAGGGTTAACAGTGGAGATGTTAACCCCCACTGACCCCCACGTTCCCTTTGCCACCGGGCAGGACTATGCCCCAATTCCCCCAGCAGAAGAGCTGGCATCAGAACAGAGCGCTGCTGGCCTCTGCCCTACAGACCCCCTTGTTACAGGACTGGCCTGCAAACCCCTCACCCCAGCAGAAGCGCTGGCACCAGGGCAGAGTGCCGCTGGCCTCTGCCCCCCAAGTACCATCAGCTATTTGCACAGCTGCGCCAGGAAGGCAGAGGATGCTACACTTTCATCCTATAACCTGGAACCTACAGGCCAGTGCTACTTGTTGTGGGGGGGCTGCTTTGCTGCTAGTGTTTATTTGTGGGTGGGTTGCGAGACTAACTTAGGCACTGACCGACAGAAGGTCAGGTGCCTTGTTAGTCTCCCTCCAAAAGGGGAGATATGTTACAAACTGCTATTTGTGACTGGCCCTTTAAATGGAAGGTTGCCCTGCTTCCCTGGATTTTGGAGAAGCCTATTTGCCAGCCTCCTTCCTCATGACTATGGCCCCTGGAAGATTGTGCCCCTGAGAGTATATTGACTTTTGTTGGGTGTGTGTGGCCCTTTGGGAAACGTCTGGGGACATATTGTGACTCTGGTGAACAATGCCCCCTTTAAGACTATGTCCCCAGACCTGTGAAATGACTTGTCCCTGGCTTTCTCCCACTTGGTTCAGTTTCAGTGTGTGCCATTAAGAGTTAAATTTTGTTCAGCTTCAAGAAACCTATTCTAAATACAAGTCTGCTGGGATTAGCTATAATTAGGTTTAGTGATCAACTTTCCCATTGTCTAATCAGACTTCTAGTATTGATAAGGTGGACTGCATTGTTTTATTGTGTGTAAAATGTTATCTGCTGAAGTAATGTTGTGGCCTGTCAAAGGGAGTGTCTCTATCTAATATCAAATGTGTGATGGGGGATTTTATGCCTCCCCCTGAGAGTGTCCTGTTTGCATGTAACCTGAATAAAAGCAGGCTGTGTGCTCCAGCACATCAGACCTATTTTTGACCCTCTAACTTGCAGCTTTGACTCATGTTTGTAGGGGACAGCTTATAATCACTACAGGGATTGCTATGTTTTTCATACTCCCTTAGCTACAGGGATTGCTACAGAAGGAAGAGGTTCGCCTACTGGAGCCTGGTCGTAGGTCCAGGGCGCAGAGCAGACGGCGAGATACCAGCCCAGCAGCGGTGGTTCATAGAGTCTGCATTACTTATGGTGGCTACGCAGCAGTTAGAGTGTCTACGGTGCTGCTGCTCCTTTGGTGAGCGCTAGGAGCATCCTTTTCTACGGTCCAACTTCCAGCCAGCCTGGAGGCAACCGTAACAATGAGTTTTATTATTAGAGATTTACCCTCATTCAAATGTAATTTTCAATGTGAAATGATTGAACATATTTATTCAATACAAAACTATGACACATTAAAGTATACAGTAAAATGACGAAACAAACTCTGTGGAACTTGAATCAAAAACAACTTGTAGAGGGGTTAAAATAGAGACCAACTGCCTGGGCCGTTACTCGTGCAACTAGCAGCTAGTGAGAGTAATAGCAGTAGAAGTTAGTTCATGTTGCAGAGGAATATAGGAGAGTGACAAATGCGATATATCAGACTTGAGTAGTCACTAAGGTGAAATGACATCCAACCTTTATACAGCTTGATATCCACTTATTCTCACTTGTCAGTACATGTAGTGTAGCATATTACCATAAATGTACAGTTTATCAGACAGATCTCCTCTTACCAGATCATCCGTTTGTCTGTGATCAGTCTGCACTCACACCCCCGGCTGCAGCTTCTCCTCACGTACTCGCAGCTCCATGCAGCCTCCTCTGATTTTCTCTTACCTGCTTGTCAGCGGTGATAGCAGCAAGTCTTTTACAGCGTGCAGCTTCCGTGTACTTCTCACTCACGCTGCACAGCCCAGGTGCTCCTCCCCTCCAGGTTCCGGTTCAAAGGTATAAGCTGTTTTCCTAAGCCAGAGCCTTCACACGTAAAGATGAATGGAGTCCCAGTACTCCACAGAAACATAGAAAAAACAGTTTGTGTGCTTCGCGCTCTTTAGATAGACACCAGTGCAAAGTAGAGATTAAAAAGTAGAAAAACTTTATTTCAGGTTAAATCCATAAAACACAGGAGTGATCCTATAGAGTAAAAAATATGTGCAAAAAAGTTTGACCGGTTTCGGTCACTGGGACCGTAGTCATAAACCTAAAAAGTAACTGCCAATGTTAGGCTTTTAATTTACCTGGTCTTCTCCTATTGGAGAATCCAGTAGCTCACATAAATTAACTCATTGTTTGCTAGTATTAATCATAGACACCATAGAAATGACTCTGTGGATGAATAAGGACTGGAATAAATATAGAGTTAAGAATTAAGTATATATAACAGCAAAAAAGCTAAAAAGCAAAAGATATATATACTTATCATTTCAGTGAAGACATAGATGTTCAGTTAAGATACCTACATTAAACACATGGGACTCAGTGTGACCAAATTGCCCTTACATAAACATGGATATAAGTATAAATACATGTATACATACATAAAAATATACCTATATAAATGTAAGAGAAATACACATATGAATAACACATGTAATAAACACAGTTAAAATTTCATACAAATTTATCCAAGTTGTGGCTAAGGAGAAAAATATATCATTATATCAGAACCAACTAATTATGCTATTTATTCCTTATATCAGGATTACTGGGATATATTGTATACCTAAAATAGCTAATAGGTTCAGTAAAAAATGAAATAAAATAAAATGAAAGATGGAAATAACCATTATCCCCCTTAATACTCTAAGAATAGTTAAATGTTCTCATAATTAACTGTGACATATCTATGTCCACTAGATGTGTAGAGAAAAGAATACTAAGGCAACCAATTGGAAAAATGTACCTAACTCAGTTGCAAACACCATAGATAAAAAGGTCACAGTCAGTTAGATGAATGACTACTGGATAGTATGCTGGATAGTGACTATGTGTATTGACCCATGGTCCTTAATCTAGATAGTTAATATATCAAGTATAGGGTAGAATATAATGTTTTCAATACTCTTAATTGACATCAAGAAGTGTGTTGAAAATGATAGGTGCTACATATAGTTCACCTATTCCAATAATTGATGATGTTGAATTCCGAATTAAATCCAACAGGTAGCAGGCTACCCAACTTGTGTATCCAGAAGATCTCTTGTCTAGAGAGTATTTGTAACTTATCACCCCCTCTAGGGGGTTTCTGGATCTGTTCGATAGCCTGCCACCTGAAGGAACGAACATCACCATTATGGGTTTCCAAAAAATGTCTTGATAGGGCTGACACTGCCCTTTCGCCACTGATATGGGCCAGATGCTCCTTGACCCTTGTGCCCACCTCTCTTGTCGTTCTCCCCACATAATGCCTATTACAAGAGGTGCACTCAATTAGATAGACCACGAACTTGCTTTTACATTTCACGCAACCTCTTGTCTCAAAAGTTTCACCAGTAGTGGCTGAAACAAAGGTTTCTGTAATGGGGATATGGTCACAAGACTTGCAGATGCGCTTTCCACACTTGTAAGTACCCTTGAAATGTAACCATGAGCTCACTGTCTTATCGCTACTCAACAAGCTTGGGGATAGAATATTGCCCAAAGTCATATTCCTTTTATAGATGAATTGGCAACCTTCACTAACGAAAGGACGTAATTGCCTATCGCCTCTTAAGATGGGCAAATTTTTACGAATAATGTTAGAAACCTGATAGTACTGATTAGAGTAGGTTGTCACAAACCGTGGTTTGTGTTTAGTACCAAGCAGCTGTTCACCACCACCTTTTTGACCTCTATCAAATGTCTGAATATGACTTTGGGCAATATTCTATCCCCAAGCTTGTTGAGGAGCGATAAGACAGTGAGCTCATGGTTACATTTCAAGGGTACTTACAAGTGTGGAAAGCTCCTCAACATTTTTTACTCTATATTTACTGTTTGGAGGTCAAAATCACAAGTGGCAGAGCCCATCAAGAGAGTGGGGTTCTCTGATTCAGAGCCAGACATAACTGACGAAGAGAGGTTTGCTACTAGTTTTGAAACAGACGGTTACTCGAGCTCTGAACCAGAGGACAACAGCTCAGCTCAGTTTCAACAAAGAGTTGAGGAGGATGTTATTGAGACACAACCCATTAAAGGTATTTTAAAAGATCATCAAAGCCAGGGGGCAATACAAAAAAGGGGTGGCCACAGGGGTGGCCGTAGAGGCCGTGGTAGATCCCATTACCATATGGGGACTAGAAGTAGTGGACAAGAGCAAAATGCTAGTACTCCTGAGACCCAGGTTTTTCACTGGGCCACCAGACAACCACAAGGGGGAGGGGGCAGGGGAAGTATAAACCAATCACAAGACAAGACGAACAATCACCGTTACCCAGTAAGGGGAAACAGGAATGTTGTGAGACAGAAGTACCAGTGACAGAAAACTCTGTCATTAACCATTCTTCATATACACTAACCCCATTTGAAAATAAAGTACTAAACTATGGTCTTGGGGTTGTTCCCTCACGAAACTTTGATCTGTTTCAAACCATATTAGATGTTAACAGACTCGTGAGGGATCTTACCCTCAGGAAGTTCTTTCCAAATGCTGACACAAGAGAGTTAGAACCACAACAACAAAGGTCCCCTACAAATTTTGACAAATTGACTTTCCAGTACATTTGTTTTCTAACAGACCTAGAGGATCTTTCCCATAACAATGAGACAATTATTACTAGTGAGAGCAATACAGTGACGATGAGATCTAGGTCTAATTTCTATCCGATTCAGGCTAGGGGGAAGAGCTTGGAGGTTTTCCACAAAAAGTGTGGTCGAGGATTTGACCACCCTCTCTAAACAGGAACTTAGAGGTCCCTCTAACCTGACTAGGAGAGAAAGAGAGGCTATGATCAAACTACAGACTAATGAAAGTATAGTCATAAGACAGTCTAATAAGGGAGGGAGTGTGGTGGTGCTGGACAAGAGTATGTATGTGGGCGAAGCCCACAGGCAACTAAGAGATCCAGAAGCTTACACCCTCCTCCCTAGGGATCTTTTGGACGATGGTGTGGAGATGGGCATCCTTGACAGAAGTACCTTTGACTGTCTCATGGTTGTTAACCCTGTGATGCCCATCTTCCACCATTTTCCTAAAGTCCATGAGAGCCTAGTAGATGTCAGGGGACGCCCAATAGTGGCGGGTATAGGCTCATTGATGGAACCATTGTCCAGGTGGGTAGACCAGTTTCTGCAACCTTTGGTGCAGAGACTACCAAGCTACCTTAGGGATACCAGACACACTCTGTCAAAATTGGAAAGAGTGGTATGGCAAGAGGAATACAGTTGGATGACCATTGATGTGGTCTCCCTGTATTCCTCAATACCTCACGAGTTTGGCCTTGAGGCAGTAAAATTTCATTTACTGTTGTATACTGGGTTGACAGAAGACTGTCAACAGTATATACTTAGAGTTATTGAGTTTTTACTCAAGCATAACTTTTTTAGGTTTGCTGATGATTTCTATCTCCAGAGACGTGGAACCGCTATGGGGGCTAAGTTTGCCCCATCCTACGCCAACATTTTTATGGGGTGGTGGGAGCGGTTCCACGTCTTTGGAGATAGAAATATTTTTTCTTCAAGGATTATAAAGTATATGAGATTTATAGATGACATCTTAATTATCTGGTCTGGAGGTCCACAGGTGGCGGAAGAATTTGTGGCCTATCTGAATTGTAATTCAGTGAATCTTGAATTTACATATGAGTGGCACCAAACTAATATACACTATCTTGATGTCAGTTTGACTGCAGATTTAGAAAATAAGAGTGTTGTTTCCTCTCTCTTCAGAAAACCAATATCAGGAAATTCCATTCTACATGCACATAGTAACCATCCTAGGCATGTGTTTAAAGGAATAGCAAAAGGGCAGTTTTTGCGTGTAAAGCGTAACTGCACCCATGATGGGGATTTCAGAAGAGAGAGTGAAAAACTTAAAAATAGACTACTAGCAAGAGAGAGTATCCTAGACAAATTGTGGACAGGGCCTTTAGGGAAGTTCAGACATTTGATAGAGGTCAATTGTTAGCTCCCAAGAAAAAAGGTGGTGGTGAACAGCTGCTTGGTACTAAACACAAACCACGGTTTGTGACAACCTACTCTAATCAGTACTATCAGGTTTCTAACATTATTCGTAAAAATGTGCCCATCCTAAGAGGCGATAGGCAATTATGTCCTTTCGTTAGTGAAGGTTGCCAATTCATCTATAAAAGGAATAGTACTTTGGGCAATATTCTATCCCCAAGCTTGTTGAGGAGCGATAAGACAGTGAGCTCATGGTTACATTTCAAGGGTACTTACAAGTGTGGAAAGCGCATCTGCAAGTCTTGTGACCATATCCACATTACAGAAACCTTTGTTTCAGCCACTACTGGTGAAACTTTTGAGACAAGAGGTTGCGTGAAATGTAAAAGCAAGTTCGTGGTCTATCTAATTGAGTGCACCTCTTGTAATAGGCAGTATGTGGGGAGAACGACAAGAGAGGTGGGCACAAGGGTCAAGGAGCATCTGGCCCATATCAGTGGCGAAAGGGCAGTGTCAGCCCTATCGAGACATTTTTTGGAAACCCATAATGGTGATGTTCGTTCCTTCAGGTGGCAGGCTATTGAACAGATCCAGAAACCCCCTAGAGGGGGCGATAAGTTACAAATACTCTCTAGACAAGAGATCTTCTGGATACACAAGTTGGGTAGCCTGCTACCTGTTGGATTTAATTCGGAATTCGACATCATCAATTATTGGAATAGGTGAACTATATGTAGCACCTATCATTTTCAACACACTTCTTGATGTCAATTAAGAGTATTGAAAACATTATATTCTACCCTATACTTGATATATCAACTATCTAGATTAAGGACCATTGGTCAATACACATAGTCACTATCCAGCATACTATCCAGTAGTCATTCATCTAACTGACTGTGACCTTTATATCTATGGTGTTTGCAACCGAGTTAGGTACATTTTTCCAATTGGTTGCCTTAGTATTCTTTTCTCTACACATCTAGTGGACATAGATATGTCACAGTTAATTATGAGAACATTTAACTATTCTTAGAGTATTAAGGGGGATAATGGTTATTTCCATCTTTCATTTTATTTTATTTCATTTTTTACTGAACCTATTAGCTATTTTAGGTATACAATATATCCCAGTAATCCTGATATAAGGAATAAATAGCATAATTAGTTGGTTCTGATATAATGATATATTTTTCTCCTTAGCCACAACTTGGATAAATTTGTGTGAAATTTTAAATGTGTTTATTACATGTGTTATTCATATGTGTATTTCTCTTACATTTATATAGGTATATTTTTATGTATGTATACATGTATTTATACTTATATCCATGTTTATGTAAG
This sequence comes from Bombina bombina, assembly GCF_027579735.1. NCBI lineage: Eukaryota > Metazoa > Chordata > Amphibia > Anura > Bombinatoridae > Bombina > Bombina bombina. The sequence goes on from NC_069505.1 coordinate 35,287,497, forward strand.
GGCAATTTGGTCACACTGAGTCCCATGTGTTTAATGTAGGTATCTTAACTGAACATCTATGTCTTCACTGAAATGATAAGTATATATATCTTTTGCTTTTTAGCTTTTTTGCTAATGGACAAACTAACATTAGGTCCATTTAACTTGCAAATATTAGGCCTAGATTTAGAGTTTGGCGGTAGCCGTGAAAACTAGCGTTAGAGGCTCCTAACGCTGGTTTTAGGCTACCGCCTGAAAAAAGGGTCTAACGCTCACTTTTCAGCCGCGACTTTTCCATACCGCAGATCCCCTTACGTCAATTGCGTATCCTATCTTTTCAATGGGATCTTCCTAACGCCGATATTTAGAGTCGTTTCTGAAGTGAGCGTTAGAGCTCTAACGACAAAACTCCAGCCGCAGAAAAAAAGCAGGAGTTAAGAGCTTTCTGGGCTAACGCCGGTTCATAAAGCTCTTAACTACTGTACCCTAAAGTACACTAACACCCATAAACTACCTATGTACCCCTAAACTGAGGTCCCCCCACATCGCCGCAACTCGATAAAAATTTTTTAACCCCTAATCTGCCGACCGCCACCTACGTTATACTTATGTACCCCTAATCTGCTGCCCCTAACCCCGCCGACCCCTGTATTATATTTATTAACCCCTAACCTGCCCCCCACAACGTCGCCGCCAGCTACTTACAATAATTAACCCCTAATCTGCCGACCGCAAAGCGTCGCCACCTACATTATAGCTATGTACCCCTAATCTGCTGCCCCTAACACCGCCGACCCCTATATTATATTTATTAACCCCTAATCTGCCCCCCTCAACGTCGCCGACACCTGCCTACACTTATTAACCCCTAATCTGCCGAGCGGACCAGAGCGCTACTATAATAAAGTTATTAACCCCTAATCCGCCTCACTAACCCTATCATAAATAGTATTAACCCCTAATCTGCCCTCCCTAACATCGCCGACACCTAACTTCAATTATTAACCCCTAATCTGACGACCGGTGCTCACCGCTACTATAATAAATGGATTAACCCCTAAAGCTAAGTCTAACCCTAACACTAACACCCCCCTAACTTAAATATAATTTACATCTAACGAAATTAATTAACTATTCTTAAATAAATTATTCCTATTTAAAGCTAAATACCTGTAAAATAAATCCTAATATAGCTACAATATAAATTATAATTACATTGTAGCTATTTTAGGATTAATATTTATTTTACAGGCAACTTTGTAATTATTTTAACCAGGTACAATAGCTATTAAATAGTTAAGAACTATTTAATAGCTACCTAGTTAAAATAATAACAAAATTACCTGTAAAATAAATCCTAACCTAAGTTATAATTAAACCTAACACTACCCTACCCGACGAATGACGGTTCCTTTAAGGGACGTCATCCAAGATGGCATCCCTCGAATTCCGATTGGCTGATAGGATTCTATCAGCCAATCGGAATTAAGGTAGGAATATTCTGATTGGCTGATGGAATCAGCCAATCAGAATCAAGTTCAATCCGATTGGCTGATCCAATCAGCCAATCAGATTGAGCTCGCATTCTATTGGCTGTTCCGATCATTTAAGGTTTATTTAAGGGGGGTTTGGGTTATTTTATTAGGGGGCTTAGAGTAGGTGTAATTAGTTTAAAATTGTTGTAATATTTTTCTTATGTTTGTAAATATTTTTTTATTTTTTGTAACTTAGTTATTTTTTATTTTTTGTACTTTAGTTAGTTTATGTAATTGTAGTTATTTGTAGGAATTGTATTTAATTTATTTATTGATAGTGTAGTGTTAGGTTTTATTGTAGGTAATTGTAGGTATTTTATTTAATTAAGTTATTGATAGGGTAGTGTTAGGTTTAATTATAATTTAGGTTAGGATTTATTTTACAGGTAATTTTGTTATTATTTTAACTAGGTAACTATTAAATAGTTCTTAACTATTTAATAGCTATTGTACCTGGTTAAAATAATTACAAAGTTGCCTGTAAAATAAATATAAATCCTAAAATAGCTACAATGTAATTATAATTTATATTGTAGCTATATTAGGGTTTATTTTACAGGTAAGTATTTAGCTTTAAATAGGAATAATTTATTTAATAAGAGTTAATTAATTTCGTTAGATGTAAATTATATTTAAGTTAGGGGGGTGTTAGTGTTAGGGTTAGACTTAGCTTTAGGGGTTAATCCATTTATTATTGTAGCGGTGAGCTCCGGTCGTCAGATTAGGGGTTAATAATTGAAGTTAGGTGTCGGCGATGTTAGGGAGGGCAGATTAGGGGTTAATACTATTTATGATAGGGTTAGTGAGGCGGATTAGGGGTTAATACATTTATTATAGTAGCGGTGCGGTCCGCTCGGCAGATTAGGGGTTAATAAGTGTAGGCAGGTGGAGGCGACGTTGTGGGGGGCAGATTAGGGGTTAATAAATATAATATAGGGGTCGGCGGTGTTAGGGGCAGCATATTAGGGGTACATAGGGATAATGTAAGTTGCGGCGGTTTACGGAGCGGCAGATTAGGGGGTTAATAATATAATGCAGGGGTCAGCGATAGCGGGGGCGGCAGATTAGGGGTTAATAAGTGTAAGGTTAGGGGTGTTTAGACTCGGGGTACATGTTAGAGTGTTAGGTGCAGAAGTAGGAAGTGTTTCCCCATAGGAAACAATGGGGCTGCGTTAGGAGCTGAACGCGGCTTTTTTGCAGGTGTTAGGTTTTTTTCAGCTCAAACAGCCCCATTGTTTCCTATGGGGGAATCGTGCACGAGCACGTTTTTGAGGCTGGCCGCGTCCGTAAGCAACTCTGGTATCGAGAGTTGCATTTGCGGTAAAAATGCTCTACGCTCCTTTTTTGGAGCCTAACGCAGCATTTTTTTGGACTCTCGATACCAGAGTTAATATTATGGTGCGGCCAGAAAAAAGCCCGCGTAGCGTTAACAACCCATCTACCGCCAAACTCCAAATCTAGGCCATTGCCTGTTATATATACTTAACTCTTAACTCTATATTTATTCCAGTCCTTATTCATCCACAGATTCATTTCTATGGTGTCTATGATTAATACTAGCAAACAATGAGTTAATTTATGTGAGCTACTGGATTCTCCAATAGGAGAAGACCAGGTAGATTAAAAGCCTAACATTGGCAGTTACTTTTTAGGTTTATGACTACGGTCCCAGTGACCGAAACCGGTCAAACTTTTTTTGCACATATTTTTTACTCTATAGAATCACTCCTGTGTTTTATGGATTTAACCTAAAATAAAGTTTTTCTACTTTTTAATCTCTACTTTGCACTGGTGTCTATCTAAAGAGCGCGAAGCACACAAACTGTTTTTTTCTACATTAAAGTATAATGTGACATAGTACTAATATTTATAAAATATATGTAATATCATGTCTGGTAAAGCAGAGAATACATTTGCAATATTTAGACTATTAACCAAAATACATAAGTGCTTAATATTACATACTTCAAGAGATTTGAAGTATTGTCTTTAACATGGAGTTATTGAAAGAATTTAAAAGTGCATTGTGCATTGGTCCCAGGGAGAGTCTGTGTCTGTTCATATGATGTCAATTAAGATGTATTAATCACCTCTATATCATGGCAATCACATATATGTTGTGTATACATCAGTGCTTAAATATCATAGAGATGCATTTCTCTAATCAGTCTAAATATTTAATAATATTCTTGACAAAAAGGAGTGCATTAGTCAATAATAGGTATAGGTTTCAGATATTACATTCCACACATGACTATAAGCATGAATGCAAGGTATTTGGCCATATCAACAGGAAGGAGTATTTACTTTACAACTCTTCTACAACTGGATAACTCTTATTAGCTTCATCTGAAGGAGCAAACAACATATGCTTGTGGAATATTAATCATAACATTTACACATGTCAAGTTGACTAATGTTAGATATCATTTACTGTATTGATTTCAGACAAGTATCCTCAAGTATTCTTAAATGACATAACATTCTCGATAGAAGTACACAAACATTTATTAAGAATGTACACCTGAATACATCATGTGAAATAAAAATGAATAAAGCTGTTAATGTTTTGAAAATAAACAGCTATTAAAACAATTTGGAAATATATTTTCTAATTTTGATTAGAAAAATATATGCATATTTATTTGATGGAAATCGCACTTAAAAAAGTGCTTCATACAAAAAACTAGGTATTATATATCTGGAAATAATTTAAAAAGAAAAATATTTAATAATGCCTGCGGCGGGATTTGGCCTTTGGAAGAGAGGTACTTGGGATGGAAGTGTGGCATCTTGTGCGATGCTCACCAGCTGACTGGGAGGCTAAAACATGTGATTCAGGGTCCTGCAGGGAGATAATGGCGGATACGAGTGAGGAGGATGTTTGCGGCCTATCTGCAAGCCTCTCCACTGCCTCTGCCAGGCGGACGAGTGAGGCATTATGTATGTCCATCCCGCTCTGTTGCCTCCTGAAATCATGCTGCTGCTGGAGCCTAGTAAGCCTAAGCTCCCTGTGAATGAGCCTCAGTAGAGCATCCTGCTGGGACTGTGCAGGGATATTGGATTCCATGGGGGAGACTTGTGGCTCCATAGGTGTCTCCGGCACATATTCCTGGCTCTATGTGGGGTTGTCGTCACTCAGTCTTGGAGACTGTGTGGGTGGCTCAATATCCAATTGAGGACAGACATGGGTGGTGGTGATTGTTGTGGTGGTGGTGGCGGCGGCATTTGTTGTGCCATGGGAGGGTGCTGAATCTGCTGTTGAGGTGGCATATAGTACAGATGCTGCGGTGGAGGATGCATCTGCTGATGCTGCGGTGGAGGATGCAGCTGCTGATGCTGCGGTGGAGGATGCATCTGCTGATACTGCGGTGGAAGATGCATCTGCTGATGCTGAGGTGGAAGATGCACCTGCTGATGCAGTGGTAGTGAAGGATGCATCTGCTGATGCAGTGGTAGTGAAGGATGCATCTGCTGATGATGTGGTAGTGAAGGATGCATCTGATAATGCTGTGGTGGTGGAGGATGCATCTGATGATATGTCCTCCCAGATGAATATGGGGATGGGGCAGGAACATTTTCAACCTCATAGGCCAGTGGCTGTTGCTCATCCCCTTCAAGCATGCTGAGGTAGGAGTATCCAGCATCAATAACATCCCCCTCCTCCTCCTCACTGAATCCCGGAACATCACTGGCCTCCGGTCTTGTTGAGGACTCATACTCATGTTCCAATTATGAAAAATAAATTGTTATATTAATTAATCTGATGAAACATATAACATTTGAAAATCCAATATATAGATATAGTTTTTTTTATATATATATATATATATATATATATATATATATATATATATATATATATATATATATATATATATATTTTATTTCTGTATAAACTTAAACATATTTAACCAGAGGTGTATATTTAAAGATTGTGCCTGCAAGCAACCTTTTGTATTACACATAGTCCATATATATGATATAGATAGAAAGAATTAAAGCTTACAGGACAATTAAACCAATAGACATATGTCTGCATGGTGATAACATTATCAAGTAAAGCCTATGGTTCACATCTATCGTACGAAAGAAGTTAACAATGTTAAAGGTAAACATATGCGAGTAAAAAACAAACATCCTGTACATTTAATTCCTGACCTCTTTTATAGCTATGACAAATGATTTCCCTGATCAATAAATATGAGACTAATATAATTCTGGTCCTTTTTGTCTTATATCCTATATATAATAATCAATAGGGGGATTTGCAATGGAATCTGTGTTTCTTAGCTTACTCAGTAAACTACTACGGGGGGGGGGCCCTAGGGGGGGAAACGGAGCCAACCGATTTATAATATATGATTAGGTAAATGGGTCTGAGGGGTAGAACGCAGTGCTATCCTTGATAAATATGAAATGAACATAAAGACAATAAAATGGCGAAAACACGTATAAGTGGTAAATATATGGTCAGATTGATAAGGGAGCATAATTTAAAACAATCTGAAACATAGCACAAAATATTGTATGAAATTCCATGCGGTATGGTAAAATATTTACACCCATATCAGAGCAGACTAACAATATATAATCTCAAGGTGGGGAGAACCAGAGGGAAAATTACAAGCATAGTCATGTTGTAGCAGGAGTAATATATTATATGTAATTCCCGCCAGTAGGTTTGTAAACAAAGTAGTACTATCTGCCTAGACTAGACAATACATATAAAACAGGATGAAAACATATATCATACATAATTAGCAAAGTTACTACCCAACTCTAATAAACCTACTGAGTGTAATACACAATAATTATATATAGCAAATTAATATTTTAAGACCGTAGTTGACTGTTCGCCAGCCTAAACTTAGATGAGATAAGCTTCATAAGAGAAGCTAGTATGTCACGCACACATATCCAATATAAGGCCTGTTAGAGACCAATAGAACAACAGAACTATAGGCACACAAGGAGACCACAATACAATATATATGACTAGGGCAGCAGACGCACAAAACATGTCCCCTACTTGTAGGTTATAACATACAAAAAAAAAAACTTTAGTAACTATAGAGTAGAACAATCATCCACAAAGTAGATCAATAGGATAACATGAGGTGAAAGCCTGCTATGTATAATTTCCTTCTAAGCGTTCTGTATATATGGGGTAATAGTCAAAAAACTTCTGCCCTAACCCGGCCGCTGTCAGAGCAAAAACCTGATCCTATAGTTTATCCCCATGCTTAGTGAATCTAGTCATAGAAGTAATGTATGCCAGTTAGAAAATTCTGCTCAGGCTTTTAATGAGCTCATAAAAATGTATGGTCAAATCCTATGTATACTTCCAAAATTTGCTAGTGCTATATACTGAAGTAATATAATGAAAGAGAGAGAGCTGTATTGAGGCTGCATGAAATGTATTAATTTAGGGTCTCTAATGTGCTAAACTTAGCATAAATAGACGGCGTTCTATAGAAGACTATTGGGGAAATCTAGCAATATGTATAGAGGGCAATAACTGACACTGAAATTACAGCCATGATGAAAGGGCTAAACTAACACATGTACACCCGTATATAGCAGGATATGGGCTTTTTCATAGGGTTAAATAATCGTGTGGGTCCCTATTAATGATAAACAAGGATAGCATATAAAGTAAACGGTTGTGTCTAGAAAGACCCACATAAACATATTCAAGTGCATGAAAACTCTAATAAAATTTCTCCATCTGCAGCCACCAGGCAATATGGAGAAACCTACATATATTTGACTTATAATAGACTGCAGGTAGAGAACTGTCAGAGCCATGTTGTATGCTCCATAATAATGTTGCTATAACTAGCTATAAACAGAGTAACCTGAACTCCAGAAAAGCTAAACACATACATGAACACAAAATGAAATGTCTCTTATTACAAAAAGGATAGGCTGAAAACTCAGTGGATCATAGAGGCTATATATAAAGGCATACATTTCTAAAAATGATATTGGGTGTTTTACTTGAAGAGGGGTATTCAGTCCCATCACAAAGTTAACCGATTCCATGCCTGGGGCCAATTGGTCTAGGAGGCGGTGAATGAGACAGGCGCCTCAGGCCATAGTATAGATAGGGGGCTAGTTATCAAGCCGTCTACTTTTCTGGCTTCGCCGGCCCAATACGTCCGCCTAAGCTCGCCTACCTTCGCCGCCGCGGACCTGAAAAAATACGCCTAAGTTATCAAATAAAGCTGTCAAAAAGCCGCGGGGCGATGAGCAGCGGACTGTGACAGTTATCACTCATCCGATCTCGCTGCCCTTCGGCTTTTTCCCAGCTTTATTGCTAGCCTGTCACTAAGCACTCACACTAAACTACACTGTTCTACCCCCTATACCGGCGCCCCCGGAGCCCCCCGCAACTCAATAAAGTTACTAACCCCTAAACCGCCGCTCCTAGACCCTGCCGCAACTCTGATAAATGTATTAACCCCTAAACCGCCGCTCCCGGACACCGCTGCCACCTACATTATACCTAGTAACCCCTATCCTGCCCCCCCTATACCGTCGCCCTCTATTATAAAATTATTAACCCCTATCCTGCTGATCCCGCACCTCTCCGCAACTAAATAAATAGTTTAACCCTTAAACCGCCGCTCCATGAACCCGCCGCAACCTATAATAAATTTATTAACCCCTATCCTGCCCCCCACTACGCCGCCGCCACTGTAATCAAATGATTAACCCCTAAACCTAAGTCTAACCCTAACCATAACGCCCCCCTAACTTAAATATTAATTAAATAAATCTAAATAAATTAACTCTTATTAACTAAATGAATCCTATTTAAAACTAAATACTTACCTTTAAAATAAACCCTAATATAGCTACAATATAAATAATAATTATATTCTAGCTATCTTAGGATTTATTTTTATTTTACAGGTACCTTTCAATTTATTTTAACCATGTACAATAACTATTAAATAGTTATTAACTATTTAATAGCTTACCTAGCTAAAATAAAGAGAAATGTACCTGTGAAATAAATCCTAACCTAAGTTACAATTACACCTAACACTACACTATACTTTAATAAATTATTCCTATTTAAACTAAATACTTACCTGTAAAATAAACCCTAAGATAGCTACAATATAATTAATAATTATATTCTAGCTATCTTAGGATTTATATTTATTTTACAGGTAACTTTGTATTTATTTTAGCTAGTTAGAATAGTTATTAAATAGTTATTAACTATTTAATAACTACCTAGCTAAAAGAAATATAAAATTACCTGTAAAATAAATCCTAACTTAAGTTACAATTAAACCTAATACTACACTATCATTAAATTAACTAAATAAACTACCTACAAAGAACTACAATGAAATACAATTACATAAACTAACTAAAGTACAAAAAATAAAAAAAGCTAAGTTACAAAAAATAAAAAATTAAGTTACAAACATGTTAAAAATATTACAACAATTTTAAGCTACTTACACCTAATCTAAGCCCCCTAATAAAATAACAAACCCCCCCAAAATAAAAAAAATCCCTACCCTATTCTAAATTACATAAATTTCAAAGCTCTTTTACCTTACCAGCCCTTAAAAGGGCCATTTGTGGGGGCATGCCCCAAAAAGTTCAGCTCTTTTGCCTGTAAAATAAAAATACAACCCCCCCCCCAACATTAAAACCCACCACCCACATACCCCTAATCTAACCCAAACCCCCCTTACAAAAACCTAACACTAATCCCCTGAAGATCATCCTACCTTGAGTCGTCTTCACTCAGCCGAGCCACCGATGGAACTGAAGAGGACATCCGGAGCGGAAGAAGTTAATCCTCCAAGCGGCGCTGAAGAAATCTTCCATCCGATGAAGTCATCATCCAGGCGGCGCTGAAGAAGTCTTCGATCCGGCCGATGTCATCTTCAAAGAGGCGCTGAAGAGGTCTTCTATCCGGGCGAAGTCATCTTCCAAGCCGGGTCTTGAATCTTCCTTCCGCCGACGCGGAACCACCTTCTTCACCGACGGACTACGACGAATGACGGCTCCTTTAAGGGACGTCATCCAAGATGGCGTCCCCTCAATTCCGATTGGCTGATAGGATTCTATCAGCCAATCGGAATTAAGGTAGGAAAATCTGATTGGCTGATGGAATCAGCCAATCAGATTGAGCTCGCATTCTATTGGCTGTTCCGATCAGCCAATAGAATGCGAGCTCAATCTGATTGGCTGATTGGATCAGCCAATCGGATTGAACTTGAATCTGATTGGCTGATTCCATCAGCCAATCAGATTTTCCTACCTTAATTCAGATTGGCTGATAGAATCCTATCAGCCAATCGGAATTGAGGGGACGCCATCTTGGATGACGTCCCTTAAAGGAGCCGTCATTCGTCGTAGTCCGTCGGTGAAGAAGGTGGTTCCGCGTCGGCGGAAGGAAGATTCAAGACCCGGCTTGGAAGATGACTTCGCCCGGATAGAAGACCTCTTCAGCGCCTCTTTGAAGATGACATCGGCCGGATCGAAGACTTCTTCAGCGCCGCCTGGATGATGACTTCATCGGATGGAAGATTTCTTCAGCGCCACTTGGAGGATTAACTTCTTCCGCTCCGGATGTCCTCTTCAGTTCCATCGGTGGCTCGGCTGAGTGAAGACGACTCAAGGTAGGATGATCTTCAGGGGATTAGTGTTAGGTTTTTGTAAGGGGGGTTTGGGTTAGATTAGGGGTATGTGGGTGGTGGGTTTTAATGTTGGGGGGGGGTTGTATTTTTATTTTACAGGCAAAAGAGCTGAACTTTTTGGGGCATGCCCCCACAAATGGCCCTTTTAAGGGCTGGTAAGGTAAAAGAGCTTTGAAATTTATGTAATTTAGAATAGGGTAGGGATTTTTTTTATTTTGGGGGGGTTTGTTATTTTATTAGGGGGCTTAGATTAGGTGTAAGTAGCTTAAAATTGTTGTAATATTTTTAACATGTTTGTAACTTAATTTTTTATTTTTTGTAACTTAGCTTTTTTTATTTTTTGTACTTTAGTTAGTTTATGTAATTGTATTTCATTGTAGTTATTTGTAGGTAGTTTATTTAGTTAATTTAATGATAGTGTAGTATTAGGTTTAATTGTAACTTAAGTTAGGATTTATTTTACAGGTAATTTTGTATTTCTTTTAGCTAGGTAGTTATTAAATAGTTAATAACTATTTAATAACTATTCTAACTAGCTAAAATAAATACAAAGTTACCTGTAAAATAAATATAAATCCTAAGATAGCTATAATATAATTATTAATTACATTGTAGCTATCTTAGGGTTTATTTTACAGGTAAGTATTTATTTTTAAATAGGAATAATTTATTAAAGTATAGTGTAGTGTTAGGTGTAATTGTAACTTAGGTTAGGATTTATTTCACAGGTACATTTCTCTTTATTTTAGCTAGGTAAGCTATTAAATAGTTAATAACTATTTAATAGCTATTGTACATGGTTAAAATAAATTGAAAGGTACCTGTAAAATAAAAATAAATCCTAAGATAGCTAGAATATAATTATTATTTATATTGTAGCTATATTAGGGTTTATTTTAAAGGTAAGTATTTAGTTTTAAATAGGATTCATTTAGTTAATAAGAGTTAATTTATTTAGATTTATTTAATTAATATTTAAGTTAGGGGGCGTTAGGGTTAGGGTTAGGTTTAGGGGTTAATAATTTTATTACAGTGGCGGCGGCGTAGTGGGGGGCAGGATAGGGGTTAATAAATTTATTATAGGTGGCGACGGTGTAGGGGGGGCAGATTAGGGGTTAATAAATGTATTATAGGTGGCGACGGTGTAGGGGGGGCAGGATAGGGGTTAATACATTTAATATAGGTTGCGGCGGGTTCAGGGAGCGGCGGTTTAGGGGTTAATACATTTATTATAGTTGCGGTGGGCTCCGGGAGCGGCGGTTTAGGGGTTAATATGTATAGAGTAGCTTGCGGTGGGCTCCGGGAGCGGCGGTTTAGGGGGTAATAACTTTATTTAGTTGCGGCGGTGTAGGGGGGGTCAGATTAGTGGTGTTTAGACTCGGGGTACATGTTAGGGTGTTAGGTGTAGACAGCTCCCATAGAAATCAATGGGATGTCTGTCAGCAGCGAACTTGTACTTTCGCTATGGTCAGACTCCCATTGATTCCTATGGGATCCGCCGCCTCCAGGCTGGCGCTTTGAAAACCAGGTACGCTGGGCCGTAAAAGTGCCGAGCGTACCTGCTAGTTTTTTGATAGCTAGCAAAAGTAGTGAGAATGTGCCGCACTTGTGTGCGGAACATCTGGAGTGACGTAAGAATCGATCTGTGTCGGACTGAGTCCGGCGGATCGAAGCTTACGTCACAAAATTCTACTTTTGCCGGTCTCGAGCCTTTGATAACTAAGGCGTATCAGCCTCGCCACAAATACGCTGCGGAATACGCAGCGTATTTGAGGTTGACGGCTTGATAACTAGGCCCCTAAGTGTCTATCTTCACCCCATAGCTGCAAGGTATTTATCAGCCCGCTAGAAGAATTTTCACCCACCACGACAAGTGTAGGTAGGCCAAAGGGTGTCTCATTGCTACTGGTGGTACTTGGCTTAGTGTCAAGAAAGCGCGCAAGATTCCCAACCACTCTGTTCACTGCCGACATCGTAGAGCCACTCGCATTTATGTCGGTACTAGAGGAGAGGAATTTTATCCCCCCACCTTCCTGTAGTAATAGTATATTGTGTTGGATCTCACCCATGTTAGAACCGGTCAGCTTATCTCTCTGTATAGGTTGGGAATCAATATGTACTCTCTCCTCTCTCTGATACTCCAACTGATCAGAATCTGCGGAGCTGTTAATGTGTGTCGGCGGCATCGTAAAACCACTGTCACGGCTCATACTGTGCATTTCACCAGAGGGGCCAGGAGAGCAGGTAACTGTCTCAAAGGCTACCACGAGCATCCATTCCAAATCAAGGAAGTAGGCATCAATTAGGGCTACAAGTTTCTCTCCCCATGCGGTAGCCGCCATCTAAACTCCAGCCTTGAGGGAGCAGTAACGTTATGGTGCTGGAAACACCCTCCGTTTGATCCAGAGAGGTGGCCCGTGTTAAGCAGAAAGGTGGAACATGAACTTCATTTAATAGCTTCAGACTCGAAATCCAACTGATGTCTCCCCAGACCTGCTGCGTAGCATAGTGCCTGAATGCAGTATCACTGTATTCCACAGCCTCAGGCGGTCAGCCATTATCGAGTAGTTAGTCAGCTATTTGCAGTGCGAGATCGCTGTGTGACTCAGATATCATCATGCAGAAGTCTCCTATCTTTAATGAGGTCTAAAGAGTTAATAAATATAAGGAGAGTAGAGATATTTTTATGAAAATAGTTGATATTTAACCAGAGCTCCTCCAAGACATGACCTCTCACTCTGGCAGTTGGCTCCGCCCCCCAGAGCCAGCCAATTTTTGTTTCAGAACCTGGGTTGCTGTTGCTTATTGGGTGGCTAAATGCAGCCACCAATCACGAGCGCTAGCCAGGGTGCGGAACCAAAAATGTGAAGTCTCCTTAGCTTAAATTCCTACTTTTTCAAATAAAGATACCAAGAGAACAAAGAAATATTGATAATAGTAGTACATTAGAAAGTAGCTTAAAATTGCTGCTCTATCTGAATCATGAAATAAAAACATTGGGTTTACTATCACTTTAAGTTAATGTGCAAATCAGACTTTGAATCATGTAAAACATTACTTGTAGTCATCCTACCTAGGTATGTTTTCCATTGATGCTTGAACACAATTGATTACTAAACATATATAAAATATGAACATTCTATATTCTGTATTACACATGTGCATGATTACATTGATATTTTAAAAAACAAAGCCGATATATAGTTCTGATGTTAACATATATTTGTTAGAAATAAAACATTTATTACATATGATATTTAATATTCACCTTCATGGACCTCTTCAACTGGCACTGATGTGTCCATTGTCCCCTTACATCCTAGGACAGCTTCACCTGAGATGACATTGGACAACATCACCTCCCATAACTTTAGGTGAATTCTCTTGCTAGGACCACCACCTGTCCCACGTGCATATTTGGCCTGCAGTGCCATCTTCGCTTTTGTTTCTCTCCTGCAGTCATGATATCGGTGTTTTATACTAGCAGTAGAACGATTACGTCCTAAGCAGCTGACTTCCACTAGAATCTCCTCCCACAGCTCATTCCGGACACCTGCCCTCAGGTTAGGGTTCTCCAGCTGAGGTGCCCTCTCCAAGTAGGCCTCAACAAGAGCCTCCTTCTCATCCTCCTCAGAGTACCTCTCCTCTCTAAGCCTAAGGGCCAGCAGACACAGACTCTCCCTCCTGTGACTGGGGACCAGCCCTCTCTACCTCCTCTGTCCCTGCAGGCTGTGACAGACTACCACCAGCCCCACCCCCACTTGCCACAGTCTGCCCCACTCTCCCTTTTCTTTGGGTGCCTAGTTGAGGCTGACTCCTCCCCACTCCTCCCACCTCCACTCCTCCTCCACCCTCTCTCCTTCCCTCCTCTGCCAGGGTTTGAGGAAGGACAAATCCTCCACCCAAACCTCGGCCCCTAGTCCTGTCCATAGTACTCCCTACTTCCCCCCTCCCTCTATCCGCCCTCTCCACTGCCCTCCCCCAGCCACCCCCTTCCCAACTCCACTAGGCCTATCCATCCCTTTCTCCTTCCTCCCTAACGCTAACCTAACACTAAAGTCCCTAGCTTACCTAACTACACTAGTTCACCTAACTAAACCCTAAATTAAATATCCCCAAAACTAACTACCTAACCTATCTAGACCCTAACTATCTCTATTCTATATCCCTGCAAATAAATACAAAATGTGAAAATAAACAAAGGAATGTAAATGAAAAAAGATAAAAAAAAGGATTATAACAAAATTAGAGAAAAATAATAAGGGATGCAAATGAAGAAAGGGATGGGCTATATAGTCAAATGAAAAAAAAAATATGGGATGTAAAAAAAAATGGATGGGCAAAATGTATAAATGAAAAAAAAAGTAAAATAAAGTTATATAGTGGGGAAGGGAAGGGTAGTCAAAGGGGGGATGGGAAGTGGGATAAGGGGGTTACTAATAGTATATGAGGCCTACAATAAGAATATATGAAAATAAAATATAAAACTCTCCACTAACTCTCAAACAACTCTCAAAAACCCAAAACTCCTACCAACGCAACTAGCTCCCGTGTCTTTCTCTCTAGAGGCGATCACAGGTAAAGAGCGCAGGCGCAAACCGTTATTCTTATAGACAGAGGTCGGGTTACCATGGCAATGCACTTGTTATGACGCACTTTTCGTCGAATCTGACATCAGTTGGCAGCGCAAACTTACGTACGGCCGAAAAGAGCGACTGCGCGCAACAAGCTAATCTTTTCAATGGAAACCTGGTACTAAAATGGAGCCGTAAATTAGTTTTAGCTGTCGTCCGCTTCGGTAGCTTATGGCTCCATTTTTAACAACTCAATGGAAGCAAGCTCATAGTTGGTGACAGATTATCACTTTTTGCTCAACACTGGACCAAGATCACAAAAGACCTATTTCCCTAACTCAAATTTAAAATCCTCATCCAATCCAATTTTCAGAGGCACACAGGATTCTGGTTCGTCAAAATATTTCACTCTTACATCAAAAACAGGATACAACGGTAGTGTCCACTGAACTAAAAGTGCACAGTGCTAGCCTACCTACTGATCGTACTTCCCAACAGTGTGGGATACAAAACCAAAGAGTATATAGTAAGTAGGGTGTGGGTGATGCCTCAAGGCCTACTGTGTGATAATTGTTCGTGCAAAGAATAATATATAATGCAGATAATATTGTTGATGACAGTATTGGATATGAATTGATCTCAGACCCTTTAAAAATGATGTTTAAATCCGTACAAAAGTACAAGATAAATTTAATAATATATAAAATACATGAACAACAATAATTAATCTAACAATTCCTATATATAAATACTCAATATAAAGTTGATTCAATAAAAGTAACGACACCGGTGTCCAAATACTCTAAATATGTTAAAATACCTATTATAAAAATATTACCAAACAATTCTAAGCGACAATTCATACATAACTGTATATACACATTTAGATGATTCTAGATAATAAATGTTGACAATATAAAACCTTAAATTAATTTAGAATCGCTTAGACAGCACTACATTATAAAGTCTCTAAAAAATGTTGTAACGGTACCAACCGGATACCAAGGGTTAACACCAGGGAACAATGTCCTGCATAGGGAATCAGCAGTTCACAACCCAGCCAGTTTTCAGGTTTAAACAGAATGAATTTTATTAAGGCTCATATGCCCAGTATTTATGCAGGTCTGACCCCCCCCAGAAGGGGGGTTGAAAGAATGTTGTACATTAGATGGAGGGAACACGCCCTTTTACATGATACAATAGAATACCTTGCTCAAGCTGATAACAATTTAAACACAGACACACACTTGGCTTTCCTTATCATCTAGGGTCTGCTCTCTGAGGTTGATTAAACAATGGACTGTGTATCAATAACATTAATGACAGTGCACAATAGCTGAGGCTAAAGCTGAACACAGTTAACTCTTTCAGTGCTGACAGAAGGGTCTGTCACATCTACATAGCACAATATACAGCCTATAGACAACCTTTCTTATGTTATAGTCCAGAAGTGGCTAGGTTTGCCACAATGCTCCCCCAGAACCAAGCCGGCATACACAGTCTGATCCCAACGGATCGGCTTGGGGATGTCCGGGGCAACAACTTTCGGCTCAAGTAAGCTACGGGGTGTTCTCCGCCATCTGCTCCAACTTGGCTCAGTACTGCCCCCACCCCAAACATGGAAGCGTCTCTTCCCGGAGGGACTGGGCTTGGGTAGTCACAGGGTTAACATCAGCGGGATCCATGGGAGCATAGGCAGAAACAAGGGGGGCCAAGTCATTTCCAAGGAGAACATCAGCAGGTAAGTCCTTCTTGACCCCCACATTCACAAGTCTAGCGCCCACTCCCCAATCCAAATGTACCCTGGCAACAGGTAGGCGGAACACAGTGCCCCCTGCTACCCTCACAGCCACAGTGTCTCCAGTGTGCTGTTTCTCAGGCACCAAGTTCTCTTGAAGCAAGGTCATGGTAGCACCAGTATCCCGTAGACAACTGACCTCCTTCCCATTCACTTTAACCCGTTGCCGGTTATTCCGGTGGGCAGCTTGCACGGGGTCTGCTTCATGTAGGCTGCCCCAGCATTCTGGCGCCTCTACGTAGCGGGCCACAGGCTGAGGATTATGTGGGATTCCGCCAGCGGGTCTTCTCCAGGACTGTGCTTGATTCGCTGCGTTTAGGGGACACTCTGGTCTTTTGTGCCCTAGTTGCTTACATCCAAAGCACCGAATAGGTTGTGAGTAGCCCCGCGAATTGAACCGGGCTCTCTGAGGGTAGTTCGTGGCCGGAGGCCGTGTGGTATAGCGGTGCGCCGGGGGTTGGTAACTGGCAGCTGCTGGGGTGACTGGGGGTCTGTACTCCACTCTAGCAGTGGGCAATCGGTATACTGCTCCCCCTGCCCCTCGTACTGCCACGGATCCGCCAGTGGGTGCTGTATCCGGCACCAAATGGGGAGCTATCAGGGTTAAAGTAGCTCCCGAATCCCGAAGTCCCTGGACCGACATCACCTCATGCAGAATTCCCAGGGGTTCCTCGGCTTGGGTGCTCAACACCTCATGAGCGGCTGGCTCCGTTTGGTAATGGTGAGCAGCCGCCCTTGGGGCCAGGTTCTGTCTGACCTGGTTCCAAGCTTGTCTGCTCCGATTTTGGGTGCACTCACGTGCCATATGTCCCCACTGCTTGCAGGTGTGGCATTGTATATTAGCCCGTCCGTTGTTAGGCTGTAGTCCATGGTGCCTCCTGGCATCAAAATGCTGGTCTGCTAATCTGGCTGCTTCGGTTAAGGTGAGGGGTTTTCGATCTCTCACCCATTCTTGGGCTTCTGGGGACAAGCCGTTAAAGAATTGCTCCAACAGCATCAGTTGTCGCAATTCTTCCATGGTGGTAGCTTGGCTGGCCTGTATCCACCCCTGAGATGCTTGATCCAGCTTGTGGGCCCACTCTGCATGGGAATCTCTTTCTGGCTTGCGCAGGCCTCTAAACTTGCGCCGGTATGCCTCTGAGGTAATGGCATATCTTTCCAAGATCGCTCTCTTCACTTTAGCGTAATCCTTGCTGTCCTCCCTGGGTACAGCGCGATACGCTTCCGCTGCCCTACCGGCTAGCTTGCCTGCTAGCACCGGCACCCATACGGACTGCTCCAAATCATGTAACTCACACAGTCTCTCAAAATCCTGTAAATACCCATCGATCTCATCCTTCTCCTCACAAAACATTTTAAATGCATGGTATGGGATTTTGGGTCTTACTGGGTTGCTGAGTGCGTCCAAAATGGATTCTGCTCGGGAGGATGCATTCCGCGGACTGTGTGCCATCACGTACTCCTGCACATCTGCCATTACCACGGATAGCATATCCCGTGGTACAGGTTGGGGTAAAAATTCCAGCCTGGTCCTCATTTCCCTCTGGTATAGGGTCTCCTCCATGGCTGCTGGAGGCGTAGCGCTGCGAGCTCTGTCTCCCTCCATCAGCTCAGCAATTAATATAGCCTTGGGTTTGCTGCTGCCTATCTTTCCCCTGGCTTCTAGCAGTTCCTTTTACGTTTGTCTCTTTAGCTTAGAATAATCCATCTCCATTCACTTCGGTCCCTGGTACTCCTTCCATCTTAGTCAGTATTGTAGTAATCCCCCTCTTCCTGAGGTTACTGGCTTGTGTAGTTGCTCTTCTGGGCGATAAGGTTCATTCCGTCGCTTGCCACCAATTGTAACGGTACCAACCGGATACCAAGGGTTAACACCAGGGAACAATGTCCTGCATAGGGAATCAGCAGTTCACAACCCAGCCAGTTTTCAGGTTTAAACAGAATGAATTTTATTAAGGCTCATATGCCCAGTATTTATGCAGGTCTGACCCCCCCCAGAAGGGGGGTTGAAAGAATGTTGTACATTAGATGGAGGGAACACGCCCTTTTACATGATACAATAGAATACCTTGCTCAAGCTGATAACAATTTAAACACAGACACACACTTGGCTTTCCTTATCATCTAGGGTCTGCTCTCTGAGGTTGATTAAACAATGGACTGTGTATCAATAACATTAATGACAGTGCACAATAGCTGAGGCTAAAGCTGAACACAGTTAACTCTTTCAGTGCTGACAGAAGGGTCTGTCACATCTACATAGCACAATATACAGCCTATAGACAACCTTTCTTATGTTATAGTCCAGAAGTGGCTAGGTTTGCCACAAATGTATCTCTCAAAAGCGATTTCTGAATTAGTTCATTTGTGAAAGTAACAGATAGCAAGTGTCTAAACCGCTCTTAAAAGTGGATGCGTTGATATATCCAGCCCTTTTATTTGTATTTGTATTAGGCAGTCCTTTTTTTAAAAAACCCCGATAATGAGCAATGTGAATATCCGATTGAAGTAAATGAATACACAGTTAGTGGATACACAGTGACTTTTGTATGTGCAATAGATTTAGACCACGATTATTACTTCTGAATGTATTACAATTATTGCGGTCAATACACTAGGTGCAAGTGGTGTAACTCGTGTTCACACTGAACAGTACGCACTGATTCTTCGGCATCCTCGCCAGACCGGTAGCTTTCAACAGTCAGTGGGTGATGCGTGTAACTGAAGCCCAATTGGTTCAAAGGTGTGAAGTGGTGCACTTATTCAAAAAAGGAAAACAGCTGATCTCTTGTTCAAACTCCTACCACTTCATTTTTTGACTATTTCAACAGTTTCAAATGGAGTGGTTATGGGAGTTCATCCAAGGTATGTGTCTAGACGATGTGGAGCTGTGAAATGGAACGTCTATGCGTTTCAGCTACTCAAAGCCTTTGTCAAGATGATCCTCTTTTCCAGCTCCTATTTTATATAGGGTTATTCATTAACCCTTCCTTCACTTAGCAATACTAAATCTCTGCTCATTCTTCTTGATTTAAGTGGTGTTCTAAATTTGAGGGATTAACACTTGTTACAATATTGAGATACTTCATGTTATTCATATTTTATACTTTAGCATATTGCTACTAACCGCTTCTTAAAGTGACAGATCCTATTAATCATATATATAATAATATTTGTATTTTAGCTTGTTAATGCTAACCACTTCTAAAAGTGAACAGGTTTATTATTACCAATTAACTGGAAGTTCTATTAAACTCCAAACTAAATTATGCTACGTAAAATTTCCTTTATAAACATAATAATATAATATAGGGGAGAGGACTATAATGCAAAAAAGATGACTCTAATACAAAAAATGAGAGTTCTTGAAAATAAAGTGATCCCAAGTTGGATTATAAAAGTGTGTGATATAAGAAATGGGTTAAGTAGGACAGTTTGATCTATAATAAATACATTTATACTACATTGAATATACAAGTGGTTTGATATAGATCTTAAGGTATTTTTTACTATAGACCTTATGGTATTTTTTACTATAGATATTATGGTGTTTTTTACTATAGATCTTATGGTGTTTTTTACTATAGACCTTATGGTATTTTTTACTATAGATCTTATGGTATTTTTTACTATAGATATTATGGTGTTTTTTACTATAGACCTTATGGTATTTTTTACTATAGATCTTATGGTATTTTTTACTATAGATATTAAGGTATTTTTTACTATAGATCTTATGGTATTTTTTACTATAGACCTTATGGTATTTTTTACTATAGATCTTATGGTATTTTTTACTATAGATATTATGGTGTTTTTTACTATAGACCTTATGGTATTTTTTACTATAGATCTTATGGTATTTTTTACTATAGCTCTTATGGTGTTTTTTACTGTCTATCAGAGTTAGCATTCTATCAGGTTGTAATTATTTCATAATGAAATTGAGGTCTAGATCACTATTTAGACCTGTTGGTGCTAATGTCCCAACATTAAAAATCATCTCTGCTTCTTGTCTTAATAATTTCTCTTCCATATTTCCTCGCCTACCATCCTGTTCTATCTTCTTAATACCCCAAAACTTAAAGTCATCTGTTCTCCCTTGATGTACTTCCACAAAGTGTCTATATAGTGTTGTATCTTTTCTATTATGTTCAATCCCCAACAGGTGTTCCCTTATGCGATCTCTTAACTTCCTACTGGTTTGACCAAAATATTTCAAATTGCAGCTACATTGTACAAGATATAGTATATTCATATCAGAACATCTTATTATTCCATTTATTTTCAAAAGATTTCCTGATTTATCCGATATTTCAAAACCTCAAAAAAAAATTCTAAGCAACATTTTCTTAATAAAAAAGGAAAAACAGGGGGGGGGGGGGCGGAGCCAGCCAGCCTAGGAGATGGCTGCTTTTTAACGGAGCTCCTGAGCCCTATCTGAGTGGGAGCGTCAAAGGCAATAGCCACCTAGCATTTAATGACCCTACTTAGGCTGAAATTAGAAGAGCACCCATTACAGCACAGAAGGGATAACACCTGATGCTAATCTGACATCATTATCAGATCCCCTGACCGGCCGCAGCATCCACATAGGCCTACGCAAGTTTGCAAAACATCTGGCCAGACCGGGTTAAAGCATGCACACAGACAGGAGAGGACATGCACCCGTGATTGTATGGATTCACGGGTATTCCACTAGCTACCAAAGCAGTTCTACACTCGGCAAAGAGGTCACGGTGAGTCCCGGAACAGGCCACAGCCTGCATCTCAGTTCATTGCGCACTTGCTAATCAGTGCACCGGATCACCTCCCCAGCCGATGGAGTAATGGTGGTAGTTGGTAGGAAGGAGAGCTGGGAGTAACAAAAAAGCTTTAGAGCAAATGTATTTATAATTTGTTCATATTCACTCACAGCTAAATTAAGCCTGACACAGCTTCATTCAGCCTAACGCAAGGGTAACCAAGAAACGTTAAGGGACACTACCTTTACTTATATGAAGGAGGTTATCTATCTTCCAGCTTCCGTTTTATAAGGCAACAATCATCTATGCTGGGACAGTTTTCTCTATTCCCTTGTATCAACACCTAGAGATGGTATCAAAGTGCAGATTCACTCACCTAATAGTTACTTCAGAATCCTTGCTACTAAGGACCTGCATAGGAGTGAAGGAAATCCTCTCCCTTGTTTTTGCTACACAAAGCTGCATAAAAAGTTTAGAAGACTACTAAAAACACCCAACCCTAGCAATGTTTCCAAAGAAGGGAAATAAAACCAGCAGAAGTACAAAGCAGTTAAAGCCTGCAGCAAACACCGTCAACAACTTCTTTAAAACTCTGGAACCCAGAGCCTCCCATTCTATCGAAGCTTAAATACCAGACCATGTCTCCTATCAAAGCTCCTCTGACTCTGATGGCGATCAGGCCTCAGAAAATATCACAATCCCCACAGCTCTCTTCAATTCAATTCCCTCTAAAAAAGATTTTTCCTCATTGATATCTCAAGTCAAAAAATGTATTAGAGATGAAATATCTGACCTTAAAAAGGACATTTCCGAAATTGGCCACAGAGTGGAATCCCTTGAAAACACTCAAGATCTGCACACAGAAGCCATTTCAGACTTGCAAAACACAATTCAATCACAAGGCGCGACTATCATTGAACTCGAAGATAAAATAGATGACGCCGAGAATTGAAATAGACGCCATAACATCAGGTTGAGAGGAATAACAGAAATCATCCCGCCTTCGGATTTGGAACAATATCTTCAAGACCTTTTCAACGCTTTAAAAAAAGAAGACACCCCGACTAAAATTGAAATAGATAGAGCTCATAGAGCCCTGCGGCCAAAACCACAGGCTGGTCAACCACCAAGAGATGTCATTGTCAGAATCACCAACTTTCAAGTCAAAGAAGAGCTGATGAGGCTAGCTAGGGAACAGCAACCTATTCGACATGAAAACTCAGAGATACAAATATTTGCAGATTTATCGCAAAGAACGCTATCAAAGCAGAGAGATCTTAAACCACTTACAACCCAGCTGAGAAAAATGAACATTCCATATAGATGGGGATTCCCTTTCCATCTAGTGATCCTCTGGAGAGGCAAACGCTTCACCTGCACCTCCATCAAGGAAATTCCATCCATTTGCAGAGATTTAGATATACCCCCTGCACAAGAAGAAGAAATGGATAACCCACAGGAGGGTCAATCAAGACCTGGTAAATCATCTCCTCTGCCACAGAGAAGGGAATGGAGGCAAGTTCCTCCGAAGAAAGCACGGAAAGTGGCCACTACTCCACCCCTTCGCCCAGAAGACAAGGGGTGACAATTAACTCATCATTGTGACTCTCTCGACCTACTAGTTTTGTCTCTCTTTGAGAGACTGCTACTATGATGGGGAGTCCTTCCTTTCTGTGATCTCCAGCCAGGTTGTAATCCGTTCTGTTTCCACAACAATTGGTTGACTGGTATTAAAACTTATGCACTTGTTCTTATCGTGTTGCTTGTTATATATGCATTACTTCCATTACAATTAGTATAATTATTACTGTTCATAGATTCCTATATTATGTATTATGTTGTTTATGACCTTGAAGATTACAGCATATAAGACATGAGACCTCAAATGTTACAGATTAATAGCTATTAGTTTTTTTATTGCTCTCGCTCAGACAGGAGATTGTCTCCTACAGATTAGTTCTATGTTCAATATGTTCTTGCTAAGAATTGTGTTTTTCACTGTATTTTTCTTTTCCTTTCTTTCACTATTTTCATTTTTTAGTTTTTGTTCTCCCATGTGCTCACACCACTAACACAGAATTTGCCATAGCATCTTAACTGCATTAAGGTTCTCAACTTTATTCAAGGCTAATGAGTAATCACACCTCTCAAGACCTTAGGGTCTTTACACAAAATACCAAAGGTCTCAATTGCCCTAACAAATGGAGATTGGCCATGTTAGACCTTCACAGGAGAGGAGGGCAAGTATTAATGCTACAAGAAACACATTTTAAAACCAAAAACGTGCCCAAATATTTCTCTCCTCATTACCCCCAACACTTTCACAGCACCAATTCAAAAAAAAAAAAACTAATCAGGTGAGCATCCTCATTCACAAAAGTATACCCTTTACCAAAACACAAATTGTCTCAGATAAGGATGGAAGGTTTCTATGTGTAAAAGGCCTACTGTATGGCAAACCGGTGACCTTAGTAAACATTTACGCCCCTAATTCACAACAGGATAAATTTGTCACCTCTATAACAGACTCAATCATTAAGGAGTCTAAAGGTTCTCTAATTATAGCGGGAGATCTAAACCTCCCACTAGACCCCACAATTGATTGTTCAAACCCTAATCCCCAATCTTAAAACTATCTGTCAAAAACTAAAATTACTCGGGCTCCATGACACATGGAGATATTTCCATCACCAAAAAACAGATTTTACATTTTTCTCACACCCTAATCGCAATTACTCCAGGTAAGATTACATATTTGTGAACCACTTGGTCCTATCTCATGCTAAGTCATCCTCCATTAAGCGCCTGACCTGGTCGGACCATTCCCTAGTCACATGCACCATAGGCTGGCCGACAGCACCCCTTAGAGCCTTCCAGTGGAGGTTAGAGGATTCACTGCTACTTGACCCAGCACAGGCAAAACTATTCTCTAAACATATAAAAGGTTATTTTTCCTTAAATAATACACCAGAGGTTACCGTGTCCACTTTATGGGAGGCTCATAAAAGCACCATAAGAGGAGAATTCATTAAAGCTAAAGCGCAAATTAACAGGAAAAGTAGAGAAGAAGTAGACACCATAGCTAAAGAAATTGCTAAGATAGACTATGCGCACAAACTTAATACGGCGAACAAAGATATCTTAGAGAATTTAACAAAAAACAGGGAAAAACTAAACTCCATCTTGCAAATTAAATCACATCGGCAACTACTTCACTTGCAACAAAACTTCTATAGGGAAGGAAATAAACCGGGGAAACTATTGGCTAGAGACTTAAAGAAACAGCAGCAGAAAACGTATATTCACTCTATAAAATCCTCACATGGTAAACACCTAGAAGATACTAAATCTATAGCTAAGGAATTCAAAGAATTTTACCACAAACTCTACAACCTCTTTCCTCATAGAGACTCCCAAACTCATTTCCATTCATATAATCAATATTTAGATAGTATACCGATCCCACAACTAACCCTACAACAATACAAAAGTTTAGAATTACCTATCCAAACCACCGAAGTTGAAGAGGCGATAAAACAGTTAAAACAAGGTAAGGCACCGGGACCAGATGGTTTCACGGGCTTGTATTACAAAACATTTGCGAAACACTTAATTCCCCATTTAACATCTCTTTTTAATGCCATACCAGAACACCTGACATTCCCTGATAACATGTTACAAGCTTCTATTACAGTTCTGGCTAAGCCAGGTAAACCCCAAACTCCCCGGCAAATTTCAGACCAATTTCACTGCTCAACATAGATCTAAAATTATACGCCAAAATACTAGCCACGAGACTAAATCAAATCCTGCAGACACTGATTCATCAAGATCAGGTCGGTTTTGTGCCAAACAGAGAGGCCAAGGATAATACGGTCAAGGTCCTTAATCTGTTAGAATATGTAACACAAAAAAAATCCCAGCTATATTTTTATCCACCGATGCCGAAAAGGCTTTTGACCGTCTTGATTGGACATATCTACATGCCACTTTACAACGCTTTCATTTCCCAGATTCTTTCACTCAAAAAATTTTGGCTTTATATACTACTCCTTCAGCTCAAATTAAAATAAACGACACTCTTTCTGACCCGTTTGAAATACGGAATGGTTCTAGACAGGGTTGCCTCCTCTCACCACTCCTTTTTATTCTCTCCCTAGAACCGTTAGCCATTAAAATAAGATTAAACAAACAAATCAAAGGGGTTGACATAAAAGAGCAGTCATATAAATTAGCCATATTTGCCGATGATATTCTTCTGACTCTCACCAACCCCCTTTCCTCCCTACCAATAGCTATCTCAGAATTAACACAATTCGGAACCGTGTCCAACTTCTTGGTGAACATGGCAAAATCGCAATACTTACCCATTGGTAATACTTAAAATACCTCGGAATACATATAACCCCAGACAAATCAGAGTTACGCAAATATAATTATGGTGGTGTTATCTCAGAACTCCAGACCCTCACTAGCACCTGGCCCCCAAAAAACATATCCTGGTTAGGTAGAATCCAGGCCACAAAAATGATTCTACTACCAAAAGTCTTATACATCCTACAGACAGTTCCAATAGCCGGCATTCAAAAAGATCTTGCCACACTACAAAAAATAATTAACGTTTACATCTGGAGACGCAGGCCTCCACAAATTAATAAAAACACATTGTTTAAACTCCCCACTGAAGGAGGTCTGGGTGTTCCACACCTACTCTGCTACAAACTTGCAATTTCTTACAGAGGATCACAGACTGGTGTAGATCTGAGGGTCCTGACTCTAGAAGGTGGATACAAATTGAGAATGCCATGACCTTGCCACATGAGCTAAGTACAATAGGCTGGAACCCAGCATTCTTTAACAAATACTCCATATCAGCCTCCTCAATCACCAATTAAACCTGGTCAGATTGGAGAAAACTGTGTACTTCACAGAATAGAATTACCTCTAGGTATTCCCCAATCACTACCCTTTTAAATAATCCATAATTTCAACCAGGCATACACCTGGAACACTGTCACCAACTAGACCTTATGCAACACCTCCCCATATACTTACTGACATATAGCACTGGCAATATCAAATCCAAACAACAACTCGAAACACTAGAACACTCTTTCCTGTCTTCTTGGTTTAAGATTCACCAATTAAGACACTACATAACATCACATAAGTACAAAAAAGACTTAACACGTCCCTTTTCGGCATTCGAACAACTTTGCATTCCTAAAAAAAGAGACATCCCGGGTGATATCTAAACTGTATAAACTCATCCTGTCTAATACCTTCCCCCACCTTCCATCATACACCAAACGATGGGATAGGGAACTCAACACAAACACAACTCCAAAAACCTGATCCCAAAGATTTACAAATTTATCCCGTTCAGGCCATTCAGCTCACGCAAAAGAAACTAACATCAAAATATTTATGAGATGGTACATGACACCAGCTAGAATCAAATATATCTACAAAAAATCTTCGGGTTCATGCTGGAGGGGTTGCTTACAAGAGGGCCATATTTCACACATTTGGTGGGAATGTAATGACATTAAAATATTTTGGACAGAGGTCTTCAAGGGCATCAACAAAGCTCTAAACACACACATACCCCCCAACCCAGAAATAATAATGCTTAACCACACACCCCCAATTACATGCAAAATAAGAAAGGATTTATTTCAAATCATGCTCAACTCAGCCAACCAACTAATTCTGAAAATGTGGAAGTCAGCACAAACACCAACCATACTAGAATGTAAAAACCTACGGCTAGATTTAGAGTTCTGCAGCCAAAGGGGTGCGTTAGCTACGCTGGCTTTTTTTCTCCCGCACCTTTTAAATACCGCTGGTATTTAGAGTTCACAGAAGGGCTGCGTTAGGCTCCAAAAAGGGAGCGTAGAGCATATTTACCGCCACTGCAACTCTAGATACCAGCGTTGCTTACGGACGCGGCCAGCTTCAAAAACGTGCTCGTGCATGATTCCCCCATAGGAAACAATGGGGCTGTTTGAGCTGAAAAAAAACCTAACACCTGCAAAAAGCAGCGTTCAGCTCCTAACGCAGCTACATTGTTTCCTATGGGGAAACACTTCCTACGTCTGCACCTAACACCCTAACATGAACCCCGAGTCTAAACACCCCTAACCTTACACTTATTAACCCCTAATCTGCCACCCCCGCAATCGCTGACCCCTGCATATTATTATTAACCCCTAATCTGCCGCTCCGTACACCGCCGCCAGCTACGTTATCCCTATGTACCCCTAATCTGCTGCCCCTAACACCGCTGACCCCTATATTATATTTATTAACCCCTAATCTTCCGCCCCCAACGTCGCCTCCACCTACCTACAATAATTAACCCCTAATCTGCCGACCGGAGCTCACCGCTACTATAATAAATGTATTAACCACTAATCCGCCTCACTCCCGCCTCAATAACCCTATAATAAATAGTATTAACCCCTAATCTGCCCTCCCTAACATCGCCGACACCTAACTTCAAGTATTAACCCCTAATCTGCCGACCGGAGCTCACCGCTACTCTACTAAATTTTTTAACCCCTAAAACTAAGTCTAACCCTAACCCTAACACCCCCCTAAGTTAAATATAATTTTTATCTAACGAAATAAATTAACTCTTATTAAATAAATTATTCCTATTTAAATCTAAATACTTACTTGTAAAATAAACCCTAATATAGCTATAATATAAATTATAATTATATTGTAGCTATTTTAGGATTAATATTTATTTTATAGGCAACTTTGTAATTATTTTAACCAGGTACAATAGCTATTAAATAGTTAATAACGATTTAATAGTTACCTAGTTAAAATAATTACAAAATTACCTGTAAAATAAATCCTAACCTAAGTTACAATTAAACCTAACACTACACTATCAATAAATAAATTAAATAAAATACCTACAATTATCTACAATTAAACCTAACACTACACTATCAATAAATTAATTAAATACAATACCTACAAATAAATACAATGAAATAAACTAACTAAAGTACAAAAAATAAAAAAGAACTAAGTTACAAAAAATAAAAAAATATTTACAAACAGAAAAATATTACAACAATTTTAAACTAATTACACCTACTCTAAGCCCCCTAATAAAATAACAAAGCCCCCCAAAATAAAAAATGCCCTACCCTATTCTAAAATTAAAATAGAAAAGCTCTTTTACCTTACTAGCCCTGAAAAGGGCCCTTTGCGGGGCATGCCCCAAATAATTCAGCTCTTTTGCCTGTAAAAAAAATAACATACAATACCCCCCCAACATTACAACCCACCACCCACATACCCCTAATCTAACCCAAACCCCCCTTAAATAAACCTAACACTAAGCCCCTGAAGATCTCCCTACCTTGTCTTCACCTCACCGGGTTCAGCGATCGGTCCAGAAGAGGGTCCGAAGTCTTGATCCAAGCAGCGGCTGAAGAACTCCATCATCGGGCTGAAGTCGGAAGTCCATCATCGGGATGAAGTCTTCTATCAAGCGGCATCTTCAATCTTCTTTCTTCCGGAGCGGAGCGGAGCCATCTTCTTCACAGCCGACGCAGATCCATCCTCTTCAACCGACGCCTACTCGCTGAATGACGGTTCCTTTAAATGACGTCATCCAAGATGGTGTCCCTCGAATTCTGATTGGCTGATAGGATTCTATCAGCCAATCGGAATTAAGGTAGGAATATTCTGATTGGCTGATGGAATCAGCCAATCAGATTCAAGTTCAATCCGATTGGCTGATCCAATCAGCCAATCAGATTGAGCTTGCAATCTATTGGCTGTCCCGATCAGCCAATAGAATGCGAGCTCAATCTGATTGGCTGATTGGATCAGCCAATCGGATTGAACTTGAATCTGATTGGCTGATTCCATCAGCCAATCAGAATATTCCTACCTTAATTCCGATTGGCTGATAGAATCCTATCAGCCAATCGGAATTCGAGGGACGCCATCTTGGATGACGTCATTTAAAGGAACCATCATTTGGCGAGTAGGCGTCGGTTGAAGAGGATGGATCCGCGTCAGCTGGGAAGAAGATGGCTCCGCTCCGGAAGAAAGAAGATTGAAGATGCCGCTTGATAGAAGACTTCATCCCGATGATGGACTTCCGACTTCAGCCCGATGATGGAGTTCTTCAGCCGCCGCTTGGATCAAGACTTCGGACCCTCTTCTGGACCGATCACTGAACCCGGTGAGGTGAAGACAAGGTAGGGAGATCTTCAGGGGCTTAGTGTTAGGTTTATTTAAGGGGGGTTTGGGTTAGATTAGGGATATGTGGGTGGTGGGTTGTAATGTCGGGGGGGGGTATTGTATGTTTTTTTTTTACAGGCAAAAGAGCTGAATTATTTGGGGCATGCCCCGCAAAGGGCCCTTTTCAGGGCTGGTAAGGTAAAAGAGCTTTTCTATTTTAATTTTAGAATAGTGTAGGGCATTTTTTTATTTTGGGGGGCTTTGTTATTTTATTAGGGGGCTTAGAGTAGGTGTAATTAGTTTAAAATTGTTGTAATATTTTTCTAATGTTTGTAAATATTTTTTTATTTTTTGTAACTTAGTTCTTTTTTATTTTTTGTACTTTAGTTAGTTTATTTCATTGTATTTATTTGTAGGTATTGTATTTAATTAATTTATTGATAGTGTAGTGTTAGGTTTAATTGTAGATAATTGTAGTTATTTAATTTAATTTATTTATTGATAGTGTAGTGTTAGGTTTAATTGTAACTTAGGTTAGGATTTATTTTACAGGTAATTTTGTAATTATTTTAACTAGGTAACTATTAAATAGTTATTAACTATTTAATAGCTATTGTACCTGGTTAAAATAATTACAAAGTTGCCTGTAAAATAAATATTAATCCTAAAATAGCTACAATATAATTATAATTTATATTGCAGCTATATTAGGGTTTATTTTACAAGTAAGTATTTAGATTTAAATAGGAATAATTTATTTAATAAGAGTTAATTTATTTCGTTAGATAAAAATTATATTTAACTTAGGGGGGTGTTAGGGTTAGGGTTAGACTTAGCTTTAGGGGTTAAAAAATTTATTAGAGTAGCAGTGAGCTCCGGTCGGCAGATTAGGGGTTAATACTTGAAGTTAGGTGTCGGCGATGTTAGGGAGAGCATATTAGGGGTTAATACTATTTATTATAGGGTTATTGAGGCGGGAGTGAGGCGGATTAGGGGTTAATACATTTATTATAGTAGCGGTTAGCTGCGGTCGGCAGATTAAGGGTTAATTATTGTAGGTAGGTGGAGGCGACGTTGGGGGCGGCATATTAGGGGTTAATAAATATAATATAGGGATCGGCGGTGTTAGGGGCAGCAGATTAGGGGTACATAGGGATAACATAGGTGGCCGCGGTGTACGGAGCGGCAGATTAGGGGTTAAAAAATTTTAATATAGTGGCGGCGATGTGGGGGGACCTCGGTTTTGGGGTACATAGGTAGTTTATGGGTGTTAGTGTACTTTAGAACACAGTAGTTAAGAGCTTTATAAACCGGCGTTAGCCCAGAAAGCTCTTAACTACTGACTTTTTTCTGCGGCTGGAGTTTTGTCGTTAGATCTCTAACGCTCACTTCAGCTAAGACTCTAAATACCAGCGTTAGAAAGATCCCATTGAAAAGATAGGATACGCAAATGGCGTAGGGGGATCTGCGGTATGGAAAAGTCGCAGCTGCAAAGTGAGCGTTAGACCCTTTCCTGACTGACTCCAAATACCAGCGGGCGGTAAAAACCAACGTTAGGACCCTCTAACGCTGGTTTTGACGGCTACCGCCCAACTCTAAATCTAGGCCCTAGTTAATAAAAACCTGACAATGGAAAGATTTTATTATTTTAAGCTAGGCCAACTGACCTTATTCCATGATATGCAGTTCCTTTAGGAATCCTTCACATATGATAACTTTCGCGCTACACAAGATTAGATTCTCTAATCACAAACAGATGCTTACATGAATATTTTTCTTTTTAAACTGACCACCGGTGTAGCGAATAACCAGAGCACAGGTATGTGAGACTTCTTTTGTTCCTCTTTTTCTTTCTTTTTCTTTTCTTTCTTTCTATTTTCTATGCTTTTAATAGTTTAGTTTGTCAGTTCCTTGTTTAAAATTTTTATATTAAGCGAGACCACCAGTGACAAGACCTCGTTATCTACAACTTGAGCTACCTCCCACTTTCAGAGGAAAGTTAAATCCCGTTTTGCTCATCATTAAAGACAACTTGGGTGTGACCTTGCACCTTTCAGAACGTTACACTAAGATCTTTGGACCCCCAAAGACCATAGCATTGATGAGAAGAAACTTAAAGCTCAGAGCAATAAGAATGCTCTAAGATTAACTTGTGTTGTTTGTCACTGGCTTTTTGTCCTTTTCTCGCCACTTTGCAAGTGGTTGTTGTATTTGCATTTATTATGTATAAAATAAACCAATAAAAAATAAAATATTAAAAAAAAAAAAAAAAGGAAAAGCAGTCAATTCAAAATCTGATAAACCTAAATTCCTTCTTGGAGAATGCCTTATAGACCATGATTGGCTGGTTCAATTAGACCTATCCGATGCTTACTTAACAGTCCCTATAGCTCAAGAACATTGGAAATTCCTAACCTTTTTATGGGAAAACCAATATTGGAATTTTACTTGTCTTCCATTTGGTCTTTCTTCAGCCCCATGGATCTTTACCTATATCCTAAAACCAGTAGCATGGTTAAGACTTTGGGCAATACGTCTAATTAAATATATGGATGATATTCTGTTGATGAACCAGAATCCTCTCAACCTTCAACATCAATTACATACCACAATACACCTTCTAGAAAATCTAGGTTTTATAATAAACAAAGAAAAATTTGTTCTTATACCCGTCAAATCCTTAACTTTCCTAGGCTTTCTAATAAATACCGGAAATTCTACTCTGCATTTAGAAAAAGTAAAAAAATATAAAAAAAATAAATTTCCTGTACACTTTAAATTGACTGTTTCTATAAGATTAATATCCAGAATAGTAGGGTTACTCTCTTCCTCTATTCATGCTATTTTTCCAGCCTCTCTTCACTATCGAGAACTCCAAATATTAAAGATTTCTCATCTCCAGAAAAGTTTTTCCTTTTTTCACCATATTCCCTTATCTTTAGAAGAACTATCGCGGTGGCTTTATCACATGGAAGCTTGGAATTGGAGAGCTATTTTTTGGCAAAGCTCCAGAACTCATAATTTGTTCCGGCGCAAGTCGATCAAGTTGGGGACCCCATTGCGGCCCTTCCATTACCAGAGGAAAATCTTTCTTTGCCTCATATCTTTTTGTAGAGTCTCTTATGTAAAAGCCTTAGGGGTCTATTTAACAAGGGTCGAATGGCCCCTGTTCCCCTTGCTTCTGCACGAGCCTTCAGGCTAGACGGAAACAGGAGTTAAGAAGCAGTGGTCTTAAGATCACTGTTCCTAAACTCATACGCTGCCTCTGATGCGGCATATAGCAATCCACCTGATCATGTACGATCTGGGGCTGATTGATGCCCCCTGCTAGCGTCCGCACACAAGAACTGCTGGTGCAATGATAAATGCCGACAGCGTATGCTGTTGGCATTTATCGATGTGCGGCGGAGATGGTTAGCTATAGCAGATCATGTCTGTCCGCACATATATAAATAGAGCCCATAGTCTTTAACTCCAAACGTTTTTCCACTGAAGGTGTTACTTTCCTTTTGTATGGAAGAACTAAAACCTTTTCTTCTATTTTCCACCCTTACTTACCTTCTGAACCATCTCTATTTATCAGCTAGATTACAAGTTATGCACGCTATAGGGAAATTAACGACAGCAACAAAAGTTATTTAACCCTCTATAGCGCTGCCATTACAAGTTTTCAAACAGCCGGCTTGTGATATGGTGGTTTTAAGCTCCATACCGCACACAATTCAAGCACTGTTTTGACGTGCTTATGCACGCTTTCCCCATAGACATCAATGGGGAGAAGGTGTCAGAAAAAAAACTAACACCTGAAGCGCGGAATGAAAAGCTCCGTAACTCAGCCCTATTGATGTCTATGGGGAAAAAAGGTCTAAACACCTCTAATCTGCCGCCACCAACATCGCTTACACCTACATAATGTTATTAACCCCTAATCTGCCGCTCCCGATATCATCGCCACCTAAATAAAGCTATTAACCCCTAATCTGCCGCTCCTGATATCGCCACCACTATACTAAAGTTATTAACCCCTATTCCCCTGCACCCCAGCATCTTCCACACTATAATAAATATATTAACCCCATTCCGCCGCTCCCCGACTTCGCTGCCACTAAATAAAGCTATTAATCCCTAAACCTCTGGCCTCCCACATCACTACCACTAAATAAATCTATTAACCCCTAAACCGCCAACCCCCCACATCGCAACAACCTAAATTAAACTATATTAACCCCTAAACCTAACGTAACCCTAACTCTAAACCTAACCCTAACACCCCCTAACTGTAGCATAATTAAAATAGAGCTAAATTAAACTTACAATTATGAACTAAATAATTCCTATTTAAAACTAAATACATACTTACCTGTGAAATAAAACCTAAGCTAGCTACAATATAACTAATAGTTATGTTGTAGAAAGCTTAGGTTTTATTTTTATTTTACAGGTAAGTTTGTATTTATTTTAACTAGGTAGACTCGTTAGTTAATCGTTATTAACGATTTACTAATTACCTAGTTAAAATAAATACGAACTTACCTGTCAAATAAAACCTAAGCTGCCTTACACTAAACCTAACATTACATAAAAAAACACTAAAATTACAAAAAAAAAAAAAATCTACCATTACAAAAAATAACAAACGAAATTATATAAAACAATAAAAATTATTCTTATTCTAATACCCTTTAAAAAAAAAAAAAAAAAAAAAGCCTAATCTAGAATAAACTACGAAGGGCCCTTGAAGGGTCTTTTGTAGGGCATTTCCCCGAAGTTAACAGCTCTTTTGCTACAAAACAAAACAACCCCTAACAGTATACAAACACTATCTCCCCATTCTACAAAATAAAAATAAAGTAAAGCCTAATCTACCCATTGCCCTGAAAAGGGCATTTAGCTTGTTTATGAAATGCCCAAGCCCTAATCTAAAAATAAAAACCCACCCCAAAACGAAAAAATACATAACACAAAATAAGACACAAATTATCAAAAAATAATAAAAAATATTCCTATTCTAATACCCATTTTAAAAAAAAAACACCCCAAAATAAAAAACCTAATCTATAATAAACTACCAATAGCCCTTAAAAGGGCCTTTTGTAGGGCATTACCCTAATTTAAACAGCTCTTTTAGCTGTAAAAAAATACAAAGACCCAATAACATTAGAAACCCCCACCACTCCAAACCCACAAAATAAAAAAACTATCTAAAAAAACTAAGCTACCCATTGCCCTGAAAAGGGCATTTGTATGGCCATTGCCCTTAAAAGGGCATTTAGCTTGTTTATGAAAAGCACAAACCCTAAACTAAAAAAAAACAAACATCCAAAAACCCTTAAAAAAACCTATAACTAACCCCCGAAGATCCCCTTACATTTTTTGAAGTCCCGCTTGAATGATCTTCATCCAGGTGACGAAGTCCTCATCCAGGCGACAAGAAGTCTTCATCCAGATGGCCTCTTTTATCTTCATCCAGGCGCCGAAGTCCTCATCCAGGCGGCAAGAAGTCTTCATCCAGGTGCCTCTTCTATCTTCATCCAGGCGGCGTGAAGCGGGTCCATCCTGAAGACATCCGGTGCAGAGCATCCTCTTCATACGGTCGCCGCCAAACACTGAATCTTCAATGCAAGGTATGTGATTCAAAATGGCGTCCCTTGCATTCACTGAAATCCTATTGGCTGTTCAAAACAGCCAATAGGATGAGAGCTTCTGAAATTCTATTGGCTGTTTAAATCAGTGTTTTTTTAAAGGGTTTTTGTGTGTGTTTTTTTTTTAGTTTATAGTTTTAGGTTTTTATTTTGGGGGGTTTGTTGGGTGGTGGGTTTTACTGTTGGGGGGTCTTTGAATTTTTTTTTTTACTGGTAAAAGAGCTGTTTAACTTAGGGCAATGCCCTACAAAAGGCCCTTTAAGGGCTATTGGTAGTTTATTGTAGTTTTTTTTTGGAGGGGGGCTTTTTTATTTTTATAGGGCTATTAGATTAGGTGTAATTCTTTTATATTTTTGATAATTTCGTTTGTTATTTTTCGTAATTTAGTGTTTGTTATTTTTTTTAATTAGATACTTTGTAATTTTTGCAGTAGTGTTAGTTTTTTTTTAGTGTGTAATATAGTTTATTTAATTGGTAGTTAAGTTTAATTTTAGTTTAATAGAAATATTAGTTTAATTGTTAGTTTAAACTTATTTTTTTTTAATTTGACAGGTAAGTTTTTATTTAATTTAAGATAGGGAAATTGTTTAGGGGTTACTAGTTTAAATTAGTTTATTGCGATGTGGGGAGCTTTCTGTTTAGGAGTTAATAGGTTTATTTAGTATATTTTGTTGAGGGGGGCTTTCGGGTTTAGGGGTTAATAGGTTTATTATAATGGTGGAATTAGGGGTTAATAACTTTAGTATAGTGGGTGCGATGTGGGCGGACGGCAGATTAGGGGTTAATAATATTCCAATAGTGTTTGCAATGCGGGAGGGCGGCAGTTTAGAGGTTAATAACTTGGTAACCCCCCGCAGCCAACAAAACTGATAACTCTCCCCTCTCCCCCCCCCCCCTCCCCCCCCCTTTTTTTTTTTTCTTCCTTCCTCTCTTTTCCTTATGGGGTTTTTTTTTTTCTTTTTTTTCTTTTTTTTTTTGATATTTCTTAGTGTTTAGTATAGTAAAAAAAAAACCAAAATCAACAATGTGTAACTGAATTGTAAAGACATAGAACTATAGATTTTTTTGAATGTGTAAACATATACTGCCTGTCTTTTGCTTTCTGTACCCCGTTTGGGGTTTTAATTTACTTTTCACATGTTTTACGCATTGTTGTTCACAAATAAAGATTTAAAAAAAAAAAATTGCATGCTGTATCTGAATCACAAAAGAAAAAATTTGGGTACAGTGTCCCTTTAAGGACAATGACACATGATTTATATGAATGCTTAATATTCTTGGATATTATATTATCAATATTCTTGCTTGTCGGAGCAGATATACAATACAGAGTGCTTGCAGAACATATTAAATACAACTATGTAAATTTAGATTCATAGCTAAACACAGATGGGTATTTATGATATACAACATATATACATCACATATATGGTTATATTTAATATTGAATATTCACCTTCATACACCTCTTCAGGTGGCACAGAGGTGTCCATTGTCCCCTTACATCCGTGAACAGATTCATCCGAGATGACATTGGACAGCATCTCCTCCCATGACCTTAGGTGTATTCTCTTGCTAGGACCACCACCTGTCCCACGTGCATATTTGGCCTGCTGTGCCAGCTTCGCTTTTGTTTCTCTCCTGCAGTCATGATATCTGTGTTTTATACTAGCAGTAGAACGATTACGTCCTAAGCAGCTGACTGCCACTCGAATCTCCTCCCACAGCTTATTCCGGACACCCGGCCTCAGGTTAGGGTTCTCCAGCTGAGCTGCCCTCTCCAAGTATGCCTCAACAAGAGCCTCCTTCTCTTCCTCAGAGTACCTCTCCTCTCTTAGCCTGCCCTTCACACCTGAAGGGCCAGCAGACACAGACTCTCCCTCCTGTGACTGGGGACCAGCCCTCTCTCCCTCCTCTGTCTCTGCAGGCTGTGACAGGCTACCACCAGCCCTACTACCACTTGCCACAGTCTGCCCCACTTTCCCTTTTCTTTTTGTGCCTAGCTGAGGCTGACTCCTCCTCACTCCTCCCACCTCCACTGCTCTTCCACCCTCTCTCCTTCCCTCCTCTGCCAGGGTTTGAGGAAGGACAAATCCTCCATCCAAACCTCGGCCCCTAGTCCTGCCCATACTACTCCCTACTTCCCCCTCCCCCTCCCTCTATCCACCGTCTCCACTGCCCTCCCCCTAGCCACCCCCTTCCCAACTCCACTAGGCCTATCCATCCCTTTCTCCTTCCTCCCTAACTCTAACCTAACACTAAAGTCCCTAGCTTACCTAACTACACTAATTCACCTAACTAAACCCTAAATTAAATATCCCCAAAACTAACTACCTAACCTATCTAGACCCTAACTATCTCTATTCTATATCCCTCAAAATAAAAATAAAATGTGGGGGTGAAAATAAACAAAGGGATGTAAATGAAAAAAATATATAAAAAAGAGGATTATAACAAAATTTTCGAAAAATAATAAGGGATGAAAATGAAGAAAGGGGTGGGCTATATAGTCAAATGAAACAAAAAATATGGGATGTAAAAAAAAAATGGATGGGCAAAATGTATATATATATATATATATATATATATATATATATATATATATATATATATATATATATATAAAAAGTTATATAGTGGGGAAGGGAAGGGTAGTCAAAGGGGGGATGGGAAGTGGGATAAGGGGGTTAATGAAAGGAGTAATAAAGGAAGATGGGGATATGGGGGGTTAATGAAATTAAAAAAAATGTGAATGTGTATCAAATAAAAGTGTGTGTGTGTTTGTGTGTATAAACTAATGTGTGTTAATTAACTAATGTATGGATGTGTGTGTGTGTTACTAATATTATATGAGGCCTACAATAAGAATAGATGAAAATAAAATATCAAACTCTCCACTAACTCTCAAACAACTCTCAAAAACCCAAAACTCCTACCAACGCAACTGCGCGCAACACGCTAATCTTTTCAATGGAAACCTGGTACTAAAATGGAGCCGTAAATTAGTTTTAGCTGTCGTCCACTTCGGTAGCTTACGGCTCCATTTTTAACGACTCAATGGAAGCAAGCCCTTAGTCTTATATAAATTATAATAAGTTTTATACTTTATTTTCAGTTACGAACTAGTCTAGATGCTTTACTGCAAACAGTTCCATCAGTCTGAATCTGAACCCCTTCGTCTGGATATCAAACAAGATCCATCAGATTCCTCTCATTGGGTTGGGAAAACTTTTCTTGATGTCAAGTGTTTTATAAGACCCTTTGGACTTTCTGCATTGGACTTTTAATATTAGGACTGTTTTGTCTTGGTTCTTTTATTCTGAATTTCTCTGTTGCGAGTATCAAAAACAAAAGAGGAGATTGGGGTTCTCAGTGGTCAGTATATGGTCACTATGGCTACTCTGATTGGTCATTGCTTTTAGTTTGTTCAAATTTAGCTCTTTTATTGGCTAATTATGTATGGTCTTTGTTTTCTGTTACGCTGTAATTTTCTCACTAAGTTTTTATGTCTTTAAAACATTGCATCGAGTACTAAAAGAAAGATAAAGCAAAATATTCTTTTGTGTCTTTAATAAAATCTAGATTATTCTGTCACAAGCTAGGATAATCATTTTTTTTTAATGGAAACAAGCCCTGGATATACGAATAATGGTCCATGAGTAAGGCGGTCAGGATCCGCCGAAACGCGTAAGACCGAACCTCTCAGCAGTTCCCATACTTTAAGTGTGTGTCTCTGAAGCTTCACAGACTGTAAAGGCTGATTTTACTGTGAATTTGTAAATCGCAATAAAGTTATACCTTTTTTAAGCATCTGGATGGGATCCGCATCTTTTTTTTCGTATACGAATAAGATGTCTGGCTATGCTTCTGTATGATCATATCAGCTTGACATGGGAGCTACGGGGGCATATTTATCAAGCTTGAAGCCCCGGAAGGCTCGCCGGAAACAGAGGTTACAAAGACCGCTGCTCCATAACCTGTCTGCCTGCTGTGAAGCGGCAGAAAGAAATCGAAAATAAATCAACCCGATCGAATACGGTCGGGTTGATTGACACCCCCTGCTATCGGCCGTTAATCTTCAGGGGGCGGTATTGCACCAGAAGTTCACAAGAACTGACAGAGCTACTGCGGCCTATTTATTAATGTGCAAGCGGACATGACCCGATATTCCGGACCATGCAGTTCTTGTAAACTGCTGTTTCAACGCAACCCCCTGCAGATTCGCGGCCAAACGGTCACCAGCAGGGGGTGTCAATCAACCCGATCATATTGGATCGGATAATTTTCAGCGATGTTTGTCCACCGTCTCAGAGCAGTCAGACAGGTTATGGAGCAGCTGTATTTACATCGCTGCTTCATAACTTGTGTTTCCAGATGAGCCTGAAGGCACGCCAGAAACACGGGCTTCATGCTCCAAACGGATCTTGAGAAATATGCCCCATAGAGTCTAGGCTTTAGTCTAGTAAGTTTATATCTTGATTTGTTGTATCTATTTGTGCAGTAACTGGGAATTGTTATAACAATGTTGGATTACTTACTGGCCTCAAGCCCCAGATATATTCGGATTCTTGAAATATTCCGGCCTCAAGATCACATAATACTACTGTGCTGGCTGTAGTGTATAATCATCTTATGAGTTTAGGGTAGGCACTGCCAGCTTATCTCACTTTACCTGGGCACAGGACTTGGAGGGGTGTCAAGAGGGGCCAGTGAGGATCCAGATTCGATGGGATTCATTTGAAGGGCATCCATGACACAATCGGCACTGCATCGTTTCTCAGGAGAATGGATTTCTCTACAGATTTAAAAAATTAAAAACAGTTTAAGCATCTCAATGAGCAAGTTAGCATGGGGGTAGTTTTACCAGCTGTGTGAGCACAAGTGCAACATGAGGGGGTAGTTTTACCAGATGTGTGAGCACAAGTGTAACATGAGGGGGTAGTTTTACCAGCTGTGTGAGCACAAGTGTAACATGAGAGGGTAGATTTACCAGCTGTGTGAGCACAAGTGTAACATGAGGGGGTAGTTTTACCAGCTGTGTGAGCACAAGTGTAACATGAGGGGTAGATTTACCAGCTGTGTGAGCACAAGTGTAACATGAGAGGGTAGATTTACCAGCTGTGTGAGCACAAGTGTAACATGAGGGGGTAGATTTACCAGCTGTGTGAGCACAAGTGTAACATGAGGGGGTAGTTTTACCAGCTGTGTGAGCACAAGTGTAACATGAGGGGGTAGATTTACCAGCTGTGTGAGCACAAGTGTAACATGAGGGGTAGATTTACCAGCTGTGTGAGCACAAGTGTAACATGAGGGGGTAGATTTACCAGCTGTTTGAGCACAAGTGTAACATGAGGGGTAGATTTACCAGCTGTGTGAGCACAAGTGTAACATGAGGGGGTAGATTTACCAGCTGTGTGAGCACAAGTGTAACATGAGGGGGGTAGATTTACCAGCTGTGTGAGCACAAGTGTAACATGAGGGGGTAGATTTACCAGCTGTGTGAGCACAAGTGTAACATGAGGGGGGTAGATTTACCAGCTGTGTGAGCACAAGTGTAACATGAGAGGGTAGATTTACCAGCTGTGTGAGCACAAGTGTAACATGAGGGGGGTAGTTTTACCAGCTGTGTGAGCACAAGTGTAACATGAGGGGGGTAGATTTACCAGCTGTGTGAGCACAAGTGTAACATGAGAGGGTAGATTTATCAGCTGTGTGAGCACAAGTGTAACATGAGGGGGGTAGATTTACCAGCTGTGTGAGCACAAGTGTAACATGAGGGGGTAGATTTACCAGCTGTTTGAGCACAAGTGTAACATGAGGGGGTAGATTTACCAGCTGTGTGAGCACAAGTGTAACATGAGGGGTAGATTTACCAGCTGTGTGAGCACAAGTGTAACATGAGGGGGTAGTTTTACCAGCTGTGTGAGCACAAGTGTAACATGAGAGGGTAGATTTACCAGCTGTGTGAGCACAAGTGTAACATGAGGGGTAGATTTACCAGCTGTGTGAGCACAAGTGTAACATGAGGGGGTAGATTTACCAGCTGTGTGAGCACAAGTGTAACATGAGGGGGTAGTTTTACCAGCTGTGTGAGCACAAGTGCAACATGAGGGGGGTAGATTTACCAGCTGTGTGAGCACAAGTGCAACATGAGGGGGGTAGATTTACCAGCTGTGTGAACACAAGTGTAACATGAGGGGTAGATTTACCAGCTGTGTGAGCACAAGTGTAACATGAGGGGGTAGATTTACCAGCTGTGTGAGCACAA
The DNA here is from genome assembly GCF_027579735.1 of Bombina bombina. Lineage (NCBI taxonomy): Eukaryota > Metazoa > Chordata > Amphibia > Anura > Bombinatoridae > Bombina > Bombina bombina. Next base: position 35,328,930 of record NC_069505.1, read on the forward strand.
GTGTAACATGAGAGGGTAGAATTACCAGCTGTGTGAGCACAAGTGTAACATGAGAGGGTAGATTTACCAGCTGTGTGAGCACAAGTGTAACATGAGGGGGTAGATTTACCAGCTGTGTGAGCACAAGTGTAACATGAGAGGGTAGATTTACCAGCTGTGTGAGCACAAGTGTAACATGAGGGGGTAGATTTACCAGCTGTGTGAGCACAAGTGTAACATGAGGGGGTAGATTTACCAGCTGTGTGAGCACAAGTGTAACGTTAGCGGGTAGATTTACCAGCTGTGTGAGCACAAGTGTAACATGAGGGGTAGTTTTACCAGCTGTGCGAGCACAAGTGTAACATGAGGGGGTAGGTTTACCAGCTGTGTGAGCACAAGTGTAACATGAGGGGGTTAGTTTTACCAGCTGTGTGAGCACAAGTGTAACATGAGGGGGTAGATTTACCAGCTGTGTGAGCACAAGTGTAACATGAGGGGTAGATTTACCAGCTGTGTGAGCACAAGTGTAACATGAGGGGGTAGATTTACCAGCTGTGTGAGCACAAGTGTAACATGAGGGGGGTAGATTTACCAGCTGTGTGAGCACAAGTGTAACATGAGGGGGTAGATTTACCAGCTGTGTGAGCACAAGTGTAACATGAGGGGGTAGATTTACCAGCTGTGTGAGCACAAGTGTAACATGAGGGGGTAGATTTACCAGCTGTGTGAGCACAAGTGTAACATGAGGGGGTAGATTTACCAGCTGTGTGAGCACAAGTGTAACATGAGGGGGTAGGTTTACCAGCTGTGTGAGCACACGTGTAACATGAGGGGGGTAGTTTTACCAGCTGTGTGAGCACCAGTGTAACATGAGGGGTAGTTTTACCAGCTGTGTGAGCACAAGTGTAACATGAGGGGGGTAGATTTACCAGCTGTGTGAGCACAAGTGTAACATGAGGGGGTAGATTTACCAGCTGTGTGAGCACAAGTGTAACATGAGGGGGTAGATTTACCAGCTGTGTGAGCACAAGTGTAACATGAGGGGATAGTTTTACCAGCTGTGTGAGCACAAGTGTAACATGAGGGGGTAGATTTACCAGCTGTGGAGCACAAGTGTAACATGAGGGGGTAGATTTACCAGCTGTGTGAGCACAAGTGTAACATGAGGGGGTAGTTTTACCAGCTGTGTGAGCACAAGTGTAACATGAGGGGGGTAGATTTACCAGCTGTGTGAGCACAAGTGTAACATGAGGGGGTAGTTTTACCAGCTGTGTGAGCACAAGTGTAACATGAGAGGGTAGATTTACCAGCTGTGTGAGCACAAGTGTAACATGAGGGGGGTAGTTTTACCAGCTGTGTGAGCACAAGTGTAACATGAGGGGGTAGATTTACCAGCTGTGTGAGCACAAGTGTAACATGAGGGGGGTAGATTTACCAGCTGTGTGAGCACAAGTGTAACATGAGGGGGTAGATTTACCAGCTGTGTGAGCACAAGTGTAACATGAGGGGGTAGATTTACCAGCTGTTTGAGCACAAGTGTAACATGAGGGGGTAGATTTACCAGCTGTGTGAGCACAAGTGTAACATGAGGGGGTAGATTTACCAGCTGTGTGAGCACAAGTGTATAATGTGTGTGTGTGGGGGGGGGGGTAGATTTACCAGATGTGTGAGCACAAGTGTATAATGTGTGTGTGGGGGGGTAGATTTACCAGATGTGTGAGCACAAGTGTATAATGTGTGTGGGGGGGTAGATTTTACCAGCTGTGTGAGCACAAGTGTAATGTGTGTGTGTGTGTGGGGGGGGGGGTAGATTTACCAGCTGTGTGAGCCCAAGTGTATAATGTGTGTGGGGGGGGTAGATTTACTAGCTGTGTGAGCACAAGTGTATAATGTGTGTGGGGGGGGTAGATTTACCAGCTGTGTGAGCACAAGTGTATAATGTGTGTGTGTGGGGGGGTAGATTTACCAGCTGTGTGAGCACAAGTGTATAATGTGTGTGTGGGGGGGGGGGGGGTAGATTTACCAGCTGTGTGAGCACAAGTGTATAATGTGTGTGTGTGGGGGGGTAGATTTACCAGCTGTGTGAGCACAAGTGTATAATGTGTGTGTGTGGGGGGGGGGGGTAGATTTACTAGCTGTGTGAGCACAAGTGTATAATGTGTGTGTGGGGGGGTAGATTTACCAGCTGTGTGAGCACAAGTGTATAATGTGTGTGTGTGGGGGGTAGATTTACTAGCTGTGTGAGCACAAGTGTATAATGTGTGTGTGGGGGGGGTAGATTTACCAGCTGTGTGAGCACAAGTGTATAATGTGTGTGTGTGGGGGGGTAGATTTACTAGCTGTGTGAGCACAAGTGTATAATGTGTGTGTGTGTGGGGGGGGGGTAGATTTACCAGCTGTGTGAGCACAAGTGTATAATGTGTGTGTGTGTGGGGGGGGGTAGATTTACCAGCTGTGTGAGCACAAGTGTATAATGTGTGTGTGTGGGGGGGGGGTAGATTTACCAGCTGTGTGAGCACAAGTGTATAATGTGTGTGTGTGTGGGGGGGTAGATTTACCAGCTGTGTGAGCACAAGTGTATAATGTGTGTGTGTGGGGGGGTAGATTTACCAGCTGTGTGAGCACAAGTGTATAATGTGTGTGTGTGGGGGGGTAGATTTACCAGCTGTGTGAGCACAAGTGTATAATGTGTGTGTGGGGGGGTAGATTTACCAGCTGTGTGAGCACAAGTGTATAATGTGTGTGTGTGGGGTAGATTTACCAGATGTGTGAGCACAAGTGTATAATGTGTGTGTGTGTGGGGGGGGTAGATTTACCAGCTGTGTGAGCACAAGTGATATAATGTGAGTGTGTGGGGGGGGGGTAGATTTACCAGCTGTGTGAGCACAAGTGTATAATGTGTGTGTGGGGGGGGGGGGTAGATTTACCAGCTGTGTGAGCACAAGTGTATAATGTGTGTGTGTGGGGGGGTAGATTTACCAGATGTGTGAGCACAAGTGTATAATGTGTGTGTGGGGGGGTAGATTTACCAGATGTGTGAGCACAAGTGTATAATGTGTGTGTGGGTGGGTAGATTTACCAGCTGTGTGAGCACAAGTGTATAATGTGTGTGTGTGGGGGGGGGGGGTAGATTTACCAGCTGTGTGAGCACAAGTGTATAATGTGTGTGTGTGGGGGGGTAGATTTACTAGCTGTGTGAGCACAAGTGTATAATGTGTGTGTGTGGGTGGGTAGATTTACCAGCTGTGTGAGCACAAGTGTATAATGTGTGTGTGTGGGGGGGTAGATTTACTAGCTGTGTGAGCACAAGTGTATAATGTGTGTGTGTGGGGGGGGGGGTAGATTTACCAGCTGTGTGAGCACAAGTGTATAATGTGTGTGTGTGGGGGGGTAGATTTACCAGCTGTGTGAGCACAAGTGTATAATGTGTGTGTGGGTGGGGGGGGGTAGATTTACCAGCTGTGTGAGCACAAGTGTATAATGTGAGTGTGTGGGGGGGTAGATTTACCAGCTGTGTGAGCACAAGTGTATAATGTGAGTGTGTGGGGGGGTAGATTTACCAGCTGTGTGAGCACAAGTGTATAATGTGTGTGTGTGTGTGTGGGGGGGTAGATTTACCAGCTGTGTGAGCACAAGTGTATAATGTGTGTGTGGGGGGGGTAGATTTACCAGCTGTGTGAGCACAAGTGTATAATGTGTGTGGGGGGTAGATTTACCAGCTGTGTGAGCACAAGTGTATAATGTGTGTGTGTGTGGGGGGGGGGGGTAGATTTACCAGCTGTGTGAGCACAAGTGTATAATGTGTGTGTGTGGGGGGTAGATTTACCAGCTGTGTGAGCACAAGTGTATAATGTGTGTGTGTGGGGGGGGTAGATTTACCAGCTGTGTGAGCACAAGTGTATAATGTGTGTGTGTGGGGGGGTAGATTTACCAGCTGTGTGAGCACAAGTGTATAATGTGTGTGTGGGGGGGGGTAGATTTACCAGCTGTGTGAGCACAAGTGTATAATGTGTGTGTGTGGTGGGGGGGGGGGTAGATTTACCAGCTGTGTGAAGCACAAGTGTATAATGTGTGTGTGTGGGGGGGGTGTAGATTTACCAGCTGTGTGAGCACAAGTGTTATAAGTGTGTGTGTGGTGGGGGGGTAGATTTACCAGCTGTGTGAGCACAAGTGTATAATGTGTGTGTGTGGGGGGGTAGATTTACCAGCTGTGTGCGCACAAGTGTATAATGTGATGTGTGTGGGGGGGTAGATTTACCAGCTGTGTGAGCACAAGTGTATAATGTGTGTGTGTGTGTGTGGGGGGGTAGGATTACAGCTGTGTGAGCACAAGTAGTAATAAGTGTGTGTGGGGGGGTAGATTTACCAGATGTGTGAGCACAAGTGTAATGTGTGTGTGGGGTAGGGGGTGGGGGTAGATTTTTTTACCAGCTGTGTGAGCACATGTGTATAATGTGTGTGTGGGGGTAGATTACCAGCTGTGTGAGCACAAGTGTATAATGTGTGTGTGGGGGGGGGGGTAGATTTACCAGCTGTGTGAGCACAAGTGTATAATGTGTGTGTGGGGGGGGGGGTAGATTTACCAGCTGTGTGAGCACAAGTGTATAATGTGTGTGTGGGGGTGTAGATTTACCAGCTGTGTGAGCACAAGTGTATAATGTGTGTGTGGGGGGTAGATTTACCAGCTGTGTGAGCACAAGTGTAATGTGTGTGTGTGTGGGGGGGTAGATTTACCAGCTGTGTGAGCACAAGTGTATAATGTGTGTGGGGGGGTAGATTTACCAGCTCTGTGAGCACAATTGTATATATTGTGTGTGGGGGGGGGTAGATTTACCAGCTGTGTGAGCACAAGTGTATAATGTGTGTGTGTGTGGGGGGGGGTAGATTTACCAGCTGTGTGAGCACAAGTGTATAATGTGTGTGTGTGTGTGTGTGGGTGGGTAGATTTACAGCTGTGTGAGCACAAGTGTAATGTGTGTGTGTGTGGGGGGGGGATAGATTTACCAGTGTGAGAAGCACAAGTGAGTAATGTCGCGTGTGTGTGGGGGGGGTAGATTTACCAGCTGTGTGAGCACAAGTGTATAATGTGTGTGGTGTGGGGGGGTAGATTTACCAGCTGTGTGAGCACAAGTGTATAATGTGTGTGTGTGGGGGGGGTAGATTTACCAGCTGTGTGAGCACAAGTGTATAATGTGTGTGGAGGGGGTAGATTTACCAGATGTGTGAGCACAAGATGTAATGTGTGTGTGTGGGGGGGTAGCATTTTACCAGCTAGGTGTGAGCACAAGTGTATAATGGTGGTGGTGGGGGTAGATTTACCATCTGTGTCGAAGCACAAGTGTATATAATGTGTGTGTGTGGGACGGGGTAGATTACCAGCTGTGTGATCCCAAGTGCAACTAATGTGTGTGTGGGGGGGAGATTTACCAGCAGTGTGAGCACAAGAGTGAATAATGTCGTGTGATGTGGGGGGGGGTAGATTTACCAGCTGTGTGGCAAGATGTATACCTGCTGTGCTGAGCGGGAAGAGTATAATGTGTGTGTGTGGGGGGTCAATACCAGTGTGTGAGCACAAGTGTATAATGTGTGTGGGGGGGTAGATTTACCAGCTGTGTGAGCACAAGTGTATAATGTGTGTGTGTGTGGGGGTAGATTTACAGCTGTGTGAGCACAAGTGTAAAATGTGTTGTGTGTGTGTGATGTGTGGGTGGGGGGGGGTAGATTTACCAGCTGTGTGAGCACAAGTGTATAATGTGTGTGTGAGGGGGGGGGGGGTAGATTTACCAGCTGTGTGAGCACAAGTGTAAAATGTGTGTGTGGTGATGTGGGGGGGGGGGTAGATTTACCAGCTGTGGTGAGCACAAGTGTATAATGTGTGTGTTTTGGGGGTAGATTTACCAGCTGTGTGAGCACAAAGAAAGTGCAGGGCAAATAGCCCGGAGCGTAGCTAAGGGTTAAGGCCTGTAGGAGTGAGTGCTGCTGTGTGTGTGTGTGTATTAGTTACAATGTTGCATTACTGTTGGAGGGGTCTACTAACCTTATAAGAAGGATGTACAGGAATTCCACTTCCTCTTTGTTCCTGTGGACTCCCAGAAGAATTTTCAGCTTAGCAGTTTGCAACATTTTCCAATGGAAGGCGAATCTGGAGAATGGGAAGAAATGGAGTTAGAGGACGTGGAGTGGGTCGCACCATCCCCATCTGGAACTGTCACGGTGGGTCTGGGCCATGGGTCTGGGCTGTGTCTGCCTGTTTCTCCCTTAGGGGGGGGTAGCCCATTGTTGTTCCATTCTCCTGCACGGGAGAATTTAGAGGGGGATGGTGGCCCCGGTATAGCCTATCCGTCGTGTGAGACAGACTGTAGGCCCTCAGGGGAGATTGGGCCTGGGGGGCGAGTAGGAGCGCTCGGCGGGTCGGTTTTCGAGCCTAGGGGGTCCCAGGGGAGCTCCGGGTTCGGCTCCGGAGGTCCCGGTTCTGTAACCGGGGGTTCCGGTGTCGGCCTTAGACAGGGGCCTGTAGTGGCAGGGCCCAGCGAGGCCTTAGCAAGTGCGGGCACCTCGGGGGTGAGCGTCGTTGGCGCGGGTAGTGGGAGCAGTGCGGCCTCACCTGCGGCAGTGGTCCTCTCCGGGGAATCGGTGGCGGCGGCGGTGGCTCTCCTCCAGTCCTTGGCGTCGGTCCTCGCGGGTACGTCGTCGGGTCCGGCGGTACTTCAGGCCCCGGCTTTGGCCTACGGCGAGGTACAGGCCTCCGGTCCGTCGTCCCTCGTGGCTTCTAAAATGGCCGCTGCATCGACTTCCAGTGGCGTTGCGCGCTCCCGCGTCACTTCCGGTGACGTCATTTCCGCTCGCGGCAGTCGCAATCTGGACAGCGAGCAGAGCGGATCGTTCCCCCCGGGCTCCGAAGGTAAGAAGGGAGCACCTCGGGGGGGGACACCCGCTCTTGGGGGCAAGAACGATGGGGCCCAGGAGGCCGGGGGGGGCGCATGATAGGCCGGATAGAGGGGCAGAGGTGCTTAATCATGGGGCAACTGTGAGCGTGGCACCGGGGCAGCAGGGGCCTCCGGAGGGCGCTCCGGGGGCGTCACAACAGGGTGTGCGCACTAGAGCCGAATCTGGACACAGTAATAAGGGGGGGGATGCCGACAGGGCACCCACCTCGCGCTCGCGGCCTACGTTAGGAGGGGGAAAAGCTAAGGCGGCCCCCGCATGCGCCGCGGCCCAAAGTAAAGGAAAGGCCCCCGCGGCTAAGACCGCGAATAAGGGGGCCATCCTGGCACACAGCGCAAGGGGCGAGGCCGCAATAGCGGAGCCCCAGGGGCAAGGCCTGCAGGGTATCATGACGCCCAGCAGGACTTCACCAGCACGATCTGAGCAAATAGCCACAAGGGGGGCTGTCAAAAGGGGGCATGCTAGCATTAGCGTTGGCACTGGGGAAGGCTTAGAGAGCCCCGGGAGGGGACAGGCGAGACAGGCTAGGGGATCGAAGTCTCAGGGTCGGAGTAGGACCGTGAGATTTCAAGAGGATTCGACTAGCGGGTTAGCCACCAGTACGGATGATGATGTGAGTGTGGCATGCGGTGTGAGTGACAGTGACCGGGAGGGCTATTTAGAATTTGAGGAAAGGGGGGATAGGGAAGAGATGGCTGGCCCTTCCCGAGGTACTCCCCTCTTGGCTTCAATTTTGCAGGTACACAGGACTTCCTCATCCAGCAGGGATATGGCGACTCAGAGTTCCGGAGCTCTCGTGCCTAGAGGAGTCAGCAGTGCTTCTGGACAAGGCCAAGCCACATCGGGCACTTCCTCTGGTGAGATGCAACTTGGTTTACCTAGGGGGCGGTGTAATTCTTCCAGCTCTAGTGGGTCAGGGTCAGGATCTGAGATAGATGGGTCCCTGGGTTTGCACACGAAAGGGCATAGGAGGATGTATAGAATGTTGAGGAAGATGAGTAAGGGCAATCACAGGGATGACATTGCCAGTAGTGGGGCGCAGTCATCTCAACTCTTAGGGGTTGCTGGGGGGTCACCACAGGTGGTGAACAGAAAGGCAGTGGTACACGGGGATACTTATTCGTGCCAGGTACACAGTTTGCATGCACACCTTAAAACTAAAACTGTGAAACGTATCCAGGACGGTAAGTATGTTAACATGTTTGAGCTGTCTGCAGAGGCCTTTAAGTTTAAGGAGATGGCGGAGGATGGTACGGGCCCTAAGAAATTTAGGCGGCCTGATACCCTTGAGGAGTGGCATCGGTGTTTCCGGGTCTACGCCACTTGCTACTTAGAGAGGTTTCCCGATCAGGGGACTGCCCTCTTTAAGTACGTTGACACCATCGACGCAATACACAGAAAGTTTGCCGATGGTGCTTGGAGGGAGTATGATATGTTATACCGGAAAAAGAAAGTGGGCAACCCACTGCTTGATTTTGGTACGATGGATTTGCACCTCTGGGTGCATCTTGATGCGGAAAGGAGGGCGCAAGGAGGCGCCATAGCGACATCGCCCGGGGCTAGGCAGACTTTGCGCTTTCGACGGCGACAAGGGGGTGTATGCTGGCGATACCAGGACAAGGCGTGTGAGCGGGGCACTTCGTGCACGTTCAAGCACGTCTGCAAGTTTTGCAGCGGGCAGCACCCCGGGGCTGATTGCTCCAAAAAGCGAGACACCCAAACTGATCGGTTTGGGAGCAAAGGAGGCGCTGGCGCTAAGGGCGGATTCACCACTTAGAGTCCAGGTCATTTGTAAATGGCTGCGTAGGTACCCAGATAGGGCGGCTGCTCAGCTTCTGGATAGCGGGTTGCGTGAGGGCTTTGTGATCCCGGTAGTAGGCCGGGTAGGGGGAGCACGTGACAGGAAAAACCTGAAATCGGCTTCCCAATACCCTGAGGCAGTCAGGGAAAAACTGGGCAAAGAAGTGGCCTTGGGTAGGGTCGTAGGCCCTTTTAGGGACCGGCCGCTACCGGATTTAGTTGTCTCCCCACTAGGGGTGGTCCCCAAGAAGGAGACAGGTAAGTTCAGGCTTATACAACACCTCTCTTATCCGAAAGGGCGGTCGGTAAACGACGCTATACCGGAGGAATTGAGCTCGGTCCGTTACCAGTCGTTTGACGACACGCTGGCTCTGGTTAAGGAATGGGGCCCGGGAGCATTAATGGCGAAATTAGACGTGGAATCCGCGTTTAGACTACTCCCGATTCACCCATCATCCTTTGGGCTGATGGGGTGTTGGTTTGAAGGGGGTTACTATGTTGACCGTTGTCTGCCCATGGGCTGTTCGATATCCTGCGCGTACTTTGAGGCATTCAGCACTTTCCTGCACTGGGCGGTGGTCTCGGTGGCGGGGAGTGATAGAGTGGCACACTACTTGGATGACTTTCTCCTGGTAGGGGCGGCCAACTCGCAAGAATGTGCCTCCTTAATGAAAGTCATGAGGTTCATGATGGCCAGGTTTGGGGTTCCTTTGGCAGAGGATAAGACGGAGGGGCCGTGCACGTGCTTGACGTTCCTTGGTATTGAGATCGATTCAGTGGCAGGTGAATGCAGGCTGCCTAAGGAAAAGGTCGCCAAGATGTTGGCGGCTGTGCGGGCCATGGTTGCAACGCAGACATGTTCGCTGCGGGAACTGCAATCGCTCCTTGGCCTCCTTAACTTTGCGGGGAGAGTGATCCCGTGGGGCAAGGTGTTTAGCAAGCGTCTAGAGCGGTGTTTGGGCGGAGGTAGGGCTCCGGCATCGCGTATTCGCATCACGAGGGACCTCGTGGCAGATTTGCAGGTCTGGGAGAGGTTTCTCCAGGACTTTAACGGCGTCTGCATGTGGCGAAGGGAGCCGATATCTAACCAAGCGCTACATCTGTTCACGGACGCTGCAGGAGCATCCGGGTATGGGGCTTACTTTGAAGGCGCTTGGAGTGCGGAGCCCTGGCCGACCGAATGGGCGACCAGAGGGCTTACACGCAATCTTTGTCTTCTGGAATTGTTTCCTATCCTGGTTGCGGTGGAATTGTGGGGTCACCTGTTTAGTAACAGGGCTGTGATTTTCTGGACGGATAATCTCAGCGTGGTGTTTGCGGTTAACAGGCTTTCTGCTTCATTGCCTGTGGTCGTACATTATTTGCGACACCTGGTGTTGAGATGTTTGCAACTGAACATTGACTTTAGGGCAGGGGGTGCAGAATATAGTTGCGGATACACTGTCGCGCTTCCAGTGGGGGGCATTTAGGGCTGCGGCGCCTGCCGCGGCTCCTAATGGTCTTTCTTGCCCTCTCTTTTTGTGGCAGATGGCGAAGGACTACAGCAACTGATCCCGGTGTTGCGGGCTTCGTTGGCACCCAGCACATGGTCGGCATACGTGAGGTACTGGAGTGAATGGGTAGGTTTTTGGGACCTCCGTGAGTTCCCCTCTTGCGAGGGTGAACAAGGGTTTTTGTTGCGCTGGCTGGCAGAGCTGAGAGGTAAGCGAGCAACGAAGGGGGCGGTGGTAGCAAGACTATCCGCTGTGGCTTTTTTCTGCAGGCTATACGCCTTGAAAGACGAGTCACGATCCTTTCTCGTTAAACAGCTGTTGAGGGGCTGGGGCCGTCTGGAAGTTCCACGACGAGACACAAGGGAGCCCATTACGGCAGAACGGCTAGTAAAATTATTGGACGTGCTGCCAGAGATATGTTCCTCACCTTTTGAGGCCCGCCTCTTTGGGGCGGCCTTTGGCTTAGCGTTTCACGGCGCATTAAGGGTGGGTGAGTTGGTACCGCGAGCCAGAACGGCGGCCACAGGGGGGGTCATGCACAGCCATGTTCGGCTGGTGGAGGACTCCGTGCTATTGTTCATTCCCAGGTCCAAAACGGACCAGGAGGGCCGGGGAGCCTGGCTTTCACTGCCGGGGCAGCAGGGTGTTGCCTGTTGCCCGGTACGGCTAGTGTCATCTTACCTGGGAGTACGGCCAGGAGGCTCCTCCAGGTTTTTGATACATGCTAATGGAGACCCGTTGACCAGATACCAGTTTGGCAAGGTATTGGAGAAGGCAGCGCAAAAGGCTGGCCTAGACGGGTCTCGGATCGCCCCACACTCCTTCAGGGTGGGGGCAGCGACGACAGCAGCAGAGCTGGGTTGGTCCTCGGATCGGATCCGCTCATTGGGGCGGTGGAGGTCGCAGCGGTATAAATCTTACGTTAGGCCGCTGTATGTTTGAGATCGGGGATCAAGGGTCATGCATGCAAGAGTTGGGGGGCTTGCGGGGGTGATACCAGAAGGTTATGGGCCAAGGTTGTGGACCTGGTCTACTGCAAGCGGGCTAACTCTTGTTTCCTTTGTTTCAGAAACACGTCCAGGTCCTGTACGGGTGTGGATCGTCGGCCATTCATATGTGCACTGGGCCGCAATTAGAGCTGCAGCCATGCCAGGAGGACATCAGCTAGGAATTGAATCGTCCAGGGCTGTGTTACGTTGGCTAGGGCGCAGAGGCTTGTCTTGGTCAGATCTGCCTGCTTTGCTCCAGACCGCAGTGAAAAGGTGGGAGAAACCTCACATTTTGATAATTCATGCTGGCGGCAATGATGTGGGGACCATTCCCACATTGGATCTGATCCGGGCAATGCAGTCAGACCTGAGGCAGTTCAAACTCTGGTTTCCAGGTGTGAGAATCGGGTGGTCGAATGTGATCCCTAGATTAAGATGGAGGCACAAGGTGTGTCATAAGGCAGCTTTCCAGGTCAGGAAAAAGATCAATAGGGACCTGAGGAAGCAGGTAGTGGAACTCGAGGGTTTTGTGGTAGAGCACGGGAACATCTCGGCAGCCCATAAGGGTTTGTATAGGCAGGATGGGGTTCATTTAGAACCGGCAGGAGTAGATTTGTTCTTGCAGAACATCAGGCAGGAGTTACTCCTAAGAGTATAGGGTGGCGGCAAGAGTCAGGACCATTGTATATGCAGGTCAGTCTCTTGTGGCGGGTGGTCAGGATCACGGCTGCAGACTGGAAGGAGGTTTGGTAATGGCCATTGCGGTCAGGGTGACGTCACAGGCTTGGTATGCTTGGGCGTGCTCGGGCTGAGTATTGTTAGGCCGGAAAACCCCTAATTATGTAAGCTGCGTGAGTATCTCCGCCTTGTGGTCTGCAGCGGTGTCCCTTGGCCATTTTCTAGAAGGGGTTATTCATAGTTAGATGTAGGCCCCGATTGCCGCCACCCGTGGATAAGTTAACTGCCAGTTCCACGGCTGGTACCAATAAATGCGACCCACGGGTCTTTCACCCACAGAACTGTGTTGTGTTTTATTTATTAGTTGTTAAGTTATATTAAGTGTTAAGTTAAGTTAAGTTACAAGCAGACACTCAGGAGATGTAGGGCATTTAATCCCTTAGTGTAATGTGTGTGTGTGTGGGGGGGGGTAGATTTACTAGCTGTGTGAGCACAAGTGTATAATGTGTGTGGGGGGGTAGATTTACCAGCTCTGTGAGCACAAGTGTATAATGTGTGTGTGGGGGGTAGATTTACCAGCTGTGTGAGCACAAGTGTAATGTGTGTGTGTGTGTGGGGGGGTAGATTTACCAGCTGTGTGAGCACAAGTGTATAATGTGTGTGTGTGTGGGGGGGTAGATTTACCAGCTGTGTGAGCACAAGTGTATAATGTGTGTGTGTGTGTGGGGGGGGGTAGATTTACCAGCTGTGTGAGCACAAGTGTATAATGTGTGTGTGGGGGGGTAGATTTACCAGCTGTGTGAGCACAAGTGTATAATGTGTGTGGGGGGGGGGGTAGATTTACCAGCTGTGTGAGCACAAGTGTATAATGTGTGTGTGGGTGGGTAGATTTACCAGCTGTGTGAGCACAAGTGTAAAATGTGTGTGTGTGTGGGGGGGTAGATTTACCAGCTGTGTGAGCACAAGTGTATAATGTGTGTGTGTGTGGGGGGGGGTAGATTTACCAGCTGTGTGAGCACAAGTGTAATGTGTGTGTGTGTGTGGGGGGGGGGGGGTAGATTTACCAGCTGTGTGAGCACAAGTGTATAATGTGTGTGTGGGGGGGGTAGATTTACCAGCTGTGTGAGCACAAGTGTATAATGTGTGTGTGGGGGGGTAGATTTACCAGATGTGTGAGCACAAGTGTATAATGTGTGTGTGTGTGGGGGGGGTAGATTTACCAGCTGTGTGAGCACAAGTGTATAATGTGTGTGTGTGGGGGGTAGATTTACCAGCTGTGTGAGCACAAGTGTATAATGTGTGTGTGTGGGGGGGGGGGTAGATTTACCAGCTGTGTGAGCACAAGTGTGTAATGTGTGTGTGTGTGGGGGGGTAGATTTACCAGCTGTGTGAGCACAAGTGTATAATGTGTGTGTGGGGGGGGGTAGATTTACCAGCTGTGTGAGCACAAGTGTATAATGTGTGAGTGTGTGGGGGGGTAGATTTACCAGCTGTGTGAGCACAAGTGTATAATGTGTGTGTGGGGGGGTAGATTTACCAGCTTTGTGAGCACAAGTGTAATGTGTGTGTGTGTGGGGGGGTAGATTTACCAGCTGTGTGAGCACAAGTGTATAATGTGTGTGTGGGGGGGTAGATTTACCAGCTGTGTGAGCACAAGTGTATAATGTGTGTGTGGGTGGGTAGATTTACCAGCTGTGTGAGCACAAGTGTATAATGTGTGTGTGTGTGGGGGGGGGGTAGATTTACCAGCTGTGTGAGCACAAGTGTATAATGTGTGTGTGGGTGGGTAGATTTACCAGCTGTGTGAGCACAAGTGTAATGTGTGTGTGTGGGGGGGGGTAGATTTACCAGCTGTGTGAGCACAAGTGTATAATGTGTGTGTGTGGGGGGGTAGATTTACCAGCTGTGTGAGCACAAGTGTATAATGTGTGTGGGGGGGTAGATTTACCAGATGTGTGAGCACAAGTGTAATGTGTGTGTGTGGGGGGGTAGATTTACCAGCTGTGTGAGCACAAGTGTATAATGTGTGTGTGGGTGGGTAGATTTACCAGCTGTGTGAGCACAAGTGTATAATGTGTGTGTGTGTGGGGGGGGTAGATTTACCAGCTGTGTGAGCACAAGTGTATAATGTGTGTGTGGGGGGGTAGATTTACCAGCTGTGTGAGCACAAGTGTAATGTGTGTGTGTGTGGGGGGGTAGATTTACCAGCTGTGTGAGCACAAGTGTAATGTGTGTGTGTGGGGGGGGGGGGGGGTAGATTTACCAGCTGTGTGAGCACAAGTGTATAATGTGTGTGTGTGGGGGGGTAGATCTACCAGCTGTGTGAGCACAAGTGTAATGTGTGTGTGTGGGGGGGGGGGTAGATTTACCAGCTGTGTGAGCACAAGTGTATAATGTGAGTGTGGGGGGGGGGGTAGATTTACCAGCTGTGTGAGCACAAGTGTATAATGTGAGTGTGGGGGGGGGGTAGATTTACCAGCTGTGTGAGCACAAGTGTATAATGTGTGTGTGTGGGGGGGGGTAGATTTACCAGCTGTGTGAGCACAAGTGTATAATGTGTGTGTGGGGGGGGGGGGTAGATTTACCAGCTGTGTGAGCACAAGTGTATAATGTGTGTGTGGGGAGGGTAGATTTACCAGCTGTGTGAGCACAAGTGTATAATGTGTGTGTGTGGGGGGGGGGGGGGTAGATTTACCAGCTGTGTGAGCACAAGTGTATAATGTGAGTGTGGGGGGGGGGGGGTAGATTTACCAGCTGTGTGAGCACAAGTGTGTAATGTGTGTGTGGGGGGGGGGGGTAGATTTACCAGCTGTGTGAGCACAAGTGTATAATGTGTGTGTGTGTGTGGGGGGGGGGGGTAGATTTACCAGCTGTGTGAGCACAAGTGTATAATGTGTGTGTGTGGGGGGGGTAGATTTACCAGCTGTGTGAGCACAAGTGTATAATGTGTGTGTGTGGGGGGTAGATTTACCAGCTGTGTGAGCACAAGTGTATAATGTGTGTGTGGGGGGGTAGATTTACCAGCTGTGTGAGCACAAGTGTAATGTGTGTGTGTGGGGGGGTAGATTTACCAGCTGTGTGAGCACAAGTGTATAATGTGTGTGTGTGTGTGTGTGGGTGGGTAGATTTACCAGCTGTGTGAGCACAAGTGTATAATGTGTGTGTGGGGGGGTAGATTTACCAGCTGTGTGAGCACAAGTGTATAATGTGTGTGTGGGGGGGGGGGGGTAGATTTACCAGCTGTGTGAGCACAAGTGTATAATGTGTGTGTGAGGGGGTAGATTTACCAGCTGTGTGAGCACAAGTGTATAATGTGTGTGTGGGGGGGTAGATTTACCAGCTGTGTGAGCACAAGTGTATAATGTGTGTGTGTGGGGGGGGGGGGGGGTAGATTTACCAGCTGTGTGAGCACAAGTGTATAATGTGTGTGTGTGGGGGGGGGGGTAGATTTACCAGCTGTGTGAGCACAAGTGTATAATGTGTGTGTGGGGGGGTAGATTTACCAGCTGTGTGAGCACAAGTGTATAATGTGTGTGTGGGGGGGTAGATTTACTAGCTGTGTGAGCAAAAGTGTAATGTGTGTGTGTGAGGAGGGTAGATTTACCAGCTGTGTGAGCACAAGTGTAATGTGTGTGTGTGTGTGGGGGGGGTAGATTTACCAGCTGTGTGAGCACAAGTGTATAATGTGTGTGTGTGGGGGGGTAGATCTACCAGCTGTGTGAGCACAAGTGTAATGTGGGGGGGGGGGGAGTGTTCCTGCCCTGCATTGTTTTGTGGTCTATTTTCCTACCCTTGTCTTAAATAAAGAAAACAAACGTTGTGAGTGACATTATGGAGTGGCTTTAGCATGTGACATTTTGGGGTGCTGCCAGTGGCCTCTGTTTAACAAGGTCTGGCTTACCTGATATTCAGCATTGCACCAGTAGCTCACAAGAGCTGCTGTTGCAACGCCGCCTCTTGCAGACTCGCGGCCAATGGGCCGCCAGCAGGGGGTGTCCTCAACCCGATTGTACTCGATCAGGTTGATTTCAGGCGATGTCTGTCCGCCTGCTCAGAGCAGGCGGACAGGTTATGGAGCAGTAGTCTTTGTGACCGCTGCTTCATAACTGCTGTTTCTGGTGAGT